>NW_026067964.1:3263483-3290209 GCF_014885135.2 Alexandromys fortis
TCTTCAGTTGTCTCTGATGCAGCTTATACGAAGATAATTGTTGTTCTGTTAACTGAATACCACTCTGTAATTGCAAAAAAAAATTGCAGCTGTTTTGTTGACATTCTGAATGCTTCTAAGTAAATACAATTTTTTTTATTAAAACAAAACAAGTCAAAAAGGTTGTGACTTTTGGAGAAATGGCATTTCTATTATGAATAAGGTTACTCAGAGTAACTCAAAGTTGAATGTTAGAGGGGCTAGAGATTTGGCTCAGTGATGAAAGGTACTTGCTACCAAACCTGATAACCTGAGTTTGATACGTGGAATCAACATGGTAGAAAAAGAGAATCTACTACCACAGGTTGTCCTTGGATATCTGCACATGCCATAAGTAACCTACAATTGCCCATACATAAATAAGTGAATATAATAAAAATTAAACTAAACTAAAACAAAAAGTCACATGTTAGTATGTATAATGTCTGTAGCTCTAGTTCCAGGTGATCTATTTGACTTCCACAGGCTCACACATGTGGTACACATATACACTCAGACACAAACACACGCACACACACACAATAAAATGAAAAAATTGAAAGAAGTTGGGTGTTATAGTTAAGTTTGAAATTGACAAAAATTAAGAACAGCTAACAATTTGATCTTAGTATGTGTCAAGCTGTCCAATAGCCAGGGATCCTACCTGCACAGAGAAGCAGTGACTCAGACCATGAAGAACACTGATGGCAAAAATACGGTCAGATTTGGGGAAAATGGAGGCAAACCATGTGACAATAGATCTTTACTTTTCTGCTTAGTAGATGCAAAGGAGACAGTTAGAAGCCACTGAGCCAGCAAAAAATCCTACTTAGGAAATAAAGCTTCTCCTAATCTGAGAATCTTGTTCTTTTATTTTGCTCATGTCTTTGAAGAATGTTTATTAATTTTCATAGTTTAACTCACCATAGCCAGTCATTAAGCTTATGTCTATTTAAGAAATATTTGCCTATCTGAAAAATCAAATTTTCTTTTGTTTTCTTTTAGGAGGTTGTCTTAATTAACTCTTTCATGTAGCTTATAACACATTTTAAATTAATTTTAGTACATAGTAAAAGATTAAAGGATTTTAAAAGTCTGCAACAGAAATCTAAAGATTTCAACTCTTTATCCAAACCTATGTATCAGTGTCAAAAGTCAACTGACCACATTTGTGGGTCTATTTCTACATGCTGTTTTCTGTTCAACTGATTTGTATACAAAACTCAGTGGTTCTTAGTTGGGACTGATATTGTCCCCAGGATGTATTCAGTAGGATATATTCAGCAGTGTTTGGAGACATTTTTGGTTATCACAAATGGAGGTTGTGGAGGCTATCAGCAATGAGTAGGTAGAAGTCAGTGATGCTGTTCAACAGCTATTCATGTACATGGTGGCATTCGATGACAAAGGAACATTCAGCTTTAAATGTCAGTAGTGCTGATATTTGAGATACCCTGACCTGAAGTACATTCCTCTATTATTACAGGTATAGAATAAGTATCTACATTCCATAGACAATGTTGAACCATCTAAGATTGCATTTTCAAAACTGTCTAAGCTATTTCAATCTTTTCATTTCCACATAAATTTCAAAATCAGCTTAACAATTTCTTTCTTTTATTGTTTTTATTGAGCTATATATTTTTTTTCTTCACTCCCCTCCCATTCTCCCCTCTTCTCTTCTACCTTCCCCCATGATCTCCATGCTCCCAATTTACTCAGGATATCTTGTTTTTTCTACTTCCATGTAGATTAGATCCATGTATGTCTCTCTTAGGGTCCTCTTTGTTGTCTAGGTTCTCTGGGATTGTGAATTTTAGGTGAGTTTTACTTTATGTCTAAAAGTCACTTATGAGTGAATACATATCATATCTCTGGGTCTGGGTTACCTCACTCAATATGTAGCTGATCAATTTCTATGAGAATCTTTGTTGAGATTTTGAATTTCATTGAATCTATGTGCTAATTTAGTTAGAACAAACATAAAGGCAATAATAAGTCTTTTAAGCCATGAACATGGTACATCTTTCCAAATAATCAGGCATTTTCTGTTTTCAGTCTATTAATTAGATAAATTACATTTATCTTCAAACACAGATTAATCTCACATTCCTGATATAATTCCATTTGGTCTAGATTATCTTATATAATCTAGAGTCAACATTCTATTTTAACAATTTTCCAAATATGTTTTATTAGCTTAAGTGTGTTTATTTAATTGTAGTCAATACAGCATTACTTTTTATAAGGGATGTTTCTTTATTAAAATGATGCTTTAATTTTTAGGCATGTTTGTTATAGTTTCAGAGAAGTTATTGATCATAGGGTTTGTAATTTTGTTTTCCTAATTTAATTTTTGGATAAATACAAAGTAATGCATTTCATTATGAAATTATCATGTGTATATATTATTGTACCTTGTACACACACACACACAAACACACACACCATGGATCTTCCTCTTTGTTTCTTCTCTCTAGCTATTTTCTTCTTCCTCCGTAATAGTCGCCCATACATATAATTAAATCTAGATTCTGCATAATAGAGATAATTCATTTTCCTAGATGTAGAGTTATAAGGATTATTTCAGTCTTTGTTTGTAAGCTTTGGTAGTTTGTGTCAAGGGAACAGCTTGTTTTATTTAAGTTGTTAAACTTAGTACAGTAAGATTTTAACAACAGTCCCTTACCAGCCTCTTAATGTCTGTCATGTTTAAAATCTGGCCAGAAAAAACTTCCAGAATTTTGTCAACTTTCTCAGAGAATAAACTTTCCTTTCGTTAATTTTATTGTTTGCTTTGTTTTTATTAATTCTATTGTCTTTACTTTGGTCTTTTTGTTATTTTTAGAGTTTAAGAGAAATCTGAAGTCACTCAAGTTGTTTTCTTTTTGCTAATGCAAAATTTGAAGTTGTGAAAAATTAAAGTTCTAGATTTCATTAGACTGGGTATATAACTTTATTTGTTGAGCATTCTCTATCATGCATGAAACTCTGAATTCATTACTCCACACATGAGATAAAGGCAGGGGAATCCAGAGTTCAAGGTCATCCTCAGCTATAAGCAAGTTAGAGGCCATTCTGGAATACATGAGACTCCTTAGTAGAAACTCTAATACTGGTGGAAAGTCTTCCAGCTACTGGGAATATACATGGTATATTTAACCATGCACTTTCTGACACTATTCTATACATCACAGACCTAAAGCAATAGGGTCCCAATCAGCTGCAGACTAAAATCTCTAATACCATAAATTAAAATAAAGGTTTTCTCTTTATAAGATGTTAAGTATTTGTTACAGCAATAGAAAGCTATCAGTGATTGGATCATTTACATTGGAAATTATAATTACCAAGTCTGGGTTTATCTGTTTATTTATTTCTGTGAGACAGAGTCTTAGCAAGGGAAACATCCCATAAGGGCGATGCAGAGGGGTACATAACTGAACGCCAGCACAGACTAGGGCTGCACTGACCATTCTCTTGCTGCTCCTGCAAGCACGCTCTCGCCCCCTCCCTCATCTTTACAAGACAGCTCCATGAAGGGATCAGAAACAACCATGCCTTGGTGCTTTTTCAATGATGTATTGTTAGGTTGTTACATATTTCTTCAAGTAGTAAATAATTTTCTTTATTATATGGATTTTACAATAGAATATTTCAATTTCTCATAACTATTTTGGCTATTCATATCTTTCATTTTACTTGAACACATTATTTCTACAGTGCAGTATTATTTTATTCCAAGCATTTAAAATTTCTTTTAAAGATATTTATAAAGTGAAAAAAATTCTTTTTCAAATCTATATAATTATCACATGTAGAATTTCATTCCTTTATAAATATGAATTTCCTTGAGTATAATCTTTCTTCTAGATTATTTTAACAATTCCTAACATTAAAAATTACTTTATTGTACATATATCAGAACTTTGCTGCATATTATTTTTTATGTGTACTAACTAGTATTTTGTTATATCTATGTACCCTATGCATGCATACCCTCAGAAGACATATAGGGCATCTGATCCCCTGAAACTGGAGTTACAGACAGTTGTGAACTGCCATGTGAGTAACTAGGTCCTTTGGAAGGTGCAGCCAGTGTCTTAATATGGAACCATATATGCAGTCGCATGCTTTACTATTTTAATGCAACAATAAAGGAAATTAATTCCCATAGCCGTTGCTTACTTCAAAAAAGTTTGTGTTCCATATTCATTGTCTAAAAATTTTAAAATAGGGCTGGAGAGATGCCTCAGCCATTAAAGACTAGACTCACAACCAAAAGGAACAAATTAAGATATATAACCATCTATAACTCCAGTTCTAGAAGATCTGATGCCTTCTTCTGGCTTCAGTGGGCATTGCATGTATATGATGCACAGATACACACGGAAGGCAAAACATTAAAACACATAAAACAAAGGAAATCTCAAAAGGGAGTGGTAACAAAGATTCCTGTGTTATTCTTGCCAGTTAGTTTATCTCAGTAAGTAAATGCAAGATCCACTGAGAGAACCTGTCTCAAAACCTAACACGGAGAGTGACTGAGCAAGAAACCTGTTGCTGACCTCTGGGTCCCATGTGCATGCACATGCATCTACACACACACACACACACACACACACACACACACACACACACACACACAAAATGTAGTTTCAGCTTCTGTGAGTATTAATTTTTGCTACATGCTAAAAAGTTATCTAAAGTAAAAATATTGTGTGCTGAGTCATCTAAATAGCTTCCCTAAGCAGAAACACTGCAGTTACATTCATACATTTTATTGTTGACTTTGTGTGGTGTCTTGTGAAGAATAGAACAGAAGACAATCCCACATAGATACCACCACATTACACCTGTCTTTTCCTTATGAAGCACAGGTATATTCTTAATACAGTGATGTGATAAACTACTATATATCAGGTTCAATAAGTTTTTTTAAAAATAAAACTCCAGCTGTCTAATACAAATACAAATTAAAGAATTAACTTTTTAAATGTGGCCTTTTAAAAGATAACAGTCTAAAAATGTTGAAATTTACTTATGTGGCTTATTTAACTGACCTTTCTTGTACAATAACCAACAAATTTCTCATTTTAATTATTCTTTCTGTTTGATTTCTTCCATTTTAAAACCACATATTATTTTTTGGTCAGGAAAATATTATGTATTTATGTGGCTGAAATTATCATTAAAAACAGAATACATTAATTTTTTAAATGTAAGCACTCAATAGAGAAAGTGAAGTTAATCAAATTATAGCATTAGATAAATCACCAAATCATAGAGAATGAGAAAAAAAGGGAAAAAAACCTTCAAAACAGCCAGAAATAACAAAACAAGAACCAAAATGTTAATAATAAAAACTTTTGTATCAATAGCTGGTTTAAATGTAAAAGGAATAAATTATCCAACAAAAGTTACCAAGTGGCAGAATAGAAAAAAAAAAACCCTCATTTTAATTTTAATCCTTTATATCATGAGCGACAAGGGAAGAGACGGCAAAAGTATTCCTGCAAACGGAAAGTAAAAGATAACAAGAGCAGCTATAATTACATTGGAAATAACAAACAAATAGTTCTTAAAAGCAACAGCGGCAAGAGATAAAAAAAGATAGAATAACAGCCTATCACAGCTGTAGATATAAAAGCAAAAACCGATCTCGCTGAACATAGCAGACAAGGAGGACTACTGAGACCCCATGAACAATGGCAATGGGTTTTTGATCCTACTGCACCTATTGGTTTTGTGGGAGCCTAGGCAGTTTGGATGCTCACCTTACTAGGCCTGGATGGAGGTGGGTGGTCCTTGGACTTCACACAGGGCAGAGAACCCTGATTGCTCTTTGGGCTGACGAGGGAGGGGGACTTGATTGGGGAAGGGGGAGGGAAAGGGGAGGCGGCGGTGGGGAAGAGACAGAAATCTTTAATAAATATATAAATTAAAAAAAGCAAAATCCATACCATATACACAAAGCAAATAATAGCAACTATACTGCAGTGTCCTGTGGAATGTCTACTACATTGCCTGGCAGAGGAAGATAAAGTAAGTGACAACAAACTTCCAAGCAGCAATCACTTCATGCCATCCCCTCACCCAGGTCAGAAAAGAACACCTTGGGTGGGTGTGAGGCTCATGCTGCCTCCCAGTATGTAGGACGTTGAGGTAGAAGCCTTCTAAGTTTGAAGCCAGTGTCAGTTATATGTTAAGATCTTGTCTCAAAAAACAAAATAATTATTATATGTATCAACACTAATATTAGACCCTTATGCAAATCACTTTAGACAACTAAAAATAAAGATTTATAGAATGTTATCTTCTGACCTACATGACATACATGCTAACAATGAAAAAATGAGTTATTAAAATATTTACTGATTTTCTAATCAACACACAACATTCTAACTTCATTCATAATTTTAGCAGGCTTTAAAACCATGTATTAGTATAAGCAATCACGTTAGTTCTGACTTTAAAATACCTTCATTTCTTCCACTTGTTTCCCTAAGCAAACAGAACCCTAATGTGACAAGTGCCATTACCTTTAAATGATTGCCCACAGCAGCGCCATGTAAAGGCGGCATTCCATCTACATTTTCACAGTTTACATTTGCACCAGCTTTTAATAGCTCAATAATTACATCATTAAATCCCTCACTAGATGCCTCATGAAGGGGTGTCCAACCTGGAAAAGATAAAAAGAAGAAATAATAAAGCTGTTCCATACCTACTGAGATTCATGTAATATGTGTTAAGGGGCACTTGTGTTAGTGGACTGAATGACTCTACCGAAATATATGTACATGTACTAAGTATTGAACAAGAAATAGTATTAACATTACTGCTTTAAGATATACAGGCTTCATTTTGGAAAAAAATATTATGCCATCATAAATGTTGTTGATAGAAGGCAAATGCTAATCAGTTCAACCTGCTTCAGCTCAGGTTTGACAGTATTTAGCTTTCATATCTCAGGTTTGCGTGGCTACATTTCTATTTAAAGGGCACCTGATTCTGTAAACCTTTCAATTCCCTTCTTTAATTATTTATACAAGACTATTTTATGTATAAGCAAAATGTTACAAAATCAACTCTTTAGAACAGGGTTAGAATAATAAATAAACAGGAAAGGGGTGATATAAAGGGAGCAGGGAGAAGAATGGGCAGAGAGCTGGGTCAGTGCATTTTCTCTGGAGTCAGGGCATGGGACTAAGGCTTCCAAGGAAAAGCCCGACTAACTCCCTTTACCCCCATTCTGTGCACCCTCTGAATGAATGTTCCCTGTTATAAAAACTGCTTCAAACAAGACAGTCATTTCAACAGTGACAAATCTTATTATTCACCAAATTAAAATATGGTATAAAAAGACAGTTCAAAGTTAGTCAATTACCAGCCAGCATCAAAATTGGGGGCAAAGGAAAAAATAGTATTTCAGTGAGTTAAAATTAAAAACGCAAACAGTTAAGAGGACCAACCTGTATTATCTTTTAGATTTACGTTTGCTCCAGATGCTATTAGAACCTTCACTAGGGACAGATCTCCTCCTTGGGAAGCCACATGCAGCAGGCTCTCTCCTTTGGCATTCCTCTTCCTGATTCCAGCTGTGTTCACTTCTGCAACTGTATCAAGCAAATCTGAGACTTATTTTATGCAAGATGCTCATTGTTATAAAAGACTTTAGAAAATATAGTTCTACTGTCTAATAATATCTCAACAGGATGTACCACACCAAACATGTGTAACATTGCTTAAAAAAAAAAAAGAAAGAAAGAGAAAGTGTTTATTTTAGGTCAAATTTCACGTAAGAGTCCATCACCATTGGGGGGTGTACAGGAACAGGAGTTTGAAAGAAATGGTTAATAATCTTGTAAACTGACTATATTTAAGTATTCAGAAGGCATATAATAGATAAAACTTCTGAAGTGCTAGAACACTTTAATGATAAAATTGATACTGCCTACTGGATACTATGTATCATTTTGCTAGTTGCCCCCTCCTCTAAGGTGCTTCTAAACTGGGAACCTATATGTTAACATTCAGAGTTAGTTCACAGTAGCTGAGTTATAAAGAAATAATTTATTTTTAAAACTGTATATTGATTTCTTGGGCATATATCAGAGGACTGGGAAAATTGTTTGCTGCTTTTGGTTTAATCCCAGTACGAGCAGAAATCATAGCGTTTTGCGCTCATTCTAGCAACTAGTCAGTCAATCACAGCTAGACACACTTGTTTCCGTTCTGCGCTCATCTCAGTTATCCTTTAACAACGGATACACCTTTTTCTTAAGATAACCAAGCTCTGATTTTATGGAAACTCTTTCAGGATGTGTATATTAGTGCACACCTGGTATCTCAACACTCAGTGGGAGGCCGAGGCATCAGAATCATGAGTTCTAAGTCAATTTGGGCCAAATAGTAAAACTCTTCTCAAAAAACCAAACCAAACACCTCTTCCTATAGCTGTTTCTCAATGTATGCGTCCCTACCACACATGGTACCAAGTAACAAGGTGGCCTTAGAGGTTCTCTACTTTTTTTATATAAAAAAATCACTACAAAATCATTTTCTAAAGAATCCCTTTAAAGTCATTTCTTTGCAGTGTAAATTACAGAGATTAAGTGGGAACTAAACCAAAGAACAGATCTGTTTTCCTCGTTTTCTCCCCATACTTGCTACACTGCAGTGATGGGTATTTTTTTTAAAACTATCAAAGAAAATACAGGAGAAAAGAACAGAGGATAGATTTGAACAGATTTGGGAAACAAAACTGAAAAGTCACTGATAAAGAATGAATTGCCTTAGCAGAGTGTGGCATGGCCTGCAAGGAGAATCATGGAAAAAGCCTTTCTGAATCCAGGCAATGAGCACCTGGAGTCATAAGTTACTCTGGAAGAAATATGTGTGAACACAGGAAAACTGACCAAAAGCTAATAATACAGAGTAAATTGGGACTCTGAATTGACTGGCAACCACACACTTTATCTTATACACCCACCCGAAATCCAGAAACCTAGAGGTTTATTTTCCACATTAAACACATCAGAGAAGAAGGAGACCGACATAAAAGCAAAACAGAGAGTTAGGGTAAGAAACAAAGAACATTCATTAGTGCCACTTAGTAAATTTGCCACAAAGACAGATGCTCCAGGTCAAACCTAGAGAGCAAACTCTAAAACCTCCTCTTACAGATTTCTATCTTCTCATCTTTGTGGTTTTGTGGAATTATCTCCCTTGAATAATTTCTTCCAACCAAAAGAACACTTAAACACTGTTAAAAGTATAATATTAACTTCCTTCATGAGGTCACCAAAGATTATAATGCTTGCTATCTTCCTACAGACTCATTCCCTTGCCTTCAGCTTTCACTTTCTGATGAAGAAGAATTTATATTGGAGAAATCCATTCAACAAGAAATTGAAGATAGCCCCCAGTCCACAGGAACTGATGCCTTCAGTACAACATGTTTAAGGAACTGTTTCCTCAATCACATGACCTTGGAAATCCTACTCTGAGCTGCAGGTGAGAGCCAGTCCCAACAGCACCTCTACTGAAGCCCTGTAAAAGTTACTGATAGGACCTGGCAAAGTGGTGTCAATTCCTGATCTATCACACTGGGAGACAAATGTGTGTTGCTTAAAAAAAAAACCCATTAAGTTTGTAATAGCATCTCACTTACTGGAGCAGACTCTCTGAGGCAGGACCAGGAAAGCTGTGCTTTAACAAGCCGTCTGATGCAAGTGAAAGTTAGAGAACTACCACAGTAAGCATGAGACTCCTCCTACTATTTGCCAAACACCAGCAATCAAACATGGAACTTTAAGGTAACAGACAAAAGATAATTCTCTCCATCAACCAAAGAATGGATAAAGAAATTGTGGCATATTTATTTACACAATGGAGTATTATTCAGCTGTTAAAAATAATGACATAATGAAATTTGTAGGCAAATGGACAGAACCAAAAAAAAAAAAAAATCATCCTGAGTGAGGTAAGCCAGATCCTGAAAGACAAAATGGTATGTTCTCACTTATAAGTGGACATTAGCTATAAAGTAAAGGATAATCATGCTACAACCCATAACAACAAAGAGGCTAAATAACAAGGAGGGCTCAAGTGGGGACACATGCATTTCCCTGGGAAGGGGAAATAGAACAGATTTTGTGGATGGGATGGGAACAGGATGGTCCAGGCAGGGGGAGGGAGGAATGGAGAGAGTACTGGAAGAGATGACTAGAACTGGGGGACACTTGCGGGGGTGATATAGAAACCAACACAGTAAAAGCTCCCTGGAATCTATGAGAGTGACCCTAGCTAAATCTAGTAATGGGGGATACAGGGCCAGAACTGGCCATCTTCTTTAACCAGACAAGGCTCACAGCAGTGAAACTGGGACATCAACCTAGCCACAAAATGTTCAACCCATATGTCCAGCCTGCAAGATGTCTTGGGGTAATGGTGGCACAGAACTTGTGGGAGTGGCCAACCAATGACCAGTCCAACTTGAGGCCCACATCATGAGAGGAAGACCATGTCTGACACTTCATGGATGGCCACGAACCAGAGATTGGGAAGCCTAGAGACCCAGGGGAGAACCAAATATGACTGCCAAAACAAACAAGAAAACAAAACACCCAACCAAATAAACATACACAAGCCAACAACACAAAAAACCTCCAAACTCAATGAAATGATTCCTAATGATATTCTGCTATACACATAGATTAGTGCCTAGCCCAGTTGTCAACAGAGAAGCACTGTCCAGCAACTGATGGCAAAAGATGCAATAACCCACAGCCAAACACTAGGTGAAGAGGCAGAAGAAGGATTCTAGGAACCAGAGGAGTCAAGGACACCATGAGAACATGACTCACAGCCTCAACTAAGCAGGGCTCATAGAGACTGAAGCAACAATCATGGACCCTGTATGGATCTGACTGAGGTCCTCTATATATGCATTATGGTTGTATAGCTTGGTGTTTGTATGGGACTCTGAACAGTGAAGTGGGGGATATCTGATGCTTTTGCTTGTTCGTGGAATCCTTATCATCCTACTGGGTCACCTTTTCCAGTTAGCTTTTGTGTCTAGTCTTAATGTAATTTGTTATGCCATGTTTGGTTTAAACCCATGGGAGACCTGTTTGTTTTTGAAGGGAAATGGAGGAGTGGATCTGAGGGACTGTAAGGAGTAGAGGTAGGGGAAACTGCAGTCAGGATACAACTTAGGTAAAAAATAAAATTGAAAAAAAAAGATTATTCTCTATAAAATAGGTTCTTGAGTTACAGGGATTATAATATTTTCAAAGCTATTTTCATGTATGCTAGCCTGGAACTTGCTGTGTAGACCTGACTGGTGTAACATGAGGGCCTACCCTGCTGAAAAAGGTACTGAGCCATGTGGCTAACATATACTAGAATAATGGGCTAATATAAGTTATAAGAGTTAATACAAAGCCTGAGCTAATGGGTCAATCAGTTTATAACTTATGGAAAATCTGTGTGATTTCTTTGGGGCCAAATGGCTGTGGGACTTGGTGGAAGGACAGAAACCACAACAAGCAGGACCTCATGTTACAAATAGCGCCAACATGTGGACAACTATATCCACATAAAATCTGAGACAGCTTGCTTGGGTCTGCTCTGCTTGCTAAAGGTAAGCACTCTCATTTAAGAGAGGCTTACTGACTGAGCTTTAGATGCAAAACCCTGCAGCTCTTTTAAAAGGTCCTGCCACAAAACACCTAAATGGTGTTGATGAAAAGCTGGCTGCTTGCTTTTCGATTTTCAGCTGTAGCAGGAAAAAAGTCATGCCGTTTTAAAATGCGGGCTTTCTGGGCAGTCTTGCCAGGGCAGTCTTTGACTCTTTCAGGCAGGTGGTCCAACTATGGAACATTTGAGTGTGGTTTGCTACAGCTTGCTTGCTCGCAGGACCTTGAAATGCCACAGAGTTGTGGCAATAAACATGGCTCCAGCGGTACCTGTGCCATGAGGCTGAAATCTCAGAAAGCTAAGAAATGGCTAGATCCAGCCGTCAAAGCCATGGCTTTATCCTACCCATATTGCTTAACAAATTAAAGACTCATATGGTCAGAAAAAGAGAGATACAGTAAAGAGAGATTCAAAAGTGAATAAAACCTATAAATGGTATACAGTGTGTTAAAAATATACGCAGGCAAAAAGTTAAGGTCCTTAAAATAAAAAAGAAAGAAAGAGTAGTTGGGTATGGTGGTACACAACTTTAATCCCAACACTTGGGAGACGGAGGCAGGCAGACCTCTGTGAATTCAAGGTGTGAGGGTACACACCTTTAATCCCAGCAGGTAGATCTCTGTGAGTTCAAGGACAGCCTGGTCTATAGAGGGAGTACCAGGACAGCCAAAGTTAAACAAAGAACCTGTCTCAAAAACCCAGAAGTTAAAAGTAAAAATAAAAAAATAGAGTTTAAAATAAAGCCGCATATAGATGGAAAACACACAGAGAATCTTGATACTGTATGTTATTATGCTCTCTTTGAATTGTTTGAATGCTGAGGAAGGAGCAACAGCTACTAAAAGATATTTGCTTATAAATGCTGCTGAATTAATCCAAGATAGGTATTTTGAAAATAACTTGACTTCAAAATTGAAGTCAAAAGGTATGTTACTTTGGAGAAGAGATTTTGCTTTTGTTTCCACAGGAAATGAGAGGCTGTGGATTCATTCTGAGTTAAGAAAAATCAGGTTTGATCAAGGAAGACCACCTGAGAAATCTCCAGTAGGAACAGATGGCCTAGATGTCTGAGTTCTACATCCAGAACAGATTCAAGACTGCTGCCAGAGATGATGTAGCCTCACAGGATACTCCAGTCATTACTTGAGGATAATTATAAATTTTCTTTAGGTCCCCATAAGATTATCAGTGGCCCCAACCAGCAGGAAGTAGCCTGGAAAACTACGCCCACATTCCCCCAAAAGAGTAAACTATGGATATTTTCCTTTGTTTAAAAAAAAAAAAAAGATGGGCAGGGCTGGAGAGATGGCTCAGTGGTTAAGAGCATTGCCTGCTCTTCCAAAGGTCCTGAGTTCAATTCCCAGCAACCACATGGTGGCTCACAACCACCTGTAAAGAGGTCTGGCGCCCTCTTCTGGCCTTCAGGCATACAGACAGAATATTGTATACATAATAAACAAACAAATAAATAAATAAATAAATTTTTTTTTTTTAAAAAAGATGGGCAAGTGGTACTGGAGAATTGTCTATATTCTGTCAATTATAAATAAATGCTGATTGGCCAGTAGCCAGACAGGGAGTATAGGCAAGACAACCAGACAGGAAGTAGAGGTGGGTCAAGGAGAAGAGGAGAATTCTGGGAAGGAGGAAGCCCATTCCTCTGCAGTCCTGCCCAGACACGGAAGAAGGAAGATGTGACCTGCCCTGCTGAAAAAGTTACCAAGCCATTTGACTAACATATACTAAAATGGGCTAATATAAGTTATAAGAGCCAATACAAAGCCTGAGCTTATGGAGACTCTCTGTGTGATTTATCTGGGGCCAAACGGCTGTGGGGCCTGGTGGGAGGACAGAACCTCCAACAAGCAGGCCCTCATGTTACAGACTGGCCTGGAACTCAGAGAGATCTGCTTGTCTCTGCCTCCTGAGTTCTGGGGTTAAAGGCATGTGCGTTCAGTCTTAGCTATTCCATTACATTTTCAACATCTAAAACTCTGTATTGTTGTGATAATTCCTTCTCTTTTTCTATTTAAAAATGAAATATTCTTGAATTCTGCTTCACTGGTGTATGTTTGATCTGTGTAGTTTAATTTGATGTTTCATATTGGAGCACTTCATAAATAGCTGGTGATCTTTGTCTATATTTAAGTGAGGGAAATTAAAATACAGATTGGAAAGCTGTGGCTGGTAAGAGTGCAGTAGAAGAGAAGGCATGGTTAAATTCACTGCTGGACAGTTGGGAGATAAGCTAGTATTAGGGAATCTCCTGAGGTCAATATTGAGAATTCTCAATCCCCTGTCCAAGTTGTTTATAATTTAGGGGAAGGACATACATATGCAAAATTATACTTAATATGATTAAGTTGATTAAGTGCTACTAAGGAAGTATATCAGTTTCTTGGGTCAGCTATAACATATTATAAGCCAGTTGCATTTCAGCAACATAAATTTATTCTGTTATCTGAAATCTAGACTCAAGGTACCAGCAAGGACATAACTGGAAGCACTAGGGTACAAGTCTTCCTTGCCTCTTCTAGATTCTGGTGGCTGTTGACATTCTTTGGCCTTCCCAACTTGAGGTTACACAAACTCCTTTACTCGATCTATGTCTCAAATTTCCCTCTTTCTCTTATAAAAAAGTGTTTGATTAAATTTAGGGTTCATCTAGATAATTCAGAATGGTTCCATCCCAAAGACCTTAATTTGATTATTTGTATAAGTATTCCTTTTCTAAAGAAGATAATAATACTCAGTCATTTGCCATAGAGGTGTTATTCACTAGTTACAGAGCCTCATTATGGAAGGCTCATCACTCAATATGTAGAAATGTAGAAAATATGCCCACAAAAAATATGCCAAAATTTATACAAGAGAGGGAAAATAAAAGAAGGCTCACACAGAAAATGCCTTGTCCAGCACCTTTTCTACCTCATAACAACATATAAACTGACTTTTCAGTACTTAATACTTAACCTGAGGTGGTCCAGGTTGTTGTTCATCAAAGCATTAGCTCTAAGAACCACTAGAGAAGAGGTAGTTTGTCAGACAAATATACAGTTGATTAATGTGACAAAAATAGTGTCCATACTTCTTTAACAATCCTTAAAGGGCTAAATAGATGTGTCTTAAAAATCTGAGATATTACACAATCCTAATCCTCACACTGAATATTCTTTTAGTCTTTGCTGTTCATCTCCTCTAATGTCACAAACTAAAAGCCATAGTCAGCAATATGACCAAAACGTATCTGGAGACTACTGGCTTTCCTCAAGTGGAACTTTAACAACAAATATAATTGAAATAATTTCACATCTAAATGAATGTTCTCCAGCATAAAAAACAAACAACTACCCACCAATTTAATTAAACATAGGAATTCTTTGAAGTAAAGTAGATAATGAGGTTTAATTATAAAACTTTGATATAAACATTTATACAAACCTTGGCTGCAGGGAGCTTTCAAGGAACCTTTTCTTTCTCTGAAATTCTGGTCTCTTCCATGGTCTTGGGTATCACAAGGCAATGTAGTTGCTGAACCCACATTTTCCTTTTCCTCCCTGCAATTTCTTACAGTTCTTTCAGCTCTACTGGTATTCGTAGTTAACTCCTCATCTGAAACACAACCATTTAGATTATTAGTCTTGTAGTTCAGCTTACTTACCTTATGACAGGAAAATAAAACTGCTGTTCTTCCAGAGTTTCTGTTTCAAGAAGAACTCCTTGTGAAAATTAGAATGTTTTCACAGAGTAGACTAAGTGTGCTGGTTGTAGTGATAATGGAGACACAATGAACACCAATTTTCTGCCATGAAAATGATATTAGAGTTTGAATACTAAATTAGTGTCATATTAAAAAGAGATAAAAAATTTGTAGAGATTAAGTTTCACTGGTATTAGTTTAGTAACGATCTTTGATAACAATTTGACTTTCCAAGTAAGTGCTAGTCATCTGGCTAGCCCTGATGACAGAGCATACACCTCAAAATCAGTCAAGCACAAATACCTTACTGAGCCTATGCACTTCCCAAATCACAACCTGTATGGTGGCCTCATCAGCTGGGTCACAGGGTAAATGGAGTTCAGCTGTAAATTTCTACAGGAGAGGTTAAAAGGAATGTACAAATTGAGAAATACTAATACCTGATTTGTGAGCAATTTCCTTCTCTTCTCCTTGATCAAGGTGTATAGAGTTGCTCAATTCTTTATTCACATTGTCAGTGGAATGAAAATCTGTATCATTCACGAGCTCATTCTCTGGAAGGTCTTGACTCCTTTCTTCAGCTTTAGTTACTTCTATTACTTGAGAATGAGTGTGTAAAGGACTATGTGAAGAACATGGGTTTTGGCCTTCTATGGTATAATTCCTCTCAGTGTCTTGCTTCTTTTCCACATTATATGTATTAACTTGATTAACTAACAGAGTTGGCTCACTGTGGGAATTATTCTGGAATACTTTTAATAGCTCCACTTGACCAGTCAACTGTGAAACTTGCTGTTTTGAAGGTGATCTTGTACAAGACGTAGAATTGTGCTCAGAAATTGCATGTGAGTGATCAAAAGAAATCCCATATGTACACTGTTTATGATTTGGAATAGGTTGTTTATAAATTAATGTATCATTCAAATCACAATAATTAACAGATTTCTCCTGGGAATATGTAGTTTGGCTACCTGCTTTTAGCTCATTTTCTTGTGAAAAATAGTTTTCAGAAGATAAAAACCATCGAGAGTTCATTTTTTCTACATCTGTTGTGGTTTCTTCATTATGACAGACAGCCATGCACTCTTCCTGAGATGCCGAAGACTTGACAGAGTTGTGGCAATCACTATCACTGTCAGCAAAGCGTCCTTTTATGAAGGAGAGGAAAGAATCTTCCCATTCATTAAGGTTCTTGCCTTTTTCATCTGAGCTATGGTTTTCAGGGGGCTTACATGGGCTACTGCATTGCTCTTGGTTAGTGTGAGGTTGTTGATCTGCAGTTACATGTGGTAATTTTATTTCTTTATATAATGAAAGTTCAGAAAAGGAAACAGCTCTAGTTTGATCAATGGACTCTAAGAATTGCATTTCTTGACTATCTGATAAATCCAGATTGCTGGTATTTGGCTTTTTGGAATTTAAACAAGCCTCATTATTGTTATCTGCATCATTTTTCAAGCTTGGTAGAGCTGGGGTAGAAAGTTGACAAGACTCTTTTGGAAGGTCATCGAGGGTTAGAGCGGTATGCTGCTGCTGAGTGACTAATTTATCCATTCCCCTGGAAGAGGAAATAGCTGTTCCCTGACTTAAACTGCAGTCTCTGTCATCTGCTTGAGTCTTTTTATGTTGTGTATTTTTTCCTTTTTTACTTTTAGACACATTAGCTCTGCTGTCTTTCACACTGCGGACTCTGCTCCTTCTATGTCCTGTAAAGTCTATTTGGTTAATAGTTGATTGCCTAGGCTTGGAATTTCCAAATTCTATGGTATTTTTCTGGCAATGTTCATATACATATTCTTTATTTACAAGTAAAATGTTTCTTTCTTTATTGATTTCTACATGTTCTGGTTCCTGTCTATTAGAATTTTCACTACAAATAAACTCAGTGTGATTATTAGAACCTAATTTTGGTTTCTATAAAAAAAAAACAACAAAAAACATGATTAGTTTCAATTTCAGATGTACATCTATAGACTCTGAGATACAGGGAGCATTACAGGAGTATTTTCAAGACTAGAATTAAGCTAGTTTCTTCCTTTCCTCTCTAGAAGAATTATGAGTAAGGCCATGACTCAAATAGAAGATGAATCATAATCACTTAATGTAAACTTTATTGGACTGACAAGGGTAATTTTTACTCTTGTATTACTCTTAAATCAGAAAACTTTTGACATGGTTGAAAAACCCCAGACTCCATAAAGAACAAAAGGAAGGAAACTCTTACAGTACATTACTATGGTGTGCTACACTTAACTAATTGCTTCTCAGACTAACAGGCTAGAACCTTTTGGTATCTCATGCAATTACTTCAAAATGTCTTAAACCAAAGGTGAAGTTACTAGCCTGACGAATGCTTCACAGATCTTTCTTTCCCTCAGCTAATCTATAAAAACAAGCAGCAGGTGCAAACCTGAAAAAACAGTTTATTACTAAAGACATATCTACCTTGTACTGGAATATATCGTCTACATATGCTGGATCAGTGCTCTTCCTTTGAGCTGCACACAAAAGGAGAAAATGAAAGTAAACATCTTCCAGTTGTTAAGACCTACAAGTCTTTTGATTTGAGAGGCCTCTTCTCATGTACAATTGCAACAAGCAGTGAGTTTTATTAAAAGGATGAAACAAAGGTATCGTTGAATGTACTTTCTCAAAACTTGTGTGGGAAACTAATTCAATTTCTACAATTCTAAATTCAGTTTTTATAACTCTACAAACATGATCAAAGTAAAAGAGAGTGGCTCAATCTTACCTGACAAGTGATGGTTTTTATGTTTAGGAATATATTTCCTAAGGAGATTCTCCATAAAGGAATCCTTGGCCTCATCTAAAGCACATGTTCCATGGTCACTTTTAAGTAATGGGTCAGCTCCGTTCAGAAGAAGTAACTCTGCCACCTAGATAAAGATTGTTCACATAAAGGAGCCCAGACAGAGGGTGTATTATTTCAACAACACAGAGTCAGGGGTTACCTATAAAATCTTTGCCCAGTAAGAGCAATTAGTAATTGCCCCAAGTTATAATTAGTTTAAAAAGAAAATCCTTCCTCTTATAAAAGAACAAAACAAGCAAACAAACAAAACAAGAAAAAGGGAGAGAAGAGAAGGAAGGGAAAAGAGAAAGAAACAACAGTGTGCTGTTTAGGAAACGTCCTTCATCTTCTTCCCCGCGCCCACAGCTTTGGTCTAATCAGTAGAGACAGCAACTAAATGGGTTCGTGGGCTTGGAAGACTTGGGGGTCAATAGGAAGTACCAGCTAAAGTAAATTGCCTTTTAAAGTTCATTGAGCAAATACTGTCGTAGTTAAGCTAATGCTCCTCAGGACTCAGTATTACCCTTTAGCCAAGAGCAATGATTTTAAAGGAAATAAAGAAATGACAAATATAACGCCATCTTGTCCTGACTTCATTTTGTGTGCTTAGACAATTCTCAGCTCTCTATCCCCCACCCTCAATGGTCACATTGGCCTTGGCCACACATTTGAGTTTTCCATGTCCTTGACCATGGTCCAGATGTACTAACCAAAATAACTAGCAAGTTATGTTTAAAATAATTACCATTCTCTGGAGGAATGAATGCTTCAAGGTTACTCTGCCCCTCATTTAACTTTGATGTAAACTACAGTCTTTGTGGGTTTTGCCTTTTAAAACTGCATCCCTGAGCTTGGGCACCAAGAGACTTGAGAGGCACAAACTTGCTCTTGGTCTGACCATCAATAAAAAGGACCTAATATTTTAATGAGCTTAATCAGCATGATTGTCAATAACATCTGATGTGAATCACGTCAGTTTAAACAATAAAGTTGTATAAAATTTACAGTGAAAGTGTAAGACTTAAAGTTACAACAGAGGAGACATTCTCCTAGAAAAAGAGGTAGTGTGTGCAGGACAAAAACAGATCCTTTAAAAATTACTAAGAATCAGCAATGTGGTGCTTTACAATGGGGATTTAATGTTAGACACAAAAACAAAGCAACAATAGGTAAAATTAAGATTACACATATGGCAGTCAGAGGAAGAAGTCAAAGAATAAGTATTTCCATACAGTTCAGCAAAGAAAGCACAGAGCACACTGCATTCTTTCAGGAAGAGTGCTCTGACATGGAACAGACTGTGCTGCTCAGCTATTGAGATTTGGTGTCCAATAACAAGATAAATAACATGAGAAGATGGAGGAAGAAAAAGGTGACTGGGTTAGACAGGGAAGTCAGGTGACCTTGTGGAATCTGGGTTAGGACAAGGACTGAATACACTACTTTGACAAGATTTGTTGTGGATAAGAGATAGTCTGCCTTACTAAATGTCTACGTGCAGCAATTCCCTCCCCCCGCCAGGGTCCTGAACCCAGAACCTCACAAAAGCTAACAATGTTCTATCACTGAGCTATACTTTTATTCCAGATAGAAACTTTGAAGGGTGGCAAATTAAGCAAACTTTCCCTGAGTGTTCTTTCTACTTTCAATCTACATTTGGATTATCTATTCAGTAACTGCTGCTACAAAAGAAAAAAAAAAAAACTCAAAATTTGCCTTAAGAGCCTGGAATTTGAGAATGGCCTAGGTAGATGGTTCTGTCCAATAGTTTCTCATGTAGTCAGGCTGTTGGCTGGACACATAGTCATATTATACTTAGACTAGGGCTGGAAGATATTTTTCTAAAATGGTTATCGGCAGAAACAATAATCACTGCCACATGGGCTACTCTAATAGCTACTTGGGTGTCTATATGATAAACAGTTACCCCTCTCTAGTTAATGACTCAAGAGAAAGAACTGAACGTTCCAGTATCTCTTAACATAACCTTAGAAACCACATGCTGCCACATCTTATTTGCTAGAAGCAAGCCATCACAATGTCATCCTTTATTCCTTGGGGGGAGGAATCAGGCTCTATGCTTTGAGAAGGGAGTATTAAGGAATTTGTAGACTGACTTTAAAACTTTAAGTATTTTCTGTATTCTGTCATTCTATTTTGAGCATTGATAGAAGCTTTACATGTAATAGCGAAATCTACAATCCTGGTGATCTTGGAGCGGAATATTAATCAAGAATAAAGAGATATCAATTATTTAACATCATATAACAGAGAAGAATGTTAAAAGCATTATGCTGTTTTAAAAGGTAAACACAGCAGGAAATATTCTGATATTTCTGATATTCTGAAAAAGATAGAATTACAATAGAAATCAGATAATCTGCATGAAGGGCTGGGTTGGGAGAAAGGAGATTGATTGACGGCAATCTTTGAAACAATGGTGAAAGACTGGGACTGTCTTAGAGTCATTCTTCTAACATTAAACTATGTCCCGTGTGGAATTCTCTTTACCCAGGTTTTCACAAATGGTGTCCACATTCACCATCATTATCAAATACATTATCGAAATAAGCAAAACTGTCTAAATTCTCCTTAAGCACTCTTCCACACCATAAATAAGTCTGCCCATAACTCCCAGAAGCCTCTTTAGTCTCTCTCTGCTAGGTATTTGTTCTAAACATATGAAGAAAAGATCGTACCAGGGTCAGTTGATTTAGCTCATTTGTACCTCAGGAGCTTTTAACCCATAACTTCTCATCCCTAAAATCAACAGTAAAATATCTTCAGGGAGTGGCGGTATAGCTCAGTGATAACGTGCTTTACTTCCATGGGCACCCAGATTAGATGTAAGGCACTTCAGAAAGGAGGAAGGGGAAAGAAGGGGGAAGGGGTGGAGAAAGAGGGCAGGGAGGGCAAATAGGAGGAGCAGGAAAAGGAGCAACATCTTCAGCAAAGCTTCAATTCACTAAAATAGTGCCTGTAGTTTCTGAGATAAATCATGGACACTGGATTCATTACCTTCCTTAATATTTTCTGGCACTAGAATGGAATTATAACCATGAGGGCAGCTGTGGCTAACTCTGGCATTCTCCTACCCTGTTCTGAATGTTCTACTGCAGTCCATGAGGTTGCTGGTTTCCTACTGGACTGAACATCACTATTTATAGAAGGAAACATTCTTTGAAAGTGTGAATCACTGTATAAAAAGAGCTTTAAAGGAGTACACACTGAAAACCATACTATGCAAAAAAATGTTCTGTATGACTATATACAAATAGTATGTTAAATGGCAAGTTCCTGTAATCTCAGCTACTCAGGAGGCTGAGGCAGGAAGAGCCCTTGAACCCAGGAGCTCAAGGCCAGCCTGGATAATAGTATTAAGTAAACAAATAAAAAAATGTCACCAAAAAAGTATACAATGGCATCCATCATATTGGGACTAATGGTAAGTATCAGAAGGTGAATTCTATTACAAATTCTGAGTGTTCATTAGCAAATGAACTGAAAGTGAAGCTTGCTTTCCTGCTGTGTGTTTATTCTATAACCAGAAGCAGCGAGTACCTGGTAATGTCCATTCATCACAGCATCGTGCAGGGGAGTAATCTGGTACTTTCCCTTGACATTCACTTCTGCTCCACCCTCTAATAGCGCACTTACTGTCTGATAGTATCCTCCTACACTAGCTTCATGAAGTGCTGTCCAACCTATTATACAAAAAGACATTTTTATTTGACATCTTAATAATGGCTCATGCGTAAATCTTTTTAAAAAATCAAAACAATTCTAGGAGCTAGAGAGATGCCTAGGCCGTCAATAGCATATACAAATGTTGCAGAGGACTTGTGTTTGGTTCCCAGCACTCATACTGGGTAGCTCACAACTATCTGTAACTCCAGGTCTAGGGGGTGTGACACCCCATCTGGTCTCTACAGGCACTTACATTTACATTCACATACCCTCAACACAGAACACACACACACATACATACATACATACATACATACATACATACATACACACATGTAATTAAAACTAATACATATTTTAAAACACTCTAATTTTATATAGTTTCCTTAAAAGTATTCTGATTACATGAGCACACATAACATCTCCATCAAACTATTTTGTATTATTTAGTGAATTCAAGGAGGGCTGGGAATGTATCTTAGTTTATACTGTGTGCCTAGCATGCACAAGGACCTGGGTTTAAGAACAGGTTCTACCAAAAGTCAGTCACAGTTCTGCATGCCTGTAAGCCTTGCACATGGAAGGTGAGGACAGGAGAATATAAAGTCCAAAGTCATCCTCTGCTACACAGCAAGTTTGAGGCCAAACTAAGCTACCTTGTCTTTTTTTGAAAAAAAAAGGAAAAAGAAAAAAGAAAATCAAATTTTTAACCCTCAGCCCTGCTATAGCAAAAATATAAAAGACCATAAATATTTTTATTTTTAATTATATATGTATGTACATATGTCTTTTTGTGAGAAAGTACATACAAATGCAGTGCCCATGGAGGTCAAAGTACTGCATATCCCTGGACCTAGAATTACGGCAGAGGTGAGCTGCCTGATGTGGGTGCTAGGAACCGAACTTGAGTCCTGTGCAAGAGCGTTATGAACTCAGCACTGGTGAGTCACCACGCCAACCCAAGAAAGCAAGTGTTCTACAGTATTTGTAAAACCCTTCCAGGTCAGCTTTCAAGGGGAGAGAATGCTGGTTACAGGCTGATTCTGCAGGGAAGCAGGAAGCTTTATTTCTAATTCAAGGGATAGCCATTAAAGCACCTCAGCCAGCAGACCACATACACAGGAGTTAACAGACTTATTTCCCTTTTACTTACACAAACAATGTTTATATTTGCAGCAATTCAACCAACAAACCATATACCATGTCTTTATATAAATATCATCTTCTTCATTAGTCAGAGGTAACAGTACACTGTTAACAATTACTAAATTCAATACATATGATAGGTTTAATTAAGTTCAAAAACTCATGTAAAATCATATTTAACTTACACTTTAGGCCTCAATCTAACTAAGCATTGACATTTTTAGGCTAGAAAATTCATTTTTGTTCTGAGCATCATAGAATATTTAACAGCTTTCTCAATCTCCTGGACTGAAGAGACACTCTTATTTCAGAAATACCATTAAAAATGTTTACAAGGGCTAGAGAAAAGGCTTGGACATTAAAGGCTAGGCTTACAACTAAAAATGTTTGTAAATATTCTCTAGTGTTCCCTTGGGAGGAAAGTCAGCTCAACTGAGGAACCATTAACACAAACTCAAAGCAATTCCAATAAAATTGGAAACAAGACAAGGCTGTGCACTTTCTCCATACCTATTCAATATAGTGCCGGAAGTCTGAGCTAGTGCAGTAAGACAGCTGAAGGAGATCAAGGGCACACAAACTGGAAAGGAGTCAAAGTATTTTTACTTGCAGATGATGTGGTAGTATACATAAGTTAGCCTAAAAATCCCACCAAGGGACTCCTACAGCAGATAAAAACTTTCAGTGAAGTAGCCGAATACAAAATTACCTCACAAATATCAGTAGGCCTCCTGCACACAAATGACAATTAGACTGGGAAAGAAACCAGGGAAACAATACCCTTCATGATAGCCTCAAATAATATAAAATATCTTGGAGTAACTCTAACCAAATGAAAGCTTTACATGATTAGAAACTTCAAGTTTTTGAAGAAAGAAATTAAGGAAGGTATCAGAAGATAGATCTCCCATGCTCAAAGATCTGTAGGATTAACATAGTAAAAATGACCATCCTATCAAAAGCAATCTACAGATTCACTGCAATCCCCTTCAAAATTCCAACACAATTCTTCACAGATCTTGAAAGGACGATCTTTGGTTTTATATGAAAACACACACACACACACACACACAAAAGCTAAAATAGTCCCGAATAATAATTTCTGGAGGCATTATTTTCCCAGTTTAAAACAGCATGATATTGGCCAAAAACAAATAAAAGTAAAGCAAAAACAAACAAACAAACAAAAACAAAACAGAAACCAGACATATTTATCAACAGAATCAAATTAAAAACACAGAAACAAATCCACACACCTATAGACACCTGATTTTTTTCTATAAAGAAGTCAGAGATATACACTGGAAAAATGACAGCATCTTCAGCATCTTCAACAAATGGTGCTAGTCAGACTGCATGGCTACGTGTAGAAAAATCCAAATAGATCCACTTATCACCCTGCACAAAACTCAACTCCAAATTGATCAAAGACATCAATATAAGACCAGACAAACTGAATCTGGTAGAAGAGAAAGTAGGGAATAACCTTGAGATTATTAGCAAGGAAAAGACTTTCAGAACAGAATAGTGTTACACCACCACTAAGATCAACAATTAACACATGGGACCTCATGAAACTGAAAAGATTCTGCATTGCAAAGGACACCATCATTAGACAAAATGGCAGCCTACAAATTAGAAAAAGATTTTTTTTACCAACTACATGGCTGGTAAATAGCTAATATCCAAAATATATAAAGTCAAGAAACTAGATATCAAGAAAACAAATAACCCAATATAAATGAGGTATAGATCTAAACAATGAATTCCTATTGTAGAATATTAGTTTAAGATGTATTACATTTGTTTATGCTGTAGAATATTTGTTGAATGATGCAAAGATGTGTTGCATTCTTTTATGTTGCATTTGTTTGACTCTGAAGCAATGTTATTTTGCCTGCCTAAAACATCTGATTGGTTTAACAAAGAGCTGAATGGTTAATAGCTAGAGGAGAGGGATAGGCGGTGCTGCCAAGTAGAGAGAATAAACAGAAGGAGAAAAGGAGAAGAAGAGGAGCTAGAAAATGAGGAGAGGAAGACATCAGGGTCCAGCCACCCAGCAACAGGGCCAGTCACAGAAATACAGTATAGAGAAAGATAAAAGTCCAGAGGCAAAAGGTAGATAGGATAATTAAAGTTAAGAAGAGCTGGCTAGAAACAAACCAAGCTAAGGCTGGGCATTCATAAGTAAGAATAAGTCTTTGTGTATTTATTTTGGAGTTGGGTGGTGGGTTCCCCAAAGAGTAAAGGTAAAAAAAGTCAACTTCAAATTCCCATATCGCTAATAAGCACTTAAAGAAAGGTTCAACATCTTTAGCTATCAGGGAAATGCAAATCAAAAAACTACTTTGAGATTTCATCTTATACCTGTCAGAGTGGGTAAGATCAAAAAAAAAAAAAAAAACAAGTGATAGTTCATGCTGGCAAGGATGCGGAGTAAGAGGAACACTGTGCATTGCTGGTGGGAGTGCAAACTTGAACAGCAAAGCTGTTCAATCTATCTGAAGATCCAGATATCCCACTCTTGGCCATATACCAACAGAGACACTTGCTTGACCATGTTCATTACTCCTCTAGTCTTACTAGGCAGAAATTGGAAATAACCTAGATGTTCCTCAACAGAGGAATGAATAAAGAAAATGCAGCAGGGAATCCTGGAGTCGGCCTGGATTAGCTGCCCTGAGAGGTATGTGCTATAAGTTTTTGGAGTCCATGGCTCCTGGGGCACTGTATGCCTTTCGGTTCCTGAGAAACCCAGGCATTCCCTCAGGCAGTGAAGCATTCCTGCCACTCTGCTTCTCTGTGTTCCTAGAAATCAATGAGCATACAGAAGATTGGCCGGATAATTGGTCTTAGACATTAATCTTGTGTGCCCTGTATAGCCTGAAAACATCACTGTATCCTGGCAACTACCATTATATTGATCCTGGCCCTCACCATTATATTGTTTCTGAAAGGGACTAAAAAGTTTGATTGCTTGCAATTAACTTGTCATACCCTCAGTCTTGCTGTGACCCCTTGAGCCTGGTCAAGATTTATTTCTCACCAGTCTTATCAGGTAACCTTGGCCTGGTAAGTAAGCACTGGTGCTTAAAGCTGTACATTTACACAATGGAGTATTATTCAGCTCTTAAAAAGGTAACATCATTAAATTTGCTGGTAATTAGACAGAGCCAGAAAAAAAATCATCCTGAGTGAGGTATCTCAGACCCAGAAAGACAAATTTGGTATGAATTTGGTTATAGGTGGGTATTAGCTCGTAAGTCAATGATAACAAAGCTACAATCTGTAGAACCACAGAAGGTAGATATAGAGTAAGGGGCCAGAAGGAACAGAAAAATCTAGTAAAGAAAGGGAAATAGAATAATTACAGATGGAATACAAAAATTAAGTGCAGAATGGGGAGAGGCGATTGAGAGAAGAAATAATGGGAGAAGTTGTTACAAGGAGAGCGGGTGGCCCTTTATTCATCCTGTCCAGCTAGCTTGCACCCAAAATAACCTGAAATAATCACACAGAAATTGTATTAATTAAATCATTGCCTGGCCCATTATCTCTAGCCTCTTATTGGCTAACTCTCACATCTTTTTTTATTAATTTATTTATTTATTAAAGATTTCTGTCTCTTCCCCGCTGCCGCCTCCCATTTCCCTCCCC
>NW_026067964.1:3290241-3301006 GCF_014885135.2 Alexandromys fortis
CTTCCCCCAATCAAGTCCCCCTCCCTCATCAGCCCAAAGAGCAATCAGGGTTCCCTGCCCTGTGGGAAGTCCAAGGACCACCCACCTCTATCCAGGTCTAGTACATAGCGGACAAGGAGGACTACTGAGAACTCAAGAATAATGGCAATGGGTTTTTGATCCTACTGCACGTACTGGCTTTGTGGGAGCCTAGGCAGTTTGGATGCTCACCTAACTCTCACATCTTGATTTAACCCATTTCTAATAATCTGTTTAATACCACAAGGTCATGGCTTACCAGGAAAGATTTAGCACATCTGACCTGGCAGCTCCATGGCAGCTCTCCATCTGCCCTTCTTCCCAGCATTCAGTTCTGTCTACTCCGCCTACCTAAGTGTTGTCCTATCAAAAGGCCAAGGCAGTTTCTTTATTCAACCAATGAAAGCAACACAGAGACAGAAAAATCTCCTACACTAAGAAGTAGTTAAAATTAAAGGCCATTTGAGGGTTAGTATGGAAACCTAACAGAGTAGAAAGTTCCTAAAATATATACATCTATAAAGACAATCTATATGAAATGGCCAAACAATGGGCAAAGCAGAATTTCAACTGGCCACATCTTGCCACCAAACAAAGTTTACAGTATCTAGACAGTTAAGCTGTTGGCCAACAGGTTCCAACAAACACTTCATCCTTGCTGCCAGGAATAGTATACCCACCTAGACCAAAATAATGGCCCAAAAGAGCAGATCTACCTTTAAAAGTTCTCAGAAAGTGGCATACACCTTTCCTATTCTGCTGTGACAGTCAAGCCCAGAAGCACCAACAACCAGACACTGCCTGTGATGTCTACATTCCTAAGCACATGGTAGGCAGTTTCGTTTTAAGGCACTCAACATTGATTTCCATCATGTTGTGTTAACAGCTCTTGTTTTATAAGATAAACATCGTCTGATCAACTTGCTAAAATACAGATTTGTGTGTTCCACACACACACACACGAGATGGGAGGGGGAGGGAGGAGAGAGGGAGGAGAGAGAAATTAAATTAGTATTTTTAAACAGATGTAGTTAATTTCTGATGAAAATGGCTTGTTGACTACTTTGTGGAAACACTGTTTTCTGGCTCTAAAAAAATATGACAGCAAACAGTAAAAATAGAGATATGATGCACAACAGAGAGGAAAGATGAATAATAAGAGTCTGAGAAGCTTGGAAAATAAAATAATGATAATTAATTCAGGAAGGTCATGGAAGTGCCTGGGGAAGTGAGGAAACTGGCTGAAGATACATAGGGAACAGCCAGAAAGGTTGTTAACACTGTCCCAAGAAAAGGGGGAATGAAAAAATACATTAAGACGTAATTGGAAACTCATAGAGTCAAATCTGGCTGCATGTAGAGATACTTTCAAACTCAAGAAACACTAAGTACTGAAGAAGGACTACAAATCCCTTAAAAATCAAGAGAGTAGATGTGAGGGTAGGGGCTCAGAGGCTGGGCAGTTCAGAGATCCAGGATAGAATCAAATACAACTGACAAAAGACAAGTCCATGAAATTATCTCTAACGTTATTCTGCTATGCTCATAGTCTGGTGCCTAGTCCACCTGCCATTAGAGAGGCTTCAACCAGCACCTGATGGATATAGATACAGAGACCCACTGCCAAACATTTAGTGAACCTCTGGAAATCCAGTGCAAGACGGGAAGGATGGATTAAGAAAGTCAGAGGAGCCAAGAACACCGTGGAAAAGCACAAAGACTCAAATTACCTGGGCTTATGGTGACTCAAAGAGACTGAACCACCAACCAGAGAACTTGCATGGGTCTGACCTGGACCCTCTGCACATAGGTTACAGTTGTGTGGCTTGGTCTCCTTGTGGGACACCTAACAGTGGAAGCAGGGACTATCTCTGACTCTTTTACCTGATTTTGGGACCCTTTCCTCCTACTGGGTTGCCTTATCCAGCCTTAATAGGAGAAGAGATGCCTAGTCTTGCTGTAACTTTGTATGCCATGGCTGCCTGATATACATGGGAGACCTGCACTTTTATGAAGAGAAAGGAGGAGTGGATGGTGGGAGGAGGATGAGGGAACAGACTGGGAGAAGAGGCAGGGAAACTCTGAATAAGCTGGGAAAATTAGCTAATTAATTAAAAAAATTTAAAGAGTAAATCTCTTGCAAGCAGAAGAGTAAGGTTTATAGAATCTTAGTTATTAATCTAAGTGTATGATTTAAGGGCTAGGGAGACAGTTCAGCAGATAAAGGTGCTTGCTGCTAACCTTGATAACCTGAGTTCAATCCTGGGATCCCACAGAGTAGAAGGAGAGAACTGACTTTCACAAATTTTCCTCTCATGTCCACACATGCGCTGCTACAGTGTGCATGCACACCCACGCTCATGCATACATGCACACTGAATCAATCAATCTAAATAAAAATCAATCATTTCAAAAATCATTTTAAACTATGACCACATTGCAAAACCAGGCCTTCATATTCTAAGTACTGGAGCAGTACCTGCTCAACCATGGGTTGCACTATGCCATCATTTATGCACCAGAGATTCTGCACTGTTTGATAAATAGGCAATCTAGAAGCTAAAGGAAAAGTATAGATACTCCAAAGCACCCGCAGACTGGCCCACTGTTGTTCACATAAGTATCTTTATACACTAACACACAAGTTATCTTTACAATCAGTCCTATCTAGAAAACATGTAAGATTCTCCACAGAAGGAAGTACTGCAGAACCGGCCACAAGGAAAAATTGCTTCCTTCCTTAGTAATCTATCCACCTTCTACCTCATATTCTATTCTGCCTGTTTCCCCGGTCTTACACCTTCTGTATCCCTGCCATTACTACAAATTTTCCCTTGAGATTTGGTTAACATTAGTTACTTCCAGTTTTGGTCTCATCTTACCTCCATTCAAGGTTAAGTCTCACATTAGCACTCTTGTAAAGTGAGCACCAGGAACCAGCCTTCTTTCTGTAAATGCACTGCACACGGCCTGCCTGACATCTTTAATGAGAAATGGAGTGTTCTTCCACCACTCAACTAATTCTCTTCCTTGAGAAATAATGAGGAGCCAGAAAGTTACTGGAGAGCATACTGCCTTCGGCTCACTTTGTCATACTCTAATGTGGGCAGTTCAGCTGAGACAACAGATGGCTCCCTAGACAACTGTGGGTAGTAACCTTGACTTACCAGCATAACTCAGCTGATTGACATTTCCACCATTTTTTATGCAACAGCGAACCAGATCAACATCATCATGGAGAGCAGCTTTATACAGTAAATTCTCTCCAAAAACGTTTCTCCAGTTTATACTACAAGGACACATTTTATTCATCTTCCCTTTTCCTAAAATGAGAGAAAGAACAAAGGTGCACACCTTTAATCCCAGCACCCAGGAGGCAGGGGCAGGTGGATCTAAATTCAAGGACAACCTAGTCTATAAAGTGAGTTCCAGGACAGCCAGGGCTACACAGAGAAACCATTTGTCAAAATGGGGCAGAAGGCGGGGGACAGACTATGATTAATCTAGTCAATATTAAAAGTGGATATATTACATTATTAAAGAGTATTTTATCCATTAGCATTACTGTAATTTTATCTAAATATAAAAAAAGTAAAGATGTGTTAGTTTTAAAATATTTGTAGTAAACTAAAACTCATGATATAGAATATACATTGATTAAAACCTTACAAAAGTGCTCATAAAAGATGACAGATTTTCTTAAAAATTCTAAGCAAAGGATTACTTAAATCTAGAATTATTTACTGTCTGCTATATTATCTATCTGCATGTCTCTGCAGGTCCATGAGGTAAAAGCTTAGTTTTTTAGTTACTAGGAGATAGTAGAGCTTTTAAGAGGTTGGGTCTACTAAGAGGAAGTCAGGTTACTGGAGGTATATTGGCAAAGGAGACCTTCTCTTATGCTTTCTGCTCATAACATAAGTAGATTTGTCCCCCGGGTGCTTCTGCCATTATTACAGGTCCAATCATCCATGGACTGCACCCTCTAAATCTAGAATCCAAAATAATCTGGTGTAGGACAATTCTGTATTCTGTCAATTATGTTTTAAATAAATGCTGATTGGCCAGTAGCAAGGCAGGAAATATAGGCGAGACAACCAGACAGGAAGTAGAGGTGGGGCAAGGAGAACAGGAGTATTCTGAAAAGAAGGAAGCTCTCCTCCACAGTCCTATCCAGACACTGAAAAAGCAGGATGTGATCTGCCCTGCTAAAAATGGTACTGAACCATGTGACTAACATATACTAGAATAATGGGCTAATATAAAATATAAGAGTTAATAAGAAGCCTGAGCTAATGGACCAAGCAGTGTTTTAATGAATACAGTTTCTGTGTGGTTATTTTTGGGTGTAAAAAAACTGGGTGGCTGGGATGACAAGTAGCCCACTCCTCTTGTTACAGAATGGCACCCAGAAATTTTCCTGACTCAGCACCGTAGCAGGAAAAAGGCCACATGGTTTTAAAATGTCGCTTCCTGGGATGTGCTGCCAGTACAAATGCCAATTATTAAGCATTTCAATGGCATTTGTGGACCCCGGGATGTTTCTGTTCCCACTTGGGGTCGAGAACATGCCCGTGGCTCGGCTCTTCCTGCCTGGGAAGACAGCGGATCAGTCTACTAGGCCAGGGCAGGCAGGAGAGCATGGCAGATTCCTGCCGCCATATACAGAAATGTTTCCAGCTCCACAATGCTCTGCATGGCAGATTTGGCTGTAATTCAGATAAAAAGGGTTTATGTGCTGCACGCTCAATCTTGGGGCTGGAGAGATGGCTCAGAGGTTAAGAGCACTGGCTATTCTTCCTAGAATTCCTTTTTAAGCCCTCTTACATAAGTTTTACATGGCGTTAGTTGGCCACACTGGGTGCCAAATGTTGATAGAGACAGTGCCCATTGTTTGTTCCAGCCGCCTGGCTAGCTTACACCTGAAATAACCACATAGAAATTATATTAATTAAATCATTGCCTGGCCCATTATCTCTAGCCTCTTATTGGCTAACTCTCACATCTTGATTTAACCCATTTCTAATAATCTGTTTATCACCACGAGGTCATGGCTTACCAGGAAAGATTCAGCATATCTGACCCAGCAGCTCCATGGTGGCTCTCTGACTCTGCTTTCTTCCTCCCAGCATTCAGTTCTGTCTTCTCTGCCTACCTAAGTTCTGCCCTATCAGGCAAAAGCTGTTTCTTTATTGATTAACCAATGAAAGCAACACATAAACAGAAGGGCCTCCTACACCATAAGAAAATTGGCAATTTAGATCTATGACCCTGCATTTAGAGAAACGAATGCAGTGAGCCCCAAGGTCCCTATGAATTTTGTTCAGATGAACTTTCAGAGAATATTGGTACAGGGGAAGGGTGTTACAAAGTAAGGCGACCCCATTAATCTTAGAAACAGAATCAGAGTTTGGTGAGACAGTTGTATCTAGAACTTAATGTGGCAAGTGGGGTACCACAGAAGAGGAAATAAAGGAAAGGTATCAAAAATCTACATGGGTGTCCTTGAGTCATTGGTTAAGTAAACTGCTCGCATATAATGATGGAGGAAGGCATTGGTTAATTATAATAAAGAAACTGCCTTGGCCCATTTTATTGGTTAGAACATAGGTGGGTGGAGTAAACAGAGAGAATGCTGGGAGAAAGAAGCTGAGTCAGGCAGTCGCCATGGTTCTCCCACTCCAGACAGACGCAGGTTAAGATCCTCCCTGGTAAGCCAGCTCGTGGGCTACACAGAATATTAGAAATGGGTTAGAACAATATGTAAGAGCTAGCCAATAAGAGGCTACAGATAACGGGCCAGGCAGTGTTTAAAAAAAACACAGTTTCAGTGTAATAATTTCGGGGCATAACCTAGCAATGCGGGCGGCTGGGTGCTGGGGACGCAGCCCCGCCGCTCATATCACAACAATATAAGAATAATTTAGGCTGGGGAGATGGTTCAATGAGTACAGTGCTTGCTAAGCAAGTGTGAGAACCTGAGTTTGGATCCCCAGCACCTATGTAAAGGCCAGGCACAGCAGCATGTGCCTGACCCCAGAGGTGGGGAGGTACAGACTAGCTAGTTGGTTATCAGAAACAAAAACCTCAAAGTAAGTGAAAAATAACGCGGGGAACAATAGGAATAGACACATACATCAGCATCTGGTCTCCACGTGCATACACACAGACAGGCATACCTGCACAGAAACATGCATATAGCCTACATAAACACAAAGAGGAGCCTTTTCCATAAGGCTAAGCAAGAACAACTAATGAGTAAGTAGAGAATTGCCAGCTCTCACACAGGGCTAGGAGACATTTGCATTCCTAGGAGTCTGAGTATACAGACCTTGCTGAACACCCAGGGCATTTAAGAGACCCCAGAATAGTCATTTCTCATGACCTCCCTTCTCCAGGGCCCAACACTACACATGCCTTTCAAAATCTTTATACTGAAAAGTTAATCTTCATGTAACTTGTCAGCCAAAGTAAAATTCAACACTACTTTTAAAACACACAAGTAGAAATATTTTGTTGCATATGAATATTGACTCATTTTCCACATTGTCTTTTCACTTCAGAAAAGTAGTTTTGCATGTTTATTTCCAGACTGTATTTAATTTCCTTGACCTATTTTCCTACTGATACCAGTGTCATGCTATTTTTTATTATGATAGCTACAAAATTCCTAAAGCTTGATCAGAATAGCTCTCAAATTTTATTTCCAGTCACTTTGCTGTTGTAGGTCCTTTGCATTTAAAAATAAATTGACTAATAGTAATCTTATAAAAAGAAAGGAAAAGAGAGAGATGAGGGAGGAAGGGGAATGGAGTGGAGAGAAGGCTGGAGTGATGGCTCAGTCAGCAGTGCTTGCCTAGCAAGCATAAGAACCTGAGTTAGATCCAAGACAGAGACCAGGGCTCCTAACGGCTTCCTAGCTAGCCAACTTAGCTTTCTTCGGCAAGTTCCAGGCCAGTGAGAGGCTGTCCCCTGGCCTTGACATGTACCTGAACATGTGCACCTTTTTCCTCTGCCTAAACCTGTGCATGTGTGCATGTGCACAGACATGGGGGTGGGGGAAAGAAAAGACAGAAGAGTCTCTGTGTGGGTTTAACTAGGATTTTATACAAACCACAAATCTGAAAAGCAGCACTTTAATAATAGTTCTCTTCTGTTCATCAAATTTTCTTTGATTTCTTTAGGTCTTTTTTTGTTTTGGTAAGTTTTAGTGATTCGACTTTTTTTTAATAAAATTCATTTCTAAATATACATTTTGCTATTATAATGGTAGTTTTCAAATTTCACTTTATTTATTGCTATAATATAGGCTATTTGCATATTTTGTACCCTACAAACTTTCCTGAATTAAATGACAGTAGATATATTAGTTGCTTTCCAGTTGCTATGATAAAACACCATAACCAAAAGCAACTTAAGAAAGAACAGCTTATTTTGGCTTACAGTTTCAGAGGTAAGGTAGCTTTTATCATAGATTCCATCAAATTGTTGACATACATAATTGTGTTTGTGACTAAATCCACTCTTAATATTACTGCTTTTTGTTTTTCTACATAATAACTAGCTAGAACTTCACAATGTTCTAAAGAAATAGTGAGAATAGATACTTTTATTAGTGGTATTAGGGGATATCCTGGCTATTTACTTTTTTATTGACTTGACACAAGCTGGAGTCATTTGGGAAGAGGGAATCTCAGTTGAGAAAATGCCACCACCAGATTACCCTGTGAGCAAGTCTGTGGGAGCATTTTCTGGACTAATGAGTGATACGGAAGATTCCAGCTCACTGTGGGTGGTCCTGCCCCTGGGTAGGTGGTCCTGAATTGCCTAAAACAGCAAGCTGAACAAGCCATGGGGAACAAAACAGTAAACAGAGTTTCTCCAAGGCTTATATGCTTCAGTTCCTGATTCCAGGTCCCTGCCTTGAGTTTCTGCCCTGACTTCCCTTGGTGGTGAAGATTGTGACTTGAAATTTGTTCATAAGAAAACAAAACAAATCAGAAACCCCCTCCCTAAGTTGCTTTTGATCACGGAGCTTTGTCCCAGCAACAGAAACCCTAAACAAGACAGAGGGAAAGCATTTATTATCTTATCAATGATTAGACTAGTCATATGGTTTTCATACACGCCTGTGTCAAGTTGAGGAAACTCTTCTATCCTTGTTTCCTGAAATTCTGACTAGAAGTGAGGGTTTGATGTTATCCAATGCCCTCTTTACATCTGTTAAAATGATCTGTATAAGATTTTCTTTTGAGATTGTTAATCTACGTTGTAGTGAATAATTTTCAAATTTAAAGCCAGTATCAACAGTAAAGATTTAGGTATTAATATTTTGACATTAAAAATTGCACTATTTAAACTGTATACACCTCAGTGAGTTTAGAGACAAGAATAGAGGTGTGAAGAGTACCATCAGCAAGACCGCAGACACCCTTCCTCTTCTCTGTTCTTACTGTTTCACGGGAGTTTGTTCCTAACGAGTGCATTTAAACAAAAATTAAGGTATAAGGGAAAAGAATGATACTACTGACTATATACATTTAAACATTTGTCGAAATACATTCTAAAGAAGACACAATGTGAAACAGATTCAGAAAATTCAAACAGATGCAATCTATTGCCCATATTTCAATTTTGTCAAGGTCACTATGACTTTTAACTGAGTTTCTATATTATTTTATTGTAATAGAACTTTTTTTTTTTTCAAGACAAAATTTCTCTGCAGCTTTGGAGCTTGTCCTGGAACTAGATCTTGTAGATCAGGATGGCCTTGAACTCACAGATATCTGCCTGCCTCTGGCTCTTGAGTGCTGGGATTAAAGGCTTAAAGGCGTGAGCTGCCACCACCACCCTGATTGTAACACAACTTTTTAATTCAATCTTACAGCTTATATAGAAACAGCAATTTGTCCTCTCATGTCTCTACTCCTGTTTTTGGTATGCAATGTCAGTCTTTTGCTGTGTTAGCCATATATTCAAATATGAAATTATCATCTAGCTGTTCTCTATAGAGGAAAGTATAGAAACCAATACTACCCTGGCAGCCATTTAATTTCAAATCCCATTTATGCTACTAAGAAGTTATGTGTGCTAGTAGGTAAAGTCTTACTTACCATCACTAAAATTGTTAACTCATCAATAAAACTGAGGTACTATTATAAATTGTTCTACTTCAATTCTGTTTCTATAAGCTATGTAAAGAAATGAAAAAATATTCAAAAAATGTCTCACCATTTTTTATTTTAAGTTGATCATTTTTCTTTCTCTGTTCACTCTTGAATCTGGATAAATGCATAATCTCCCTCTTACTGTCAGTCTTTAAGACAGAACCCTGCATTCTTTAAAAAATTGACTTATTAAATAATTGCAATTTTTATAAGCAGTCATGGAGAATCACATAAAACTTTGACAACTATTGAAAACCAATGATAGCTACTGAGTTATTCTCAACTGACAAAGCAACTTAAACATGGGATGGGGCCTTAAGTGAGCTATAGATACCCCCGTGAGAGCCAAGCCCATGCCAGTCTTTTAGTTATTTTCAGTGTAGTTCCCTACAAATGTGAGGATTCTCAGGCTCCTGCACTCCACTCCCAAGCTGGCATGTCACTATCCACTCTATTCACTGCATATGGGAAGGAGGGAGGCTCTCTGCAGGAGTGTGAGGGGTGAAGGAACCTGCTATGTAGTGGGGGGACTGATTAAAAACTGCAAAATTAAAAACAGCAATAGAAAAATGCTTTTTACTTAGGGGTAAGTTGACACTGCCTCTAACATCCTCCAGCACCCAATTATCCATTAGATTTCCAGAATATCTATGTAACAACACACCTGGAATTCTCAGTTGCAAATATGTTACGCATTTGATCCTCACAACTAAGTGGTTTTGATGAAATACTTTCTGGCATTTTCAACACGTCTGTATGTGCCACATCTCCGCTTGCTTTCAGTTTTTCCAGTCTAGATGATCTTCTGAGTACATAGGGTGTTTCCTGGACAGAGGTATTTTTCACGGTATCTGATTTTCCCTTATCATTTAGTTGCTCATAAGACTTGGTATTTTCATGAGTCCGTGTTTGCAATCTAAATGGTTTTGGGTCTTCTATAGTCTATGAAGATATACACATATCCATAAATAATTATAACATTAAACCAAAAAATTAAATTTATCTTCTCTGATAAAATTGTCTTTGAGATTAAAGTGTGCCAATTCTCATAAGCATATATGAATATAATGCTACAATTGTATTTTGAAAGAACAATGTAGATTTTAAGCTTATGAAAACACATAAGCAGCTAGTCTTGGCAATGCATGTCTATAATACGACTACTTAGAAAACTAAGGCAGGAGAACTGAGTTTGAGGCCAGTCTGGACTTCATAGAGAGACCTGGGGTAGAGGAGGTAGTGAAAAGACTTTAAAATTATTTTCATCAATATTTAACTTTAAAATTCACAGGAAAATATAAGATCACTTTTGGTGCATTAATTTGGCAGGAAGTAAGTTGTTTGGAATAAGACACCCACATAAGAACATTCTACATTTACTCACAGTCCTTCTGTTATGGTTTTCTGTCTCTTTAAGAGACAAGCCACGCCCACTCCCTCCCCCATCCGCTGAGGCAGGCTGATCTTCAGCTTCCGGCGTGAGGTCGCTCTCTTTTCCATCTTCCTCTCGGAGAGGCAGCTTCGCTTCTGCCTCTCTCCCCACCTCTCTCTCTCTCTCTCTCTCTCTCTCTCTCTCTCTC
>NW_026067964.1:3301319-3315908 GCF_014885135.2 Alexandromys fortis
ACAAAAAAAAACCCCCGACAAAAAAACAAAAAAAAAAAAAAAAAAAAAAAAAAACCACCACCACCACCACCTTCTCTTTATCCTAGAACATGTAAATGTTTAATCACCTTTAACACTCCATGATTAATGTGTCTTTTTCTGAGTTTTTCTCTTTTTGGTGGGGGGGGGGGTCAGTTTTTGGAGACAGGGTCTCCCTGTATAACCTTGGTTGTTCTGGAACTTCCTCTATAGACCAGGCTGAACTCACAGAGATCCACCTGCCACTGCATCCAGAGTTCTGGGATTAAAGGTATCCGGTCTTTTTATTTTTTGTTGTCCTAAACCTATAATGTCTATCTGAAATTTGCAAGCAGGATTACATCAGTATTACTCTAGGTTTGTATGCTGCAACATACACTCAAGTTTTCTCTAAATCTTCCTGGGGATATATATGGAATATTTTGTTAATTGCCAAGACTAAATAAAAAGGGTATCTAAGTTTCCATTATTATGAATTGATTAAACTATAACAATAAATTATTTTTATAATGCATTTATGTCATTTAGTAACCTAAAAGATTGAAAAGTGCTACATTTCCTGACACTAAAAAAAAAGCAACATGCATTAGATTTAAAAAAATAAGTTGCAAAGCAACCTGTATTATACAGTTTCATTTGAATAAAACAAATTGACATGGACTAGAAGTAATTAAAGCTACACCAAACTGTTAACAATGTCTAGAAATTATATTTTGGGGGAACTTTGTTATCATACTGTTATATAATCTTATCATGTTTGATTTGTTATTTCGGTTTTGGTTGATGTGAAACAGGGTGTTGCTATGGTCACATGCTAACCTTGAACTCCTGAACTGATCCTGCTGCCTCAGCCTCTCCAGTGCTGGAATTGCAAGTACACATCAACATAGTTGCCTATAATTTTATAACAATAAGAATACAAACATGAAAAGGGAACTTGGCTCCTGGTGCACATCTGTAGGGCCTCTGGGCATAATGCTGTAGGAATTTTAAAGCTACAAATTATGTCTGGCATTCCACTCAGATACTAAAGGCAAACAGGGCTTAGCAAAGGCTTAATTCTTCCTCCATCCCACATTAGAAGCCCAAATTACTCTGTCCAACTACAATGTTCTGTAACTACTCTGAATTCAGTTAACAGAGTATTCTAAACAACAGGGAAATTTCTGGTAATAAATACTTTCCTATATAATAAAAAACTAACAATATGCCTTTTTATGTATGTTGGGGAAGAAACAATTTTATCTTAATCCCTTGTAAACTCTACCCAGCACTTCTAAAAGAAGCAATCTATGTGTGAAAGTTACACAATATCTTCCAGATGTTGGTATTTGGTGAGATGATTTAAACTTAATACAATGACGATTCACTACAAAAATTATACCTATATACTTATACTGTGCACATCCACTTGTCCTACTAACAGATGTTGTTCCACAACTAGGATAACCTGAACTGTTTATATGGTAGGGTAGAAGAGAGACTGAATTCACCTGTACTATTTGTGTGCAGTCTTCATCTATCTGAGACATGGTAGGTTGCACTTCTAAACATCCGTTTCCACTACTAACACTGCTGCTTTTCTTTTGTCCTTGACAGATGGGTCCTACAGGTCCAGGTTCTACATTGTCACCTGGTAGCATGTTGATGGTTGCCAGCAATTCAGCAGGCAATGCATCATCATTCTTCGTGCTTTCTAGTACATCTCTACAACATGCTGACAAGGCATTCAAAGGGACTGACACAGAACTCAAGGAGCTGCTCAATGGGTTCTTCAATTCTTGAGGATTGAAATCATTCACTATTTCAAGCAGTGTTTCTTCTTGGGTGCCTTCTGGTGATTCTAGTAATCTTTCTAAAGCAGACACAAATGTTTCAAGAGAGCTTTCTTCATCTTTGGTTTCTTTAGATGTCATGGTCAGTGTTACTTCCTGTTCAGGCTCAAAAAATGTATTTGGTACAGCTAAGGTCTTCACTGGCTTTGCAAATGATTTCTCCTTTGGTGTAACCAAATCAGATGCCATAAGTGAAGTACCAGAGAGAAGACTAATTTCAGGGGAATCTGTGTTTTCACTTAGTTCCTGTGTATTACAGAAAACACAAGCAACATTTAAAATTAAAAATTAGTTTTATAAATCATTTTGTCAGTAATTTATTTTTACCAACTGTCTACCTTCATCCATAAATAAAAAGAAAACTTCTCACTATAAATGAAAGTTATAAAAAGAAGTAAATTGTTTTAAAAAATAAAACAAAGTCTTTAAAGAGACAGAGTAAACTTGTAGAAAAAGTAATAGAAATAAAGAAAAATAAGCCATGTAAAGACAGAATATACACAGAGTCTGGATTATGTATATTATTGTGTTTTCTTTGAATTTATTGATTGTGAATGAGCTAAGTACAGAGAGACATTTCATTGTATGGGTTGCTAAGATAAATCAATATACATATTTTTAAGATATCTCAACTTCAAAATTTGGGTATAAGGATTTGTTTCTTTGGAAAAGAGGTTCTTCTTTTGTTTCCACAAAAGATGAGAACCTATGGATTCGTTCCAGACTAATGTGGTTTGATGGACCACAACCCCCTGAAAGGTCATCGTGAACACCCCCCAAAATTACTCCAACTAACAAAAAGCAGGAAGCAGTTTGAAGAGAATGACACCCAAATTCCCTAAATGACAATTTAAATTGTTTGTTTATATTTAAAGGTTGATATGCTATAGAGATGGATACTTTGCATTGGTATGGATCTTGGTCTATGGATACCAATTTTATTATATGTATATTTCTGCTCTTAAGGTATTGAGTTTGTACAGCTCATTTTAAAATGTAATGTATAATTAAGAAATATAGGTTAATAGAGAGTCATCTATAATAATCAAGCTTGTAGTCATCTTAGTTAGGTTTTCTAGATGCATAGAGATGTATTTCAGATGGATAGGTTATTCTTCAGATCTTTCAAAGACTACAGAGTATGGCATTCAAAATGTTTTAAACCTTTTCATGATAGTAAGACACATCTGCATGGGTATTAAAGAGGCTCCTTATCGAGTTTGCTAGCCATTTGGGCAAGAAACTACTCTTGCCTGGACTGCTTGATGTTATGCTGTATGAACTGGACATGCAGGACCCACAGAGAAATAACTGATGGACTTGCCTAAAAATGAGATGTCCTTCAGGGTTCCTGCTTCATTAAAGAGTCTGCTAGACATCCTGCAGGACACACAAAAAATGTGACTGACAATATAGGTGGAAATGTCTTTGAAATTTCTTGCTTCATGGAATAGTCTGCTGGACGCTATGGCCCTGTAGGCTGAAGATGGGTGCCCCAATGTTACAGAAGAACTTTGGGTGACTGTCCAGGAAGCAAGATATCCCTGTCAATTCTAGAGTTTTGAAAGTTGTTTACAATGCACTTCCTGTTTACTTAGTTAATATATACTTCTAGAGTCTTTGATGGAGTAGAACAGTTATAGTTTTCCTTAGTTATGATAAAAGATAAAGTAGATATAAATATTGTAACTATAATTCTTGCTTGATATCTGTTTTGTTATATGTAATCTTGCTGTGTTAAAGTTAAACCCTTTCTTTTTATTAAGACAGAAAAGGGGAGGTGATGTATGCTGTGAATATGTTTTATTGCCATTGGCTAATAAAGAAGCTGCTTTCAGCCAATGGCTTAACAGAATATAACCAGGCTGGAAGAAATATAGAGAGAGAGTAGGCAGAGTCAAGGAGAAGCCAGTAGGCCACAACCTCATGGTGATGCACAGATTAATGGAGATGGGTTAGTTTTAGCTAGAAATATACTAAAACTGGCCAAACAGTATTTCGAATATTATAGTTTCTGTGTGATTATTTTGTGTTTGGGAAGCTGGGAACGAACTAGTGGTCTCTGCCAACAAACAAAGGAACAATTTTATGAAATTTTATGAGTCCCGACTCTGAATTTTTGTTAAACAGAAAAATACAAACCCCCACTTTCCCAGTACATCATTTTCAAAAGTGCTCGTTTTCAGTGCCAAAATATTACAATCCCTCTCAAAGTTGCTATCCAGATCAACTGCTGTGCCACTTAGGAAAACAACATACATTACAGGTATTGAAATTTATAGTTTTCTATCATTTTGACTGTTCCCCACAACTCCACTACCTCTCTGGAAGGATGGATTATCATCTCCTAAGCCTGCTAATAATTTGTTCTAAATTAAATAAAAGAAGTAAAAAATTAACATATTCTATCTGCCACCATTTATCCCCTATCTACAGCATAAAGAGCCTAAGAAAATGCCTTTATTTATCTCGAATACTATAATTTTCTTCTAAGATAATTAGAAGAAATCTAAGATCTGTATCTTACTCATTGAGTCACATCTAAAGGGTTCCCTGCTATTAAAAATCCTTTTATGTTTATAAAATTCAAGATATGAAGATGTACCTAGCAACAGTCCCACAAAACCTCATATGCAAGAGTCACAAACCCTCAGGGAAGAAGAGGCAATGGAGAGCTTCCTGATTTTGCTGAAATTATTTGGTGAGACAAAATTAAACAAGTTACTTTCCTACAAATTTTTTAAATATATAAATATCTGACACAATGCTCTCCAACCATTTCATTAAATATTTTTCAGATGCTCTATTAGGAAATATTGACATATCCAGGGAAAAATAAGTATCAGAGAAGAAGCAATTTGGCCACTATTACCAGTCACCAGACACAGACCCAAAGACAAGGAAGGAGGTGAGACATAAGTGAATGATTTGTGAAGTAAGGAAAGGACAAGTTATTTATTCCAACATGACTAGGTGCCAGCCAGGCCAGAAGTCATAGCTGCTCTGGTCCTCACAGCAACTCTTTGCAACATCCACCTCTCCGTACACTACAGATGTAAACAAGAGTTATCCTTGAAGTCATATCCAGTCAAAATTTTATGCCAACTTTCCTGCCTTCTGGCTCCTAACTTCAGCAGAAAAACTTGGTAACTGCATATATAGAAGATACAGCTGAAATGATATGGTCAGGTAAGATAGGGTGGGCCTGGGAAGGTCTGTTGCTACTTGATATCCTGAAGGAGAGTATGAGTCCACTGTGGGCAGAGCCAGTTCACAGCACCAGATGGAAAACAAGACAAAGCAGGGCCCTTGGTGGTACGGGAGAATTGTCTGTATTCTCTCGATCATGTTTTAAATAAAAGCTGATTGGCCAGGCAGGAAGTATAGGCAGGACAACCAGACAGGAAGTAGAGGTGGGGAAATGAGAAGAGGAGAATGCTGGGAAGGAGGAAGCCCATTCCTCACCAGTCCTGCCCAGACCACCAAAGAAGCAGGATGTAACCTGCCCCACTGAAAAAGGTACTGAGCCCTGTGGCTAACAAAGACAAGAATAATGGGTTAATATAAGTGATAAGAGCTAATAAGAGTCCTGAGCTAATGGGCCAATCAGTTTATATCTAATGTAGACTTCTGTGTGATTCTTTGGGGCTAAACAGCTGTGGGAACTGGGCTAAGACAGAAACCCTAACAAGCAGGCCCACATGTTACACCTTGGTAAACATTAGCAACAGGACAGTGAGAAAGCAAGCTTGAAATATTAAAATGAGGTTGATATTAAAAACAACAATGTCCCATCATAGGCATATGTACACTTCTACACAAAAAGAATAAGAGACTTGTCATAGTGGGTAAGAAACACAGATCAGAAAATTCCAAAATTATTAAAGACAAGGAAGAATAAATATATGAATAGATCTTTAGACAATATTTTTCCTCCCTGGTACTAGATGGCATCATGTAAAATTACAAAGCATGGAAGGAACCAGCAGTCCTACCCAGCTATGACACCTATGAACCATAACAATGACCAGTATGGCACAATAATCCTAAGGGTGCAGTAGTGGCATTCACACCTTGGTAGTAACCAACAGTTCTCTGGTTGGACATAAGACCCATTGAACAAGAGGGAAACCATGCCTGGTACTGGAAACCTAGCCAACTACCTATAGCTACTGAGGATCTTATATGAGAACCTACAACTTCCACTTCACTAAACCAGAATAATTCATAACTATATTCTAAATATTTAATTTATACATGTAATTCTCACCCCTCATCAAAGAAATTTCTTTTGCAACAGAGGAAAAAGTTAACAAAAAACAAAATTAATCAAATAGCAGTCAACAAGAGATCATGTGTACCCAGCTCCAATCAATAGGTCTACAAGACAACTTCTGCACTTACGGCTCATGGATCACTGCAGAAGAGGGGACAGAAAGATTATAAAAGCCAGAGCAACAGAAGTTTTCTGTGAGACTGTGTCTCCTAAAATGTCAGAGTCCACACCCATGAATTCTTATCAAGAAGATCTGAACAATGATAACATCACTGAATATGTTAACATGGAAGGGGGCAGTTTGTGGGGTCTCAACCCTACACAAGGCACTACAGACAACTGGGGAAAGCTGACAGTGGAAGAAATGGCCTTCCCCAGGGTGGTTATCTCTGAAGTCATATGCCTATAGGTTACATTATACGAACTGAGCAAGCTATATTTATACATTTAGAAATATATACACAGGAATATACACATATGACTTAGAACTTTAAACTTTGGAGTGTTGGGACTACAGATCTGCACATATAATGTAAAACAATTTTCTTTAACAAAGATGCCATGAATTTGAAAGAAAGTAAGTGGAGTGCATGGGAGAGATTAAAGGGAGGAAAATGAAGGAGAAACAATGTAATTATATTATAATTTAAAAAATATGAAATAAATAGGTTTCTAGTTAATGATGTGATTTAGTCAGATTACTGCCTAGCAGGCAGTCTAAATGAGTATGAAACTTTAATCAATATGATGTTAAAAATCTAAATCCACAATCTACACAGTCAGTCTTGGCTATATAAACCAACCTTTCCTGGATGTGGTAAATTTTCACCATTTTCAACTTCAGGACCTAGAACAATATATATATATATTTATTATAGCTTTATTAAACCACAAAGTATATCCTTCTCAATCAGCATTTTATAAAAATAAAAGTTGCGCTTTCTTAAATGATTCAACAGACACAGCAGAGATTTTATAAATATATCCATCTATTGCTATAAACTTATTATTATTTAGAAAATAATAAAATTCTTCATTTCTTGGGCTGGGGTTGTAGCTTAGCTGGCAGACTGTCTCCTGGTTCTAGCCCTATTACCCCTTAAGTTGGAATGGCAGTGCCAGCTCATACTCCAGCACTCAGGAGAGGGCTCAGGAGTTCAGTCATCCCAGGCTACTCAGTGAGGTCAGACTAACCAGGGTTACATCAGACACTTTCGGTTTTCATTACTAAAATAAAATAAAATTCTAAAGTGAGAAAAAGAAAAAATTACGTGGTATCAGAACACAGTCCAAGAACACATTAGTTTGAGAAGAATTATGAGTGCCTGAGAGAAAACAAGACAACAGTTTGTGACCTCTGTTTCTTCAAAAACACAGAATTGTTCTTCAAATATGCTTTCGTGCCCCTTCGAGGTATAGCAGATAACAGTAAGTTTACTTCAGATTATTCATTACAACTGGCTATAGTTGTTTATATGCCTCTTTGGAAAAGCATGGTTTTCCATGTGTGGCTTGTCCTTGTGTGCACAGCTTGAACTCAAGAGAACTTTACTCCTGTGATCTTTCTTAACCCTCAGGTACAAATTGCTGGTGCTCTGAATAAAGTTGGCTATTACACGAGACCTCAGTCCACCCCACTTTTAGACTCCACTCTCAGTTTAACCACCAATTAGAGCAGTAAACAATGACAGTCCAAGCAGAATTGCAACTACTTGAAATTAATTTAGCTAGAAACAAACCTATTTCTGTTGCATTAGTCTAAATTCTTATAAGTACAACAAAGAATTTATAACTACGTCATCTCCTCCGGATAGACCTGAAATGAATAAGCTATCTGGAGTTGGATGTGAACACCTCATGTAGGGCTGAGAGGAAGCAGGGAGCTCATCTAGCCTCTGATTTCAACTCTATGATCTGTTCTCAGCCTGCTTCCTCTAAGAGGAGCCGGATCAAAGCAGTTCACACCAAGTCAGGTTGAGGAAAGATCAAGAAAAGGGTGAATCTCCTACTCCACATCCCTTCTGTCTTCGACCTTTATTTTATCATCCAGACACAAGTAATCTGATATAGAATTTACAACTTACTGATGCTTCTAATAGTTGGGAGCAGTGAGACCCCAGATCCTGAATTTCTTATAAGCAGCTTGTTTTCCCCTGATCTGAGTGCCTACAGCTGCTCTGAGCACGAGACCTTCAGGAGTTCCTGATGGCAAGAGAGTGGTTTCTGGTGGGTTTGGCTGGGGAATGGCTATCTCTATATAATCTGACCCTGAACACAATAAAGGGAGCATTCTTGGGGCTTTGGTATCAGTGTAAGAAGGTCTGCATGTCGGTCTGTCTCAGCTTCTGTATTCTCAACCTCCAGCCCCTTGCCCGAAGCTCACGAACTGGGTTCTAATGCACAGAGCACAGACACGGTGGCGCGGTGCGTGGCAATCTGATATAGAATTTACAGCTTACTGATGCTTCTAATAGTATTGAGTTTTTCTCTTGGTCTCCTTTGATTATAAATAAATCTCCACAGCTAACAAAACACAGGAAGTCACTATCTGCTGAATCTTAGCATGCATCCTTGCAGGCAACACAGGTTTACAGAAAAGAAACTAAACATAAACATACCTGCTGAACATTACACCATTCAAAAATCTCAAGTTTTGGGGGGTAGTGTGTGTGCAGATAATGTGGGAGGTGGTTGTTTCACTTGTTTCAGTCTTCGGTTTGTCATTTCACCTCGACATTTGATAATGAAAGTACAAAAATCAAGGAAGGAAAAATTCTAGAGGATGCAGGTTCAATTTCTAGCACTGACATGGCCGCTCACATCTATCTGTAACTATAGTCCTAGTATATCTGACACCCTCTTCTGGCCTCCATGGCCACCAGGCACACAAGGTACAGACATACATGCAGACAAAAAACCCATACACATAAAAACAAACAAACAAATAAAAGCTTTAAAAGAAGGTCAAAATCATGATATTCAACTCCTGCACAGGAGTATCAGAAAAAAAAAAACTATTTAATTTTATTGTTCTTTTAGAACCTGTCCTTTCAAGCAGCAATGATAAGTGCCTTAAGTCATTAAAATGATCAACACTGGGGCTGGAGAGACAACTCAGTGATTAAGAGCACTGACGGCTCTTTAAGAGAACCCAAGGCAGCTCCTGCATGGTGGTTCACAACCATCTGTAACTCCAGTAGCCAGGCATCTGACGCCCTCTCCTGGCGTCTACAGGTACTGCATGTATGTGGCACAAACATGCAGGCAAAACATCTGTACCCATAAAAATTTAAATGTTAATTCTAATGAATGAAACATAGATTTAATTATCTTTAAAGGGAGGGTGCATTTTTTGTCTGTTTAAATATTCAGATCCTTGGGAGTTAGAATTAGAAAAAAATACTGAAAATAGTGTATAATTCCTTTGAATAATAATAATAAAGGTAACTCAATAAAAATAATAGAGAAAAAATAAAAATACATATTTCTTCATATTGTCTAACAGTATCATCATGAAGATTATTATTTTATGATAATTTCATAAGCTTGAGAAACTAATTATCATATAGTAATTTTATTATCTTATGAAAAACAGGTATTTTAAGGAAATAATATGGTTTGAAGGGCTGGGACTATATCTCAGTCAGTGAAGTACTTGTTACAGAAACATGAGGACCTAAGTTTGATCCCTGGCATCTACATAAAAGCTGGTTGCAGATAAAGAGGTTCCTGGGGCTTGCTTGCTAGACAATCTAGCCAAACCTGCAAGTTCCTACATTCTGTGATTGGCCCAGTCTCCAACATAAGGCAAACAGTTACTGATAAGACACCTGCTAGCAACCTCTAACCTCAAAATGCATGTGCGAACACACATGTACATACATACACACACATGTATCTCATGCATGAAAACCTGAAAATTATTGCCTCTTCATCATTTAAACGTTGATTACAAACTGAGATTTCTTTGTAAAATGAAAACTGCAAATTTAATAGAATATTTTACATTGAACTTTTAAACTTGTTAGAGGGCATGCATGTTCATAGGGTTGCATGTGAGTGCACATGCCTTTGAGAACAAGAGTCGACCCAGAATGTCAATTCTTAGGAGCTATATACCTTGTTTTTGCAACCAGGAACTCATAAAGTAGACTAGACTGGATAGTCAGTGAGCCCCCTCAATCCTTAGAAGTTATCTACCTGTTTTTTTGAGACCAGGAGCTAATAAAGTAGGCTGGGCCGAATAGCCAGTGAGCCCCAAAGATTCACTATAAACACTTCCTCAACACTGGAATTAAAGCATGTGCCAAATCCAGCTTTGTTTGTTTTCCATGAGTATGGATATTCTTCATGCATGTCTGCATACCATGTACATGCCTGGAGCATGCTGGGGCCAGAAGAAGTGTCAGATCTCCCTGTAACGAGAGTTACAGATGGTTATGAGCCATTATGTGGGTGATGGGAATTAAACCTAGGTACTATGGAAGAGCATCAAGTGCTGTTTACCACTACCAAGCTTTCCACTTCCAAATAGAGCTTTTTTACAGGATTTCTGGGGATCAAACTCAGGTTCCCATACTTAAACAAGCACTTTGCCCACTGAGCCCAACAGTAAACATCTTATACAATGGTTTCAAAACATCAATTATCTCCAACAAATTCTGAAGCAACAATGTTAATATGATTCACTCTTATTTATTTATGTTGCTGGAATTTGTTAATATTAAAGTAATATTTATTTTGAACTCTTTTACCAAGAGGACACAAAAAAGGAGTGGGGAGGAGGAAGAGGAAAAAGAAGAAGAGGAGAGGGAAGAGGAAAGAGGAGGAAGAGGAAAAAGAAGAAGAAGGTCCTGTTTCTCCCAGTACCAAAGCCAAGACTCTGAAGGTCAAGAAGGTAGCATTGAAAGGCATGCACAACTACCATCCCCCCACCAAAGTCCACTCACCAGCCATCAGCCACCTTCTAGTGACATGAGACACTATAGCTAGAGAGTTTTTAAGTGTTATCCTGGTATCCTGCAAGTTAGGAGCCAAGGAATACAACAAAATCACACCACACAACAAACCTCACACAACAGATTTATTAGGAAAGACACAGGAGGGCAACTGCCTCTGCTCAGAGAGAAACAGCAAAGAACTGAGGAGGCAGGCTTTATACAGGATTTCTTGTGGTCAACACAGGTGGAGGGCTTCATGGGGGCAGCGTAGGCAGAAACCTTTATATATGATTTCCAGAGAGGTCTGGAATTGGTGGGATTCTGTAGCCTGACCCTGGTTTTTTTCCTTGCAGGGTGGAACTTGGCCACCTGCATCTTAGGGCACTGGAAATGGCCCTTACAGTCCTTGGAGTAGTCAGGGGGTGGGACCTAACCAAGTGTACCTCAAAGGGTGTATAAGAGAGGAACTCTGAACTTCCTCAGAACAGCCATCCTAGAGAAAATAGCTTGATTATTAAGCTGTCGAGTTTTTCTAATCACTGATTCTGCCATGCTGATAGAAACACCACACTTGTGTTTACTGTGCATGATCAAATAGGCTATGAAGCTCGACAACAGTGGTTCTCAATCTCACTAACGCTGCGACCCTTCAATACGGTTCATGTTGTGTTAACCCCCAACCATAAAATTTTGTTGCTGCTTTATAACTGTAATTTTGCAACTGTTATGAATTGTAATATAAATATCTGAATGCCAGATGTCTGATATATGACATCTGTGAAAGGGTCATTTGATCCCTGGGTTGAGAATCATTCCTCTACAACACTGATGAGGCCAAAGCCAATACCCTGGTTGTGTCTGATACAGGAAACAGAATATGTTTAACTCTGGATTATGATGCTTTGAACGCTGCTAAAAACTTAGGATCTCCTACATTGAGTCCAGCCAGCTAATTCTATGTTTTCTCATCATAAATATTAAATACTTATTTTGATAACTTCAAGGCTTATAGAAACTGCATCTGACACAAAACAAATGTCTTTGACAACTGTGCCTGGGGTCCTGACTATCGACTCTTTTGCTGGGGCATGGGACTCTCAAGAGGATTTGAACCTGAATATTCCACTTTCTAGTTTGACTTATAACAGTTTGAACTTCACAAGGATTTTCTTTATAACTAAGCATTTTGTCTCAGAATCTAGAAGTTTTACTTGGTCAGTGTTAGAAAAGCGCCTCTTGTTATTATGTACTGACCTGCTAATATTAGTGCAAACTCACACTTTCTATCAGCATCTGATAATGACAAAGCAGGCTCATTTAAAGCTTTTACTTCCTATCAGTAGAGGATGCAGACTGTGGCAAAGTCTCCTTACCTTGGGCCATGGCTAGGCTTTACTGCTTACATAATCTTGTGTTTCAACACTGGTGCTATCTATGTGGCCTTTCCCTTTCTGGGTATAATTTATACTTTCTTCAAGACTTCCTGACATGCTCAGGTCTCTTCTTTTTATACTTATAGCGATAACCAAAAATGTATTATGCTTTATGAGCATATATATATTCAATAAAGAAACAATAGGGGTTGGAATGCAGTTCAATGCCTGGCTAGGATATATGAGGCTCTGGATTCAATACCTAAGCAAAGAAGTAAAAGATGAAAAAGAAAAACTACACATGTATTAACAGGTCCCTACTTTCAAGTCACAGAAAACTTAAAGGGTCTTATACTCACTTTTTCCTTGAGACAAACATTTGTACATTAACATTTTTGAGTGCTATTATGCACTTTTTTAAAAAAATACACTTCCATGCAATAAAATCTGCCGCGCACACCGCGCCCCCATGTCTGTGCTCTGTGCACTGGCACCCAGTTCCCAAGCTTTGGGCAAGGGGGCCGGAGGTTAAAATACACAGACACACACAAACAGAGAGACAGAGACACAGGTCATCCTTGAATTCCCCAAGAATGCCCCCTTTATTGTGTTCAGGGGCAGATTATATAGAGATAGCCATGCCCCAGCCAAACCCACCAGAAACCACTCTCCTGCCATCAGGAACTCCTGAAGGTCTCGTGCTCAAAGCAGCTGTAGGCACTCAGATCAGGGGAAAACAAGTTGCTTACAAGAAATTCAGAATCTGGGGTCTCACTGCTCTCAACAAAAATCACTGTTTTCTCCCCTGTATTTAAACAGTGACAGCTTGGCTAGAAGAAACAAGGATAGACTAGGCTCTCAGCACTGTCCACAGAGATTTTGAAAAGTCCTTGCTTTTATGCAATGGCATGTTTCAGATATATCTTGTTATCTTCATGTTTCAAGACAGATAAGTAATCCTGTATTTAAAATTCATACACCCATAACATTCACACATCATTCAATAAATGTTAATTAGAAAAATAAGAAATAACATGGATTAAATAGATGTATTAAAAGTACATGTATGGGCAGGTAATAGCAGAAATAGTAATATAATACAGAAGTTTATAAACTTTAGCAGTTTTTATCATACCCTTGTGTACATCTGTTACAGCACAAGGTGTCATTGACCACTATGCATGTTTACTCCACTGTGGAACAGTAGGCAAAATATTCACTCTGAGGAAGTCACTAGACAAAATACCGCAACACTGAAAAGGAAAAAAAATAGTGAACTGGGTCTACGTGAGACATAAATACATTTTAACAAGGTCATGAGGAGACAAGCGATTATTTTTCTCAACTATGAATCCTCAAAATCAGAAGTGAAAAGTAGACATTTGTAACAACAGATACTGCTGCAACTGCCCTGTTTCTCCAATGGGCAGTTTAATCACCATCAAAGGTCATCAACAACTTAATTTCATACTTGAACTGCATGCTACACAAGCCGAGTTGTAAACAAATCCATATCCAGGTGGTCTTCTACTAGTGAGGAAAGACGCTCTTACGCACCGATGCTCATGAAAGCATACCTCCAGTCTTCCGGTGGCTCCAGGAAAATTCAGGGTGAGGAAACGGCAGAGAGAATGCTGGGAATTCTTCTCTAGTTATAAAAAAAAATAACTAATTAATAAAAAACAGACTTTTAAATGGAAAAATAATTGGTTATACCATTCTATTATATATATTTATAATATATTTTGCAATTACTATCAATTTGTTAAAGTAAATCCAAAATAGGAGTGTGCTAAAAAGGCTAATGGATAAATTCGGAGGCATAAACAATTTTAACTACATTCAGGTTTGACAGTGACCTGAGAGGTGACTGATTACCAAATAAGGGTGGCAAGACCAAAGAAAATGGTTCTAAATTATGTGACTCGGCTACCTTCAAACACACCAAGAGTCTGGTATTGTACATTAGATACATGTGGGAGGCACGAGAGAGATTTCTCAGATATTTGCATTTACTTTTCACAGTTAGTTTAAAGGTGGGGAACAGAAAATCTTGAAATAAAGGTCATGTGTAAACTGCAATTTTGATCCTCTACTTTGGGTATTAAAAGCTCACTGACAAATAAAGTTTATTATTGTTCTCTCAA
>NW_026067964.1:3317268-3335912 GCF_014885135.2 Alexandromys fortis
AAAAAAAAAAAAAAATAACATCTTGAATCTTGCATGCAAATGGATGGAAATAGAGAACACTATCCTGAGTGAGGTAATCCAGGCCCAAAAAGATGAATATGGTATGTACTCACTCATTAGTGGATTCTAGCCATAAATAAAGGACATTGAGCCTATAATTCACGATCCTAAAGAAGCTAAATAGGAAGGTGAGCACACCCCCCCAAATGTAGTTATCCTCCTGGATATTGGAAGTAGACAAGATTTCCAGTTCCAGGCAAAAATTGAGAGCTTGGGGATGGGGGTGGAATGGGGGTAAGGGGAGATGGGGAGAAAGAAGTGAGAAGGGGAGGATGGGGAGAGATTGGGGGAATGGGACAGTTGGGATGGAGGAGGGGTGGATATGGGAGCAGGGAAGTATATATCTTAATTAAGGGAGCCATTTTAGTGTTGGCAAGAGACTTGACTCAGAGGGGTTCCCAGGTGTCCAAGGAGATGTCCCCCGCTTGTTTCTTGAGCAGCTGAGGAGAGGGCACCTGAACTGGCACTATACTATAGCCACTCTGATGAATATCTTGCATATCACCATAAAACCTTCATCTGGAAATAGATGGAGATAGAGACAGAGACCCACATTGGAGCACTGGACTGAGCTCCCAAGATCCAAATGAGGAGCAGAAGGAGAGAGAACATGAGCAAGAAAGTCAGGGCCACGAGGGTTGCGCCCACCCACTGTGACGGTGGGGCCCATCTAATGGGAATTCACCAAGGCCAGCTGGACTGGGACTGATGGAGCATGTGAACAAACCGGACTCTCTGAATGTGGTTGACATGGAGGGCTGACTGAGAAGCCAAGGACAATGACACTGGGTTTTGATCCTGCTCCATGTACTGGCTTTGTGGGAACCTAGTCTGTTTGGATCCTCACCTTCCTAGACCTGGATGGAGGGGGCAGGACCTTGGACTTCCCACAGGGCAGGGAACCCTGACTGCTCTTTGAACTGGAGAGGGAGGGGGAGGGGGAATAGGAAGAGGGGGAGGGAAATGGGAGGAGGGGAGGAGGTGAAAATTTTTAATAATAATAATAATAATAATAATAATAAAAAGCTAATATCCATATAAGAATGAAAAAAAGCTCACTGACAAAAGCAATCAGCCAACTATTTCACTTTTCAGAATACCTTACTGCATGAATGCAATAAAGGCATTTTCCTATTCAAAATAAAAAGTCCTCTTGCTTCAGGTTTTTAACAAGAGTTTTTAATGTATTGGGCATAGCTATCCAAATCCTAAGCAAATAACAAACACAGCATTTTCTTCTGTCCAAACTGAGTGTGGTCAATAGAAGTTACGCTGAAATGTAGACTAAGCTCTTGAAACAGATGACGATTTCTATGAGGTTGATAAAGAATGTACAATTTGAGAATAAGCTAATTAAAGACAAAATAAAAGTTTGAATCAAAAGAACTTTCTTCTCTAATTACGAGAATTATATTAAAAGTGTTAAGACACAGCCTGAATACACTAAAGCCTCTCCTAAATATTGAAACTAGTTTTGTTAAGCAAGACTACAAACAAGATAAATATTCAATCTAAATTAATGATTCAGCAAATCCTAACAGTTAGACAATAAAGTATAACATGCTGAAAAGCACTTTAATTGTATAACAAGGTAAATAATTTTGTGTATCGCTTTTAAAACAAAAGCAAACAGACACCATTTTATTTGTGAAATTTTAAAAATGCATGCTAAATATCAATATGAGAAAATAACTATGATAAAGTGTTGAATGAAAATTTAAAAGCACATCCGTAAAATGATCCCATCTCTATGGAAAATTTAACAAAAACATATGAATATATCTATATTCATACACACACACACACAAAACATAAAATAAGATGTTCCAAAATGTTAAAAACATTTCTCTAAGCACTAGGTTATATGGTGTATTAGTCTTCCTTAGCCTTTTTTTTACTTCTATAAATGAAATACATTCTATTTGAGTAAAATTATTTATAATAATAGTTCTCAAAATTTTGGATATTTGAATTCTTACACTCTTGAGGATCCCAAAGAACTTATTTATGTGGCTTATATAGATTTATATTTTTTTTTTAAATATTTATTTATTATGTATACAATATTCTGTCTGTGTGTATGCCTGCAGGCCAGAAGAGGGCACCAGACCTCATTACAGATGGTTGTGAGCCACCATGTGGTTGCTGGGAATTGAACTCAGGACCTTTGGAAGAGCAGGCAATGCTCTTAACCACTGAGCCATCTCTCCAGCCCCCATAGATTTATATTTAAATATAGAAATTAAAATTTTTTATTTGTTAAATTTTAAATGACAGTAATATTTCCATGAAGATGGATGCTATAAAGTAATCTCACACTATCACAGAATTGAGTATAGTAAATATTTATTTAGGGGTGGGTAGACGCACAGATCACAGTCTTCTGCATAAAGGGGAGAAGAGGAACTGAGGCCAACAGAGGGGCAAGCTTTATGGTTGCATTTATACTATAAGAGACCACGTCTAAGTGGGTATCTTAAAAACTGAAGAATGTTCTAGTGACCTTAGGGTAATCATGGATGCTATTAATTGATGTTATCTAGAATTAAGAGGTTATACTACTTCTACAAGTAGTAAGATTCTTTTCTGTTTAGAAAAGCTTTACTGTTGTGTTAATATTTCAGCAGATATTATAATAAGTTTAAAAGACAGAGAGACTACTACAGGCTTCAAAGTAACAAATGAAGTTTATACAATTATTACAAAATAAATTATTAATTGATGTTAGCAAGTATTAATAGGTTAAACTACTTCTACAAATAGTAAGATTCTTTTCTGCTTAGAAAGGCTTTACTGTTGTGCTACTATTTCAGCAGATATCAAAAGTTTAAAAGAGAGAGACTACCACAGGCTTTAAAGTAACAAATGAAGTTTATACAATTAAACTATTACAGAAATCTATGAGATTTACTAAATAACTAAAAGGCCCAGAAACAAATTAATCTGAAAGATTAAATTCAGTATTAGCATTTACAATGTTTTTAAAAATTAAACTTTAACTGCATCAGCCATTACTTATATTTCTTAACTTTCTCTTAAACACCGCTGTCAAACCCCTAAAAAACAAAGGACACAAATTAAAATCTTGAGAGCATAGAAACGGAGAAAATGGCTTGAAATTGTAAGTTTAAAATGGAAGTAAAACCTTTGTTCTTGAATGTATCTGGCTTTCTTCAGAACATCCTCAAACATAGAGAATTTGCATGCATAAGATGATAGTAAATAGTGTTAAGCCAAACGGCCTCAGGATACAACTGACTTGCAACATTCTCTGCTTCTGCATAAAGGTTATTCAGAGTCCAGATATCAAACTGTTGTCCATCAATCTCATCCTCCAGGAGAACTTGTTCTGGAACTAGTAGTGTGTATCACTGTGCTCTCTCTGAAGGAACCCTTCCTGAACTCCACCAGCACCTGCTGCAGTTCATGGCAAGGAAACCACCCACCCACCACTCCTCCTCATTCCTCCAACAGTTGTCGCACCACCAGTGATAAGGTTCTTAAAAATTACTTAAATGTAGAAAGTGAAAGACAATGAACCTTTTGTTCTACACTACAACTGATTTGGGCCACCTTACACTTTGAACACATCAGCTATTTGTGCATGATTCTATAACATTATGCACTAATATTTGTCCTACTTAGCTTCAGATGTCAACTTACACAATTCAGATTTAAGAGGGAGTCTCAACTTAGGGATAGTCCAGATCAAACTGGGTGTGGCCACATCTGTGAGGGGTTGTTTGGTCTTAACTGATATACGAGTGCCCAGCCTACAGTGACCCAACAATTCTTAAGCAGGATGTCATGGGCTGCATAAGAAAGCTACTGAATCACAAGCCTGTGAGTGAGCCAAAGAGCAAGCAGCATTCCTTCATGGTTTCTGGTTCAGGTTCTTGCCTTGAGCTCCTGTCCCAAATGCCCTCTGATGACTGTGACCTGGTAGTGTGAAATAAACCCCTTCCTCTCCAAGATGCTTTTGGTCAGAGTTTACTATCACAGCAACAGAAATCAAACCAGAGCAGACTCATTAAGTCATGTAAATCTGACACATCTCATTACAAAATATCAAAAAAAAATAGCCATTAATTTTTACCAGTAGTTCCATCAGAAAAGCTTAAGTCATCAAGATCAAGAAAAAAAAAGATGATACACATTTTCTAAAACTGAAGCTTTGCATCACAGTCGGTAGCAGTTAATGCCAGGGTACAATTGTAACATGAGGGTCTGCTTGTTGGGGTTTCTGTCCTGCCCAGTTCCCACAGCCAGTAAGGTCCCAAAGAAAATCACACAGAAGTCTATATAAGTTATAAACTGATTGGCCCATTATCTTAGGCTTCTTATTAACTCTTATAACTTATATTAACCCATTATTCTAGTATATGTTAGCCACACGGCTTGGTAGCTTTTTCAGCTGGGCAGGTCACATCTTGCTTCTTCCGTGTCTGGACAGGACTAGGGAGGAATGGGCTTCCTTCTTCCCAGAATTCTCCTGTTCTCATTGATCTGCCTCTACTTTCTGTCGGGTTGTCCTGCCTATACTTCCTGCCTGGCAACTGGCCAATCAGTGTTTATTGACAGAATACAGAATTGTCCCACACCATAATGTTCAAAATTGGGAAGAAGCAACTACCAACACTCAGCCATGGATGCAATATCTATATCAATGTACCCCACAAAGGCTCAGGGAATATCAACATTGAAATGACGTCCTCTGGATATGAAATGGCTGCCACACATATGAACCCACAACAACAGTGGTTACGCACACAAGATCAAGACGTTTTAAAATTCTAGCACAGAGGGAGGAGGGGCTACTGAAGTCTCATCCCCAGTTAGAGAGTTATTGGTGGGCAATGGCTCTGGGAGAGAGAGTCACTTTTCTTCAGGAGTGTGGACACTGGAAGGTTGTCCATGTCCCAGTTGCTGACCCCACACACACGCATATGGGCAGCACTAATGGACTCAGTGGGTTAGTTAGCTTTTTAAATTATAAACAGAGGGCATGAAGTTGGGAGGGAGAAGCAGGGAATCCTGGAGGGAGTAGGACTGAGGGGTGGGTATGACCAAGACACATTGTATATGTGCATGGAATTTTCATAAAAAAGATAAAAAAATTTGAGCTTGTTTTTCATTAGCAACATTAGAGTTGTTTTATTGAAATGATTAGCTATTTTATTCAGTATTAAAGTAGTTACTACTTATTATGTGTATGTATTTGTGTTTGAGTATGTACATGAGTGCCAATCCCTACAAAGGCCAGAGAAGTCAGATCTCTTAAATCTGTCTTGTTTTTGTTTTGTTTTTTGTTTTTCGAGACAGAGTTTCTCTGTAGCTTTGGTGCCTGTCCTGGAACTAGCTCTTGTAGACCAGGCTGGCCTCGAACTCCCAGAGATCCACCTGCCTCTGCCTCCCTCGTGCTGGGATTAAAGGCGTGCGCCACCACTGCCCGGCTCTTGAATCTGTCTTTACAAGCAGACATGGGCAGTCCAAGACAGGTGCTAGGAATTGAATGTGGGTTCTTTGCAAGAGTTGTATACACTCTGAACCACTGAGCAATATAATCAATTGTGAATAACTGGCTTGTCAATTATTCTTTTGATTTTTTGAGTGGATTTTATGCTGTTTACAACTAAAGCAACTGCACTTGCGCTTCTCTCCTGACTGCTTCACATTGCACAGAAGTGTGTTAAGCTACCTCATTTTATCACACAGAATACTGAAAAGATACACACTTAAAGTAGATACTTCATAAAACCCAGTATCTTTTCTATTTCATCAAACACATTCTTTTCTTTTTTTAGGGTTTTTTTTATTATTCTCCATTGTATGTATGTATATATATTTAACATAATATATAAAACATAATTATTTATTTAAGAATTTTGCATCATACACCCCAATCCTGCTCACCTCTCAATCCTTCCTTATCCACCTTTCACCCCTGCAGTATTCTCCCAAAAGAACCCCCAAATGAATTGAAAACAAAACAAAACAAAGCAAACAAAAGAACTACCTCGCTCCTTCATCTTTCTTCTCTCATATATTACATCCTGACTGCAGTTTCCCCTTCCTCCCATCTCCAGAGCCTCCTCCCCCTATCTATCCTCTCTTCCCAAGATCTCACCCTCTGTCTTATTTCAGAAAAGAACAGGTCTCCCAGGGACATTAATCAAATATGGCATAAAATGTTACAATAAGACAAGTATCATTACATCAAGGATGGATAAGGCAACCCAGTAGAAGGAAAGGGTTCCACAAGCAGGCAAAAGAGCCAGAGACCACCTCTGTTCCCACTGTTAGAAGTCCCACAATAACACCAAGCTACTCAAGTCATAATATAGACGCAGAACACCTAGGTCAGACCCCTGCTGATTCCCTGATCTCTGAAGCCCTTGTGAGTCTCAGTTGATTCTGTGGGCCACGTTCTCATGGTGTCTTTGACCCCTCTGATTCCTCTGTTTCTTCCTCCCCCTCCTCTGCTGGACTCCCTGAGCTCCACCTAATGTTTGGCTGTAGGATTCTGCATCTGCTCCCATCAGTTGCTGGATGAAGTCTCCCTGCTTTCTTTGATGATAATTCTCCCATGCTCCAGTTCCAAAACAATATACAGGAAGGAAAGACTGTAGGTCAACCATTTGTGACTGAGTTAGTGTCCCAATCCCTCCACTCGAAGCCTTGTGGGGTTATAGAGTTCAGGTTCCATGTCCCCCATTACTAGGAGCCGTTGCTAGAGTTACTCTTGTAGATTCCAGGGAGTTTTCATTGCACTAGGTTTCTACCTCAACCTCGAAATGCTTCCCAATTCCAGTAATATCTCCCAGTATTTTTTTCCTTCTAGACACATTTTATTCCTGTTCTTCCCAATCCCACCTATACCCAGGCAACCCACAAAATCTATTTCCCCTTCTCATGGAGATCCTTAACATCACCCCTTAAGCCCTCCTTGTTATTTAGCCTCACTGGATCTGTGGACTGCAGCATGACTATCTTTTACTTTACAGTCATTGTCTACTTATAAGTGAGTACACACCATTGTTTGTCTTTCTGGGTCTGGGTTACCTCACTACAGATGATGTTTTTCTAGTTTCTATTCATTTGTCTGCAAATTTCATGATATCATTGTTTTTACAGCTAAGAGATACACTCCATTGTGTAAATATACCATTTCCTTTACCCATTCTTTGAATTAGGGATATCTGGCTTGTCTCCAGTTTCTGGCTATGTTGAGTAAAGCTGCTATGAACACAGTGTCCATGTGTTGTGGTAAAGCACACTTTAGGTATATGTCCAGAAGTAGGATAGCTGGGTCTTGAGGTAGATTAATTACCAATTTTCTGAGAAACTGCCACATTGATTTCCAAAGTAGTTGTACAAATTTTTACTCGCACCAGCAATGGAAGAGTGTTCCTCTTACTCAACATCCTACCCAGCATGAGCTGTCACTTGTGTTTTTGATATTAGCCATTCTGGCAGGTATAACATGAAATCTCAGTCAATTTAACTTTTATTATCCTGATTGCTAAGGACACTGAAAATTTCTTTAAGCATATCTCAGTCATTTGGGAGTCCTCTGTTGAGAAGTCTCTTTAGATCAGTATTTCATTTTTAATTGGATTATTTAGCTTGATGATGTCCAGTTTCTTGAGTTCTTCATATTTTGGATATTAGCCCTCTGTCATTTGTAGACTTGGTGAAAACTTTTCCCATTCTGTGAGTTGCTTTTTCGTCCTATTGACAGTGTCCTTTGCCTTACAGAAGTTTTTCAGTTTCATGAGGTCCCATTTAGTAATCTTAGGGACTGCATTATTGGTTTCTGTTCAGGAAATTGTCTTCTGTATCAATGGGTTCAAGGCTATTTCCCACTTTCTCTTCTATCAGGTTCAATGTATCTGGTTTTATGTTTGAGATCTTTGATACTCTTGAAGGTTGTGCATAGCAACAGATATAGATCTACTTGCATTCAACAATATGCAGACATCAAAATAGACCCACACCATTTGTTAAAGATGCTTTCTTTTTTCCATTGCATATTATTGACTTCTTTATCAAGAATCAAGAGTCCACAGGTGTTTGGATTTATGTCTGGGTCTTTGATTTGATTCCATTGACCAATGTGTTTATTTTTATGCCAATACTATGCAGTTTTAATTACTACAGCTTTGTAGTAAAGCTTGAAATCAGGGATGGTGATATCTCTGGAAGTTCTTTTATTGTATAAGATTGTTTTAGCTACCTTAGGTTTTTTGCTTTTCCATATGAAATTAAGTTTTGTTCTTTCAAGGTCTATAAAGAATTGTGTTGGAATTTTGATGGGGATTGATCTGAATCTGTAGCTTGTTTTGGTACAAAGGCCATTTTTACAATATTAATCTTGCTGATCCATGAGCATAAGAGATCTTTCCATCTTCTGTTATATTCTCCAATTTCCTTCTTCAAAGACTTTAAGTTTTTAATCACACAGATCTTTCATTTGCTTTGTTAGAGATACTAACCAACAAACTATTTTATATTATCTGTGGCTATTGTGAAGTATGTTGCTTCCCTGACTTCTTTCTCAGCCATTTATTATTTATACATAAGAGGGCTACTCATTTTTTTAAATTAATCTTATAGCCAGTCACTTTGCTAAAGATGTTTATCTGCTGAAATTTCCTGGTGGAATTTTTGGGATCATTTATGTGTACTATTATATCATCTGCATATAGCAATACTTGACTTCTTTGTTTCCAATTTGTACCCCCTTTGATCGCCTTTAGTTGTCATATTGCTCTAGCTAGAACTTCAAGCACTATACTGAATAGGTATGGAGAGAGTGTACATCTTGTTTTGTCCCTGATTTCAGTGGTACTGCTTTAAGTTTTTCTTCATTTATTTGATATTGGCTACATATACAAATTTTCTATAATTTGCCTTTATTATGTTTAGATATGACCCTTGCATCCCTAATCTCTCTAAGACTTTAATCATGAAGGGGTGTTGGTGGATTTTGTAAAAGGCTTTTACAGCATCTAAAAAGATGATCATGTGGGTTTTCCTTTCAATTTGTTTATAGGGTAGATTAAATTGACACAATTTTCATATGTCAAACCATCCCTGCATCTCTTGAATAAAGCCTACTTGATCATGATGGATGATATTTTTGATGTATTCTTAGATTCAGTTTGCAAGTATTTTATTGGGTACTTTTGCATTAATGTTCATGAGGGAAAATGGTCTGTATTTCTCTTTGTTGAAGCTTTGTGTGGTTTGGGTGTCAATGTGACTGTGGCCTCATAAAATATATTTGGCAATATTCCTTTGGGTTCTATTTTGTATAATAATTTAAGGAGTATTGGTATTAGCTCTCCTTTGAAAGTCTGGTAGAATTCTGTACTAAAAACATCTGACCCTGGCCTTTCTTTGGTTGGGAGACTTTTAATGACTGTTTCTGTTTCCTTAGGGATTATGGGTCTATTTAAGTTGTTTATCTGATCATGATTTAACTTTGATAAGTGGTATCTATCAAGAAAATTGTCCATTTCTTTTAGATTTGCCAATTTTATGAAATACAGGTTTTTGAATTATGACCTAATGATTCTTGGATTTTCCTCTGTATTTGTTGCTATATCCCCCTTTTTGTTTCTTGCTTTGTTAATTAGAATATTGTTTCTGTCTTTTAATTAGTTTAGATAAGGGTTTGTGTATCTTGTTAATAAAGAACCAACTTTATTTCATCGATTCTTTGTATTGTTCTCTTTATTTCTATTTTATAGATTTCAATCTTCAGTTAAATTATTTCTTGCCATCTAATCTTGGATGTGTTTGCTTCTTTTTGTTCTAGAGCTTCCTGGTGTGCTCTTAAATTACTAATATGAGATCTCTTCAATTTGTTTCTTCAGGATTGTAGCACGAATTATAAAAACCCAGAGACAGATATTGGGGTTCAAGCTGAAGATCAGGAAAGCAAAACAGCCAAGCCACTAGGAAAGTCTTACCTTTACCAAGGCTGGGCATAGGCAGATTGAGTCCTGAGCCTCTGTCTCCTCCTATTTTATAATCCCCATTAGTTCTGGGATTAAATTGTGTGACTCCTAGTATTGGAATGAAAGGTGTGAGCCACCACTACCTGAATCTATTTCTGCACTGATCGTGTGTAGCATAGCATGCCTTTGAACTCAGAATTCCCTCTGATTCTGTCTCTCAAATCCTGGGATTAAAGGTGTGTGGCACCATTACCTGACCTCTAGTGGCTTAATTTTACCCTCTGATCTTCAGGCAAGCTTTATTTATTAAAACATAAATAAAATACCACTATACAGGACAAATATCCCTTCCCTCCTTCCTGTGTCCCCGTCCCTTTCTCCCTAGTCCTCTATCTCCTTTACCATCATACCCTACCCTATTCTAACACAAACCTCCCCTTCTTCTCTTAGAATTACACCTGCAAGGTCATTTGCTGCTGGTTTTCTACCTGAGTCAGAAAACTTTTTCTTCATGCTTAATAAAGGATATCTAGCCAGGCAGTGGTGGCGCACACCTTTAATCCAGAACTCAGGAGGCAGAGGCAGATGGATCTCTGTGAGTTCAAGGCCAGCCTGGTCTACAAGAGCTAGTTCCAGGACAGGCCCGAAAACTACAGAGAAACCCTGTCCCAAAAAAAAGACCCCCCCCCTAATAAAAAAGGATATACCTGTAAAAACAGGTGTGGGTATGGTTTGTACCTAATCTGGAGTCAGAAAGGGAGCCCCCGCTGTGCAGGAGTCCCCTTCAGAGAGCCAGCTTTAATTTGTGGTGGTCTGATAGAATACATAGAGTTATTTCAAATTTCTTGTATCTGTTGAAACTTACTTTATGCCCAGGTATGCAGTCAATTTTGGAGAATGTTTGTGAGGTTCTGAGAAGAAGATATATTCTTTTGTGTCTGGGTGAAAAGTTCTGTAGATATCTATTAGGTTCATGTGGTTCATAACATCTGTTAGCTTCATTATTTCTCTGTTTAGTTTTTGTCTGGATAACCTATCCACTGGTGAGAGTTGGGGAGATTTGATGCACAATTTAAGCTTTAGTAATGTTTCTTTTACAAATGTGGGTGCTCTTGCATTTGAGGCACAGATGTTGAGAAATGAGATGTCATCTTGGTGGATTTTTCCTTTGATGAAAATGAAATGTCCTTCTCCATCTCTTTTGTTTAATTTCAGTTTTAAGTCCATTTCAATCACCACAGATGTACAAAAAAAAAGATATTCCATGACAGAAACAGATTTAACCAATACTTAGCCACAAACCCAGCCCTATACAAAGTACTAGAAGAAAAACTCCAACCCAAGGAAGTTAGCTACATCCACAAAACACAGACAATTGATGTGGGATTTCACTCTGTATGCTGTGATTACCATTAATGAATAAAGAAACTGCTTGGGACCTAAAGCAGGGCAGAATTTAGGTAGGCAGAGAAAATTAAGTTGAATGCTGGGAGAGAGAAGGCAGAGTCAGAGAGAAGCCATGGAGCCACCACCAGAGACAGATGCACTGAAATTTTGCTGATAGGCCACGATCTCGTGGTGATGCACAGATTAATGGAGATGGGTTAAATTAAGATGTAGGAGTTATTCGATATGAAGCTAGAGCTAATGGACCAAGTAGTGATTTAATTAATACAGTTTCTATGAGATTATTTCAGGGCTAAGTGGCTGGAACCAACAAATGGCCTTCCTACTGCAGACACTAGATGATCTCACAGCAGCAAATCCCACAGAAAGGAAAAAGTACATATAATAACATCATCACCAATGAAAACTAAAATAACAGAAACTAATAATCACTGGTCATTAATATCCCTTAATATAAATGGACTCAACTCACCTATGAAAAGACACAGATTGGATAACAGATTGAATATGATAACAGAATCCATTTTTTTGTCAATATGAGTTGTGGACTGTGTACACTGCGGGGATCACAGGCAGCAGTGTGTGGGCTACACAGAGAGTAACATGGGGGCGTGAGCCAAGGAGCGCTAAGCAGTAGCCTGCTGTGTCTGAGGGCCAACTAGAGTAGTGGGTGGGAGTCAGTGCCCAATGTACCATGCAGCTGGCAGACCAATCCCAAAAAGTGTGGTCTGGTCCCCATGTTCAGGCACCAGATGATGGCGGAAGTTACAAAATAATCCCACACTAGTTCAGAATTTGTATAATAAAGGGTTATTTATAAAGGGATACTCACAGATCACTGTCCTAGATCACAGTCCTCTGCACGAATGGGGAATAGGAACAGAGTCTAGCAGCTGGAAGTGAGAGCAGGAAGCAAGAGAGGGAGTGCAGGTTTTACAGCTGCATTTCTAGTATAAGAGACTAAACCCAAGCTGACTGGTATTTTAAAGGCTATTTGCTGAAGGAGCAGAAGGGGCTCCCACAGTAGTTGTCTGTAAGGTTGCTTTCTTCAGGTCTTGCTGTCTTAGGATAGCTGGGCTCTGGTGGTGTCATATTGCCCTGGTTGTTGTTGACTGTAGTCTTACACTGGTGTTTAGGCATCTGGGTTTAAGATGGTTATAGGTCTAGGTGCTGATTTCTTAATTGTCTTTGTTGTATGGGTATCTTGTTCCTTGGTTTCTCTTTCCTCTCTGGTCTTTGTGACAAGGATTTCTGGTGGCCAGTATGACCTCTGAACTAATAGGGAGTCTCTGTACAAGTTGGGGGCTGGTCTTCTAGTAGATCTTGTTGCCTCAAAGCAGCCACACTGGAAAGTCTGTTCCCAGAAGAGATGTCTCCCCAAACTCCTTCCCCCTTCCTTTCCTACCTATATTCCTTAAACACATTCTTCAGTAAAATTAACATCATTTCCTTTTTACAATTAGCACACAACAGTTAAAAACAAGATAATTACAAGTACCGTCTGCTACAGCTGCCTTGGTTCCTTGGTTACTGTTGGTGCAAATGTAAACCCCATGGAAAGAGTCAAATATGTTAGTATTATTAATAAAATAGCTCTTAAGAGAATCTCAGGAACTACCAGGGAGTTTGCAAGCTGTATTTTGAGAACCAGTGTTTTTCAAGAATCATAGGAATATAAAGTTTTGTTACACCAAAGACTCTACAAGATCTTCCTTTATGCTATGTTATAAATTCACTTTTTAAATACAATTAGCAGACAGAAAAGTTATTTTACTATAAGTTTTCATAGGAAATTAAATTTATCTTGAATGCTTATAAAACAATCTATTATTTACCCCACTAACATTCCAGAATATATAATTTTAAGTCCTATAAAAACAGATTCAGCTCTGCAAACAGTAACAAAATAAATACCCTATAATATAAAGAAGCCATAAGTCATTGTACTTAACTGTAACAGAACTTGATTTTGTGTTGCTTCATCTTGAGGATCCTAAGGGGGGAAAAGAGTAGGTTTTATTTTCCAAACTAAGGAATAATAATGAAACAAACCAAAAGTGAAGCATTTCAGAGAATTCTTAAGTGTTTCTTAGCTCCTCATTTTTTTTCTTTTTGAGATCTTAATATAGTTATATCATTTCTCCTTATATTTTCTTCCTTCAGACTCTCCCTTATATGCCTCCTTCTGTACATTAAATGATCAGCAGTTTCTTTTATTCTCATATCAGAACAGAAAAACTGAAGCTACTGCATTCTGTTCAAAAAAAGATAAAATTCACTGATATAATTTTTCAGTTTACGGTTTCACAGTATATTTGCCTTACTCACTTTAAAAAGAACCTTGCCTTAAATATGGTGTCATCGTCAAAAAAATATTTTTTCAAAAAATTGCTCTGGGAGTCCCCTGCATATTTATATGATCTATAGATACAGCTTTCTGAGAATAAAGCACTGGCCTTAATATACAAACATTTTAACAACAGAACAATACAATCCTATTTTTTTTAGAAAAAGCACACAAACACATACAAATCATGATATATGAGAGTCTCCAATTAATGTTCAGTGTGTGTATATACAGGCATATCTAGCTAAAGTTCTGCTACTTGGGCTGATAATACTCTGCCCAAACCCACAAACTATCTAACAAAAACTCCAAGACCAGGCACAGGAAATCTTCTTTGGAGTTGTTGGTCAGGGGAGTTCAAGAGACTTTCAAAACTATATATAGAGACTATTACTGCTGCCCTTGGTTGTCTCCGAGGGGCTGGCGGTAAGTTCCTATTGCTGAAGACACCATGTACTTCAGACATAAGACCTGGAGGATCTAAACTGAATCTGACCTAAAAGCCTCTTCCCAAAGGACAAGTTTGCATAGTATCAGGAGGGGCAATGGAAGCTTCCAAGGGAGGGAAGCAACCAACAGTCTTACCTAGTGCAATGCTTATGAACTACAATGACAACCATCATGGCAGGAAGGCCTAGGGGTGCAACAGTGGCCCTGAAGTACCAGTGGTAACCAACAGCTCTCTAACTGAACTTAAGGCCACTTAACAGGAAAGAAAACATGCCTGACAGTAAAACCTAGTCAACCACCTATGGCTAGTGAGGTCATAGATCTTAGAAGAGAACCTAGTACTACCACTTTATAAAACCAGCCTAATTCCTAACTGCATTCTAAATATCTATCCTTATAACCATAAAAAAAGTGTAACTTTCAACCCTCTTCAAAGAAACTTCTCTTTGCAACCAAAGAAGACCAACACAGAAAGCACAATTGATTAAAATATAGAGAAATAAATGACAGTGGGGTGCTCAGTCACAATCTACACACCTACAACACAGCTCTTGCACCTAAGGCTTGGGGAACATCACAGAAGAGATAGCAGAAAGACGTAAGAGCCAGAGGACCAGGAAAGCTGCTGTGAGATTTTATCTCCTAGAAATGGTAGGAATGCTTCACTTACGATACCTCAACAATACTGGTGTCTAAAGAAGACCCAAAGAAATACACCAATAGATGCATAGCATGGAAAGGGAAAATGTCATGGTGCCCCACCATTGACAAAGAACCATAGGCAACTGAGGAATGCTGAAAGAAGGATAAACAGTCCTCCTCAGGGAAGGGAGGAAATTATGTAGTATTATGTTATATGAGGAGCAGGCCTGCTTTGTCGTCCCGGCCACCTGGCTAGCTTAACCCCCAAAATAACCACACAGAAACTATATTAATTAAATTACTGCCTGGCCCATTATCTCTAGCCTATTATTGGCTAACTTTCACATCTTGATTCAACCCATTTCTAATAATCTGTATAATACCACGAGGTCGTGGCTTACCAGGAAAGAGCCTAACCAGCGTCAGTCTCAGGCAGGAACTTCATGGCTTCTGCCACTCTGTCGTTCTTCCCAGCATTCAGTTTGGTCTACTCCACCTACCTATGTTCTGCCCTATTAAAAGGCCAAGGTAGTTTTTTTTTTTATTCAACCAATGAAAGCAACACATAGAAGAACCTCCTACACCATTGTAATTTAAAAATAAAGTGAAATAAGCCAGGTGGTGGTAGCATATGTCTTTAATCCCAGCACTCAGGAGGCAGAGATCAGCAGATCTCTGTGAGTTTAAGGCCAGCCTGATCTACAGAGTGAGTTCCAGGACAGGCTCCAATGCTACAGAGAAACTGTGTCTTGAAAAACAAAACAACAACAACAAAATACATTAAAAATTTTTTGAGATAACAAATACAATTATAAGCATACTATAGCTAGCCAAAGGGGATCGAAATAAGATCTTTTCTCCCTTGTCCTATGACCATCTATTACTTCAAATAATATAAATATTTCAAAATTTGAAAATAAATCACCTCATCTTCTCCAATTAATGTTCATGCTATTCACTGATTATAGAGTCTACAGACATGGGAGTTACCCACCCATGTCCCATGTATATGTATATCCTTCTACGCAGGCTTTATAAAACTCAGAGACTCAAAGGTCATAAAACGAAACTAGCCTCACCCCAGAATCAGTTTACTAAGAATGGACCTACATACGTCTAGACACTGCTATTGAGTAAATTAGAGTCCCTTCTTGTAGTTCTTAGTCTCATTAATAAAATAATTTAAGAATGACTCAAATGGAAACTTGAAAAAAATTATTAGCATTTAAAAGAAAAACCCTAGGGTAGACAAGCTGTAACTCTCAGCAGCTGACCAGAGCATGGGGGGGGGGGGGTTGAGTCATGTTTTAAATAAGTTGGCATAGAGGTCACCCACACAGCATAAAAGGAACTTTTAGAGGAGCAAGAGAGCTTAGAGCACAAAAACAAACAAACAACTGTCTGGGTGAAGGCTTCACCATAGCCCCTGGTAGCCAAATATCCAAAGAGTCCGGAATGTTTGGGTGGAGGCGTCACCCCAGCTCCTGGCATCCATGAGTCTGGAATGTTCAGGTAAGAGCTCCATCTTCAGAGGGCATTACTCCACACCCCCAGTTTCCCTACCCCCAAACCCCTACCCCCTTCCAGAAGGCCCACCATTGGTGGCTCGACCCCCATAGGGCATAAGAAGCCCTCACCTCATGGTTTCCCCTGGTGGTCTCCTCAACTTTTCCTAGGGTCACCTAGGAATGCTGTGCTCAGAATAAACTTGGATTTATTAATTCAGGTGGATTGGCTTATTACATCAGTGGTCGCAGATCTCCATTAACTGGGATTTAAACTTAACACAAACAAATAAATAAAGCATACTTAGGGGCTGAGAGAAAAAGACAGAAGTAAAGTTACACTGTTCTGAGCCAGACAGACTCAGACAAACTACATGGAAGCTCACAGAGGCCGTACCAGGAAGTGCAAATTCTGAGAAGGAAAAGTATAGTATTTCATTAAAATAATTCATTATCCGGCTTAAATCTTCAGCATGGGTTAAGGTGAGCCCCCCTTCCTTGTGCTGGATGTACGCCAGATGCCAGCCCAATTTGGATGAGCATTTATGGTTTGAGTAGTTTAGAATGCTGGGCCTCCACACAGGCCAGAGAAACAGCGTCCCTGATGGGCCTGCAGAAACTAGATTAAGGTACTGTAACAATATATCTGCATCTCCACAAAACAATTCAATCAAATGACTATCTTGCCCATTTCACTTATCTTCATAAAAGGCCAGTGAACTTTCCTGTGGAGGGCAACTACTCATGATCATTTCCACATGAGGTAATGACAAAGACAGCTAGTTGTTTTCTTCATTTCCTTCTCCACAAGACACAACTCCACTCAAGAGCTAAAGACACTAAATACAATGGTGGCTGGTGTTACTCATTGATCAGTTAATAAACTGAAGAACACACTTTCATCGTCTTTTTTTCATAAGAGACCTGAATTGCTATCTATCTCTTTTATATACATGACTACATTTTTTCTAGCTCCTACATCTTCATATTTTGACCAGACATTAAACTATGTAGGTGTCTTACTATTTTATTTTTTGAAAGTATGATGTGAGAGATTAGGCTAACTGAATCAATTTGGAGGATCTAAAAAGAACCAAATCTGTTTATGTCTTTAAAGAAATTACTCTTTATTGTGTTATCATTCTCTTCAGCTCTTCAGATGGATTACTGAGATTGGCAAAGAAGCCAGGAAAAACAAACAAAAAAAAATCAGAACAAACACCTTGGTTCTCTATGAAAACTTAGTATCTCACATAAACTACTTTCACATGCACTAAAGCAGATTACTTATAACAAATATCCAGTGTTTTACTTATAAATTATTGATAACATTTCCTTAACACATACTTCTCTTGGACTAAGGAGCCTAGTTTTGTTTATACAATTTAAAAATATTAAATTAGTCAATAGCCTCCCTGCAGCAAGCAAGGTAGGTGCTTTGTTTACGAGCTACCCAACCAGCACAGAGCTCTGATCTCGGCACCAGGAGAGCCAACACTGGGGTGAGTTTGGGTCCCGCAGCAGCAGCCTGGGACAGGGAACTCAGACTTTCCTCATCCTCCCTAGACTTCCTGGGCTTCCTGCTGGGCCTAGACTCCCAGCATACTGCCTCTCTCTTCCTACCCCACCCAGCTTGCATCCAGAACCCTCCCCCCTTTCTGCCTCCCTTCCCTCTGGGGGCTCTGGGGCCTATTCCAGAAGGCAACCTAGCAGGTGGGAGCTCCTTTGTTTCAATAGCCTGCCTGCAGCTAGAAAGGTAGGCACTTTGTTTACGAGCTACCCAACCAGCACAGAGATCTGATCTTGGCACTAGGATAGCCATCATTGGGGAGAGCCGTCATTGGGGAGAGACATCACTCAAGCACCACGAGAGCCATCACTGGGGAGTTCCATCACTGGGAAGGTACATCAGTAGGCAAGGAGACCTGATCCTGTAAAAGAAGATACATAGGGAAGCATTCGGAGGAAGAGGTGGGCAGGCGCCAATGCAAGAATTCACCCAACAATCTGAAGAACAACATGAAGCCACCAGAACCCAGCGACCTCACAACAGGAGGACAGGAACACCTTAATCAAGAAGAAGTAGAAAAAATTGACTTTATGAAAGTGATTGACGCCCTTAAACAGCATGTAAAAAATGCCCTTATAGAAATGGATGAGAAGTATAACAGAAAGTTTGAAGAATTGAATAAATCAGTGAATGATACCCTAGGAAACCAAGGAAAATCAATCAAACAGATAATGGAAACAGTTCAAGACTTGAAAACT
>NW_026067964.1:3340739-3343239 GCF_014885135.2 Alexandromys fortis
AGGGGGAGGGAAATGGGAGGCTGGGAGGAGGTGGAAACTTTTTTTTCATTTTCTCAATAAAAAATAAAAAAATGAAATAAAAATATTAAATTATTCTACATATACACATGACTGCTCATTAGGGGCTGTCATATAGATAATACATAAAGTACCATCTATACATTACTTCAGTACTAACAAATGCTGAAATAGTTGCTTGACATTTCACTTATTAGTATTTAAGAATAACTTTATTAAGAATAACACAAAGTGATTGAATTAGAACTTTCTTGGCTCAAGTTTGGGCCAAGTCCTAAGCCCTGTTTTAATCACACTACTTCCCAGAAATACTTCTAAACCACCAAAAGTTCTGCAAGGACAACTCCAGAACTGTAAGAATTAAATCAGAATGAGCTCCTGAGTCAGAAAAGGGACACCAATAGTATTAGTGATCATCCCAGTAGAGTCAAAGTGTTCCCTGTGCCCTGAGCTTTGAAAACTCACCCCGTACGTGGGCATCTCAGCATTTTTACCTCAAAGTGGCAGATGGTAGGAAAGGTTGCTTGCTACCTGCTCACTGGAGCTTAAAAAGACAAAAGAAAGAGAAGGGGAAAAAGGCAAAAGAAGGGATGAGAGAAAAGAGGAAAAAGGAAGAGAAAAAAGGAAAAAATTCCTCTCCTTGACCTTGCTAATTCCTTTCAATTAAATGTTATCAAGTAAGCGTTGATGTATTAAGTGCCCTTTCTACATTCCTTTTGGGATTCAAGTTAACTGATTCCACCTCCATGTATGCATAAAAGAGGAAGGAGGATGGACTGGAGAGACTGCTCAGCAAAAAAAAGCACTTGCTGTTCTTGCAGAGGACCAGTCCCAATTCCATCACCCACATTATGGCTCACAGCCTTCTTCAACTCCAGTTCTGGCCTCTGTATACATATTTACACATAAACTAAAGAAACAGTTTTTTAAAGCAGAAGGAGGAAGCCTTCAATTTGGATTCATACTGCTTGAATACTGAGCTGTATTTCAAAGAGGAGATGTGGAGACCTGCCCTGCTGGTAATAACTGCAGGGCTGAATAATCATTTCTTATCAAGCAGCATCTTTTACAAATGACCAAGAAAAGGATTATGAGATTAATGCTACCCACTGCAATTAGTTAGGGTCACTCAGAAAAACAGACCCCAAAGGACAAATGAATAGATAGTTTATTGTAAAGAGTTGAAACCCATGATTATAGAAATTATGTCCAAATCTGCAGTGCAAATTGTTGGGCTTGAGACCTAAAGAATTAATGACATAGTTATTACTTGAAGGTCAGCAGAGAAACTAGGAGAGCTGACAATGCAGATGATGTGTTAGAACCAACAAACAAAAACAAATTTGCACGTGCCCACAAATACACATATTACATAATCAATCAATTAATTAAAATAAAGGAACTAACAGTGTTGATAAAGTCCAAAGACAGTCAACTGAACCATTCTCTCTTTCTGGGAAAAGTAGACATCTTTCTTCAAACCAGGCTTTTTGATGCAGCACATAGATAATGTGGAGAACACAAACAGCTTTACTCAAGTACACACATTTAAATACTGAGGATGTGGATACAGCTCAATGACAGTTGCTCAGCATGCACAGAGATATAGATTAAAACCCTGCCCCCAGGAGAGAGAGAGAGGGAGAGAGAAGAGGAGAGGAGAGGAGAGGAGAGGAGAGGAGAGGAGAGGAGAGGAGAGGAGAGGAGAGGAGAGGAGAGGAGAGGAGAGGAGAGATGCTGGTCTCATCCAAACCACCCTCATTTACACAATACCTGGATACTTATTGGCCTAGGATACCTAGATACCTAGTACTTCACTATCATGCCAACTACTCTGATAGATACCTATGTTCCCAATTTTCTCTCTAGACATATCACTAAATTCTTCAAACAAATAAGAATTTAGGCATGTAAGAATGTAAGACAGTGTCATGATTTGAACCTGGAATGGTGCTCCCCTCCTCACAGGTTGAAGGCTTGGTACCAGCTGGTAGCACTACTGGAAGTAGTGGAAACTTAGGAGGTAGGCCTATTGTAGGGAAGCGGTCCATCCCTTTGAGTAGTGCATTTGGCTCTTCCTGTGTTCTGTCAGCCTGTCCTTGCCCCCCTTCTACTCTCGCTCTTTCTTAGCCATCATGAATAAGAGCAGCTCCACTGTACCTATGCTCCCTGTCATGAGGTCTATAGGAATGGAGCCAGAACGCTGGAATGAATTCTCTGAAACTCTTAACCAAAGTAAATATTTTCTCAGGCATTTTTTTCATAATGATAAAAAGTGAACATAAACTGCTTGTCATATAGCAATATAAAGATCAGACAGGGTTATTACAATGCCAAGCAAAAAGTAATGGGAAAGAGCTACTGAGGAGCACGGTATGAATCCCACCACAGATCTTCCTTCCTGGTCTGCTCTCATATAACACTGGATGACAGCCACAGTCTCCTGCGACACTACACCTGGCGCTTGATTTCTTAGGTAGAA
>NW_026067964.1:3345739-3364264 GCF_014885135.2 Alexandromys fortis
ATATTTTAAATTACCTGTCCTAAAATCAGTGTCCTTCATCAAATTTGCAACAAAGAAACTGAATGATTGCTTTTTAAAGGTATAACTGAACAAAGGAAGAGAAACAAACAGTAATAGACAACAAAACCTTATAATTAGTAATTTCTCAGCTAGTAGCCCCAGCTTTTGACAGGTATATGTTCAAATAACATCAACATACCTGCAACACCAGGTCCTCACTAAGAGTCGGCATCACCTTATTTTTATTCTTTTGCTCTTCTGAGTCCTTTCTGGAAAGGAATTTGAGCCCAAGCTGGATCTCAGGAGAAGGCATGCCTATAATGAAATATAATTAATCAATCACTTGCACTAATTTTATTATTCTACTTTTAGATGAATTAAGAAATTTATAAATATGGTAAAATATCATTTCACTAATGTTATATATTATTAAATGGCAAAGTAAATGTTTAGCATAAGTGAGGCCTGGGTTCACAGTACAAAAGATTATGTATCATGGTTTCTTAACTGTGACTTTCATATGTCAATAGTGATTATTATTTCTTAGTAGGTGGTCATGCTGCACTGAACATAACAATGCTTGACTATTTCTTGGCCTCGGGTTGAAGGAATGCAATGAGTATGTATAGAAAATTTTATATCCTAGAACTGGGGAAATGTCTTGATGGATAAAGAGCTTTTTGTCATTTTGTTAAAGCAGCCCAAGCTAAGACACACTTTGTCATTCAACATAAAAAGTTGCCTCAGAAGTAATTAGATGATTTCTCACAAATGCACTAAGATCTTAATATATTAATATATTAATGACACAAATAATCACACATATTAATTTGCATACATGCACATAGAAATTTAATATATCATAGCCCACAGTAAGATGGCTTAGTGGGTAAAATTGTATCCTGCAAAGGTAGACCACCGAAGTTCAACCCCTAGGGCACACATGGTGGAAGGGAGAACCAGCTCTCACAGTTGTCCTCTGACACACACACAGCAATTTATAAATTAATTTAATAGATCAGGATCATAGTGTTTTAAACAGAATAAAATGGAATACTCAGTAAATCATATTGGGACAATTAGTTTACTACTTGAAAAAAATAAAATTAGAACTCTTCTTTTTCCCATATGCAAAAATATTCTACCTATATTAAGCATAGAAAAATGAAAGCAGGCTAGAGATACAGCTCAGCTAATAGAGCACTTATTCACTCCAAAAGCACACGGACTTGAGTTTGGCCCAAAAACACATGTCAAAATGCTGAGTGATGGCACATGCTTACAATCCCAGCACTGCAGAGGTAGAGACAAGATGATCTCTGGGCTTACTAGACAGCCAGTTTAGCCAATAAGTGAGATCCAGGCTAATGAGAGATCCAGTCTGAAATGCAGACAGCATTTCATAAATGAGATCCAAGGCTATCCTCCAATATATATGGGCATATGTATATACGCACACAAACACACACAGAGGCACAAATAAATGAAGTTTAAAAAAGAGATACCACAGCCTATCACTCAGCCTGTGTAAAAACTCACTTCAAAACTGATTAAATATCTCAATGTAGGACCTAAAACTGAAATTTCTAGAAAAAAAAATACTTCAAGATATAGGCATAAGAAGTAATTTGTCTAGAAAGGACACAAACAGCACAAGAAATAATCTCAAAAATAGTCAAACAAGATTACATGAAAATAAAAAGCTTCTGAAAATCAAAGGAAACAATGACCATCATGTGAAGACCACCTAGAGACTAGGAAAAACATCTCTGCCACATATCAGATATGGGACTGATATCGAGAGTATATAAAATATATTCAAACACCAAGAAAAATCATCTAATTAGATATGGTGACAGATGCCTTTAAACTCAGGACTTAGAAGGGAGAGGCAGGTGGATTTTTGTTACTAGATTTCAGCCAGCCTGATTTACAGAGTGAGTTCCAAAATAGCCAGAGCTACACAGTGAGGCCCTGTCTCAAAAAAACAAAAAAAAAAACAAAAAGTACTGATGAACTGGATAAGACAATTCTCAATAGAACAAACGTAGAGAGCCAATAAATATTTGAAAAAATGTTCAACATCTTTAGCTGTCATAGACATGCAAATTAAAACTGCTGAGTCCCATCTCACCCTATTTGTAATAACATCATCAAGAAAGCAAATGTCAAATACTGGTGAAAACCTGAAAAAAAGGGACCCTTATACACTACTGGTGGTAATGTAAACTTTTAGTCACCACGGATGTTCCTTAAAAAATAAAAGTAGAAGCCGGGCAGTGGTGGTGCATACCTTTAATCCCAGCACTCAGGGGGCAGAGGCAGGTGGAGTTATGTGAGTTTGAGGCTAGCCTGGTCTACAGAGCGAGTTCCAGGACAGGCTCCAAAGCTACAGAGAAACAAATAAACGTAGAACTACTATATGACACAACTATCGCACTCCTAAGCATATACTCAAAGGACTCTATGTCAACAAAGCATAGAGTTACTTACACATTCATACTTAACCTCTGCCCTACTAACAACAGCCAGGAATAGAAATAGCCTCCATGTCTATCAACAGATGAAGAAAATGCGGTGCATACACAATGCAATGTCATGAATTCATAAATAAAAATCAAATTTTGGTATTTGCAGGAAAAATTAAAGGAAATAGAATCATGATTTTTAAAAAAGACACAGAAAGAAAGTCCTCAGCAGGTATAAGTTTTCTCAAAATGGAGGGATCCATCACGGGCTGCCTGAGGAAAAGCTTTAAACACCTCCCACAGGCTCCTGAAGACTAGCTGTGGGAATCAAGTCTGATCCTGCTTAGAAACCTTCCTTAGCTCAACCTGGACTGGGTCTACTTCTGATACCCCATTGACCATTAACAAAGAATTGCCTAAAGGCATCCCTAAGACCCCAAGGCCCATACAGTTGATCAAACATCTGAAAAGTTGGGGGCAAGAGGAAACATACCTCCAACACTCAGTAAACAGAGAAACTAGATTCTCATACCAAGAAACATTACCAATGACCTAATTTCCATTGCAAATGCAAAAAGTACGAATAAACAAAAATATAGGTCTCCTCCAAAAATGATTCTCACACAGTAATGTCCCCAAAGAAAAGTGACTTAGATGGCATACAAGAAAATGATTTCAAAATAGCAATGATAAGCAAGATCAAATGCTGGAAAGAAAACATAAATAGATGAATAACAAAATCAACTCAATATATGAAAATGAAATTTAAAAAACAAAAAAGAAAAGCCAAAATAAAATAAAAAATAAGAAAATTCAAACAAAAATTAAAGAGTAAAGATTCACTGGATACATCAGATCAAACAGAAGAGGAAACATCAGGTCTTGAAGACAAGTAGAGGAACTGGATTGGAGAGAATGCTGAATTACACAGACAGACAGACAGACACACACACACACAGACACACACAGACACACACACACACACACAATCCACCTGAGAATGAAACTTGCAGGAAGTCAGGAACACTATAAAAAGACCAAATCTATGAATAATAGAAAAAGAAGAATGGAATAAGGGGCTGAGATCAAATATATAGAAAATATTTTCAACAAAACATAAACTTCCTTACTATAAGGAAAAGAAATGCCCATCGAAGTCCAAGGGGCATACAGAATACCTAACAGAACCAGGAAACAAACTCCCCACATCACATCAAAACACTAAGTGGGGGCTGGAGAGATGGCTCAGAGGCTAAGAGCACTGGGTGCTCTTCCAGAAGACCTGGGTTCAATTCCCAACAACCAAATGGTAGCTTACATTTGGTGAGTTCTTCTGGTGTGCAGGTATACATACATACATAATAAATAAATAAATCTTTAAAAAAAAAAACCACTAAGTGACAGAACAAAGGAAAGATACTGAAAGCACCAAGAGAGGAAACTCAGGTCCCATAGAAAGACAGGCCCATCAGAATTAACAACTGATTTTTCAATGGAGACTGAAAGCCTGAAGGAATTGGACCAATGTTCTACAAGTTATTAAAGAGCACAAATATAATCCAGAAAAACTTCTGGTTATAGTGGAAGGAAAATGAAAACTTTCAAGATTTTAAAAAAACTATGACCACCATAGGATACAGAAAGGAATGCTTAGACCTGAAGATCGTAGAGCATGCTCAGGAAGACACAGGAAACAACATATCCAGAACACGGAATCAAAGGGTAACAAACGTCAGGAATAACACATGCGGCTCAGTAACGCTTAATATCAACGGTCTCAATCCCCCAACACACAAAGACTAACAGATTAGATCAGAAAACAAGATCTAGTAAATTTTTGGTTTTAGTTGTTGTTGTTGTTTTCAAGACAAGGTTTCTCTCTAGCTTTGGCGCCTGTCCTGAATTTTGCAGGCAAACGGATGGAGCTAGAAAACATCATTTTGAGTGAGGTAACCCAGACAAAGAAAAACAATTATCACATGTACTTACTCATAAGTGGTTTTCAAACATAAAGAAAACAAAATCAGCCTACAAATCACAATCTTTGAGAACCTAGACAACAATGAGAACCCTAAAAGAGACATACATAGATCTAATCTACATGGGAAGTAGAAAAAGACAAGACCTCCTGAGTAAATTTGGAGCATGGGGATCTTGGGAGAGGGTTGAAGGTGAGGGGAGAGGCAGGGAGGGGAGCAGAGAAAAATGTAGAGCTCAATAAAAATCAATAAGATTTTTTTAAAAAAAGAAAAGATGGGAGAGACACTCTATACTCATTACAAGGAAAACAGCAGGATATTAGAACCCTAAACATATATGCACCAAACAGGATCACTCAGTTACATAAAAGAAACCCTATTAGACTTAAGGCCACAGATCGATTACAGCACAGTGAGAGTGGGTGATTTCAATACTCCGACCTTCACCAGTGACAGGTAATTTGGGAAAAAACCTAAATAGAACTCTGTAGTTAAATCACATCATAAATCAAACAGACCTAACAGGTATTTACAGGACACTTAACACTAAGAATACACATTCTTCTCAGCAGCCCGTGGAACTTTCTCTAAAACGGACCACATGCTGGGAGGATTCCCTGGTGACAAGCAATGTAACTTGATAAGTTCCAGGAAAAAAAAAAGGTGTATGCCTGAGAGATGACACATGAAGTTGTCCTTCCAAATACATGCACATACATAAGCATGTATACTCAAACACACATGTGTATCTGTACACACACATACCCATGTGTCTTAGGTTTTTTTTTTTTTTTTTCCGAGACAGGGTTTCTCTGTGGCTTTGGAGCCTGTCCTGGAACTAGCTCTGTAGACCAGGCTGGTCTCGAACTCACAGAGATCCGCCTGCCTCTGCCTCCCGAGTGCTGGGATTAAAGGCGTGCGCCACCATCGCCCGGCTACACATGTATCTTAGTGATGGGGGATTAAATAAGAATTTTAATAACATATATGTATGAAAATGCCATAAAGGAATTCATTACTCTGTGTGTTAAGTTGGGAGCGTAGACCCCAGCCCCTGGTATCTATCCTAACCCCCAGGCCTGAGAGTTGTATTGGTTTGGACTCCAAATCCCAGCATGCCAGGTCCTGACCCCTCGCTGGGGGGATCAGGACCACTCCCACAGAGTATTTAAGTAAACTCCCAAAAGAGGATCACATGATTCCTTTTCCTTCCTCCTGGTGGTCAAGTTTGCGGCCTCCTGGTTCCCCCCGGGGCCACCCGAGAGTGCAGAAATCCCATTAAACCTGGATATTTCTTAATTTTGGTTTGTTTTGATTTGGCTTGATTGGGAATTTGCATAGGCAGAGAGCTCGCGTTAGGAAAATTCCTAACACTGTGTTCTAAGCTTTAAAAATAAATAATAAACCATGGAAAAATTTTAAATGTTATTTTGTACTCTTACAAGCTTTTAAAAATAGGTTTTAGAGTGAAGCTAGAGATTATAAAATGATGAGGAGAGCAGTCCAGGTCCACTCCAACGCTTTGCACCTTTTCTAGGAGCCCTACATGGCCTCTGGAAGCTACAGTTCCCACTGCTATCCCCATTCCAGATCTTAAGGGATCTTAGGGTCTGTCATAAATCTGTGTAAGAAGTTGTGCAACATTAATGAAGAAGAGTAACATAAAATAAGGAGTTAACAGAATGATAATACTTGGGACACTGACAACATCTAGTAAAAGGCTTTCCTCACCTTTCCACATTCCATTTTCACCAGAATGAAGACAGAACTCAGATTTAAAAGACGGGTCTCGATTCAAGAGCAACCTTTCAAATGCAAAACAGAAAATACAGATTAATAAGATATTTCCAAATATAATAATATTTTAATTATCATTTTTAGTAAAACTCAGATTGCTAAAATTCTTTTATACTACCATAAATATTTATATTTCAAACTACTAATTCAGAAACATTAACTTTAAAATAGAATTCATCCAAGAAGAAAAATGCTCACTAGTCATATTAATTTTTACTATTTTGTCATTATGTTTGGTTTAGGGGGACAAGAAACAGAATACTAATAGCACTTAATTGTCTTAGTTACGATTGTCTTGGTTATTGCTGTGATAAACAGCACAACCCAATGCAGTTTTGTAAGAAAGGATTTATTTCAGCTTGTGCTTCCCCATCATAGTCCATGGTCAAAGGAAGTCAGGGCAGGAACTCAAGAAAGACAAGACCCTGGAAGCAAAAATGGAAGCAGTGACCACCGAGGAGTGCTGCTTACTGGCCTGCTGTCCATGATTTGTTTCTTATACTATCCAGCAGCACGTACCCAGGACTAGTGCTACACAGCGGACTAGGCCCTCCTAGTCTTCTACGGGGTGCATACACATGCACATACACAAACGCTTTTTTTTTAGGAAGTGCCATTTCAAAGGAGAGTTTTCAAAAAAAAAAATTCTTGGGACAAGAACAAAAATATGAATGACTTTTTCATTCCTGTGATTGAATTAAATTCCTTTTAACTATATGACAAACTTCAAAAAAGTCAATCACCAAAAATCATAGCTACTATGTTATGGCTCACGCTTGTAATCCCAGCACTTGAGAGACTAATGTAGGCAAAGCCCTGAGAGGTCTGAGTTAGCCTGGGCTATGCAGTGAGTTATATTTCAGCCAGCCTGAAATAACAGTGAGACCCTGTTTTTAAAAACCAAATTCATAGCTGGGTGGTGGTGGCATATACCTTTAATTTCAGCACTCAGGAGGCAGAGGCAGGCAGATCTCTGTGAGTTCAAGGGCCACCCTGGTCTATAGAGGTAGTTCCAGGACAAGTTCCAAAGCTACAGAGAAACCCTGTCTCAAAAAACAAAAACAAACAAACAAAAAAAATCACAAATACTCCATGTATGAGGTATTTAAAAATAAGCTATGACTTAATATTAGAAAGATGAGACACTGAAAAGTATTAGGGAAGGAATTTAACAGACTAAACGAAAACACAATTTTTCAGGTTAAAATCAGATTGGATATTTGAAACAATTTTTCACTGGTTATTAAAAGTATAATGAATTTTTATTACAATAAAGGTTTTAATTTATATGTATAAAAACTTTAGCAATCAAGTTCTAACATCATATTGAGCTTTTAATTCAGTTAAAAATATCTAATTAAAACATGCTTTCAACATAATGGCCCAAAACAGTGTTTGACAACATTATGTCTTCATCAGCGGTAGAACCCTATTTTGGCGTAGATCTCAATCAAAACAGTTATTTCTGTGAGCTATTTATGTCTATGTCTGTTAATATTAATACTAACCTGACTAGTTAAGCCTATGTGTCTATGCTTTCTTTCTGGCTCCAACCTTCCCGCAGGTTATCTTGATCACCACATGAATACAGAGCTAGTGTGTCCTACATTTCAGGCTAATTATGTTAAGTGAGGCATTCAGTATACATAATGCGAGTGCTGGGCTAATGCCGGAGCACCTTGTGCTCAAAGCCAGCATATGGAAGACAGAAACACCTTGTTGTTGTTTTTTTTTTAAAGTGAGGGGTGTAAATAAACCCAAAGATACAGTATGAAAAACTATATAGTCTGATTCTCCATGATAAAAAAAAGAACAGAAGTTCAGAGATTTGAGAAACCATATGTCAAGATCAAATGCACATCAAAAAGAGAGTGAAAGAAAAGATACTGAAGCTAGCAAAATAGCTCAGCAAGGCAAAGTGCCAGCAACTAAGCCTGCCGACCCTGAATTCCATCTCCAGAACCCAAGTAAAGGCACAAGGGAAAGATGGACTCCAAGAACTGTCCTCCAGCTTCCACACATCTGCCACAGCACATGCACCCACACAGATACCATTCGCTCACATACATATACAATAACTTTAAAAAGGAAATTGGATTAGGATAGGAAAAGACTATTTAAAGAAACTATGATAGAGAAAACTTCCTAGAGTGAGTGCATTTACATCTTTAAGAAGCTTGGATGACTGAAAACAAATAAACAGAAAATATCATTCTAGACACATCATAATGATACTGCTGAGAATCCAAGATAAGAAAAAGGATGGGAGGTGAAAAAATAGTTCATGTTAGAGAACAATAATCCAAAGAGATGGGGCAACACAGTCAGTTAAGGGACAACACAAGCCACTTTTCAGGATGGCAGATTATGAAACTCCATGCATTTATTAAAATATTCCCTGTGTTCCAACAAGAGTAAATACTACTTGTGTATACATTTTAAAAATGAGAGTGATGGTGCACATATATAATCTCAGCAGAACCATTGTGAACTTAAGGCTAGCCTGGGCTATAAAGTGAGACCCTAGAAGATGAATGAAGAAGAAGGGAGGGGAGAAAAAGGGAGGGGAAGCAGCAGCAGCAACCTGGATATTATTCGTTACAGTCTTCACTCAGTGCCCCCACACCTCATCAGTTAGCATCTCCTACCAAACGTGTGCTGAGATTTTACAAAGGTGTACTATTCCAGCCATCCCCACTACACTATCTGGTCTCTCTCTCATCATCCCAGTCTGTAACTGGTCCTAAACCTAAGCTCTCCAACCTCGCTTAGCAGAAGGGAGTCCTTGCTTCATTAGTAATGAAGGGACAAAACCAACTGCATTTTGTGCTAGGCCCCAAGGTAGGTATCAGGAGAGCGGGAAGTTCCCTAGACTGCAGCCCAGCTGCTCTGGGGTTGATTATCAGCAGAGTGGAGAGTCACCTAGATTGGATCAATCAGAGAACCACCTGTACCCTTTATGCCAAAAACAACAGATCTGTGGTTTTCTGCCTTTATAAACCCTGTCTAAGAATGGTGGGGCACCTCCTCTGGCCCCTGCTGCGTCGGTGTGTGAGAGAGGTGCCTATCGTGATTTGTACTTCAGGATTAAACCTTGCTTTTTGCATTTCAGTGAGTCTGTATTTCTGGTGGTCTTCTTGGGGTCTCCGCGACTAGGGCACTACATTTGGGGACTCGTTCCAGGATTCCCCAGAGACCCTAACATCCCAATGGTTTAAGCCAGCTGGAGGGGTGAGTTACAGAGCTTTCCCTGTCTGTCTTTTGTTTGTCTGTAACCTTTGATTTCAGAAGCGGCCACATTCAGCACAAAAGGCAGAGTTGATAGCTCTTCCAAAGGCCTTACAGATGGGGAAACGCAAAAAGCTAAACATCTACACAGACAGCAGGTATGCCTTTGCCACAGCCCACATCCACAGGGCTGTCTACCAGGAGAGGGGTTGCTAACAGCAGAAGGAAAAACTATTAAAAACAAACAGGAGATTCTGGATCTCCTACAAGTATTGCGGGGGCCCACAAAGTTGGCAATAATACACTGCCCCAACACCAAAAAGGCTCCAGAACAATACAACTGGGAAACAATCTGGCTGCTAAAACAGCAAAAGAGGCGGCTTCAGCCCCCAGGGCTATGGTGACTTTAACTGACCCAGGAGCCAGGGGCCTGCCACAGATCCCCAAGTCCATACTTGAAGATCTAGCCTGAACACACACTCTCCCCACGGTCAGCGAATAGAGGAACGGTGGAAAACTGCCCAAAGATTGGGACGTGAGATACTGAAAAAGTACACCACTCCTCACACTTGGGAACACGTAGAATGCAGGACCTATTGTGGAGGGTTCAGGTCAAAATTCAAGATGGTAGCCAGATTATTGAACAGATAGTGACACAAAGCCAGGCATGCCAGCTGACAAATGTGGTGAGCACCCCCTCCAGCCCAGGAGTATGTCAGTGGGGAACTCTGACATTCCAGAACAGGTACGTACTGGAATGTAGACGTTACTGAAATCAAACCTGGAAAAACTGGATACAAATATCTCTTAGTGTTTACAGATATTTTTTCAGGGTGGACTGAAGCGTTCCCACCAAGCACAAAACAGCCACAGTGGTGGCGAAGAAGCTGATTGAAGAAATCTTGCTTAGGCATGGGTTCCCAGTCATGACAGGGTCAGACGATGGCCCTGCCTTCATCTCTCAGGTAAGCCAGGGACTCGCCGCTGCACTGGGGACTGACTGGAAACTTCACTGTGCATAGAGACCTCAGAGCTCAGGGCAGGTAGAAAGGATAAATAGAACAGTAAAAGAGACCTTGACTAAACTGGCCTTGGAGATTGGCGCTGGCTGGGTAACTCTCCTTCCCTCTGCCCTTTTTAGAGTCAGAAATGCCCCTATCAAACGGGTCTGACCCCTTTTGAAATTATGTGTGGGCACCCTCCCCCTGTGATTCCTAGCTTACAAACTGACCTGATTGCTGACTTAGATGATCAGGACTTGTTCAAAGCCATCCAGCGGCTCCAATCGGTTTATAAAACCATATGGCCTAAGCTTAGGGTGATTTATGAACCTACCTCTGTTCCAACCCCTCATAAATTCAGGCCTGGAGACTGGGGTTTTATCTGGAGGCATCACCCAAAATTGCTAGAGTCAAGATAGAATGGGCCCTACATGGTTGTTCTGACAACACCAACAGCCTTCAAAGCTGTTGCCTCTTGGGTCCATTATTCACATGCCCACCCAGTGATCCCTTCGCCTACAAGAGGACTATCGAAGCAAGACCTGGGAGGCATCCAAACACCCCACAAACCCCCTAAGGTCTGGTTCAAGCATCGTTCCTGATCCTGTTGATGCTGGTTCCCTCTGCTCCTGCTAAAGAAGTCAACCCCCACGTACCCTTTAAACTGACTTGGGTTCTCGAGGATGGAGAATCATACAAAACTCTGTACCAGACTACCCGTGTGGCCCCACTGCACACCTGGTGGCCTGACCTAGATTTCTGCTTTAGTGACCTGAACCACATCTATAGAGCAGCAGGCTAGGCGGAGGCCAGGAAGTATGGTTTTTAGATGTGCCCAGGTCACATCAGGAATAGAAACAGTGTGGAGGCCTAGAATCCTCCTTCTGCAAAAGTCGGGACTGTGTCACCTCTAATGATAAGGAATGGAGATGGGCTGTAAGTAGACCAGACTTAGTCACTTTTAAATATGTAAGACCTATCTGATATGTGTCCCCCCTCTTCCTCAGCCTGACAAACCCTGCAGGACAGGTGACCTAGACCAGATAAGATTACTTTCACTGATGAGGGAGGATGGGACACATGACGGTCATCAGGCCTACACTGGAGTGTAATATACTACAGATATGGGGAACATGCCCCGACCACCCTTGTAATTCGACTTAAGATAGAGCTAATAAAACCAGCAATAATAGGCCCCAATAAGGCACTGAACCCAAATACTACTCCCTCACCCACAAAGAGACTCGTGCTCCAGCACTAACTCTAACCACACTTTCACCTAAAACATGGGCCCCAGATGCTTTAGCTATTACCAAGCCTTCAGTGCCAGAACAGCATCCCCTCCTGGAGCTTCTAAGGCTTAGTGGTTCTAAACTCCTCAAGGCCAACCTTAACCAACTCTTGTTGGCTCTTTTAAGACGTGGCTCCCCCTTATTATGAGGGAAATGCTGTCCAGGGCCTTATTCGAGAAGTGGCGAAGTCTGATGAATGTCACTGGTATTCACAACACACTCTAACCCTGGGACAGGTAACAGGACAAGGGCTTTGCATAGGTAAAGTTCCCACTGCCAAGCTTTTCTTTGCAATTCAACTCATCCCCTCACAACCACTGCAGAGCACCTAATCCCCCCAATGACACCTGGTGGGTGTGCTCCTCTAGGTTAACTCCTTGTGCACACACTATCGTTCTAAAGGACTCCAAAGGATACTGTGTCCTCATCAGACTGGTACCCCGGCTCCTTTATCATGACTACCAAGGTTTCCTAGATAGAGTGGGGCAGGATGCTGGTCTGACTAGAATTAAAAAGGGAGCCCATGAGCACCCTTACACTCAGTATCCTCCTGGGGGCGAGCCTCGCAGGGTTGGGGACAGGAACTGCCTCTCTTCTGTCCCAAAGTGAACATTACTCTGCTTTGAGAGAAGCTATAGATGCTGACACAGAACACCTAGAGACCTCAGCCTCCCACTCGCAGGACTCCCTCTCCTCACCAGCTGAAATGGTTTTACAAAACAGAAGGGGACTGGACCTAATCCTTTTACAACAGGGAGGACTGTGTGCAGCCCTGGAAGAAGAATGCTGTTTCTATGTAGACCATTTGAAACTTCTAAGGGATATCATGGCCAATGTGTGAGAGGGACTTAAAAAGAGAAAGAGAGAAAGGGAAGCCAACCGAGGATGGTTTAAACCCTGGTTAACTACTTTCATCTCTACTCTGACGGGACCCCTGGTTATCTTGCTGTTACTGCTGACTTTCAGACCATGTACACTCAATAGACTAGTCCAATTTATGAAGGAATGATTGGGGACCATCCAACTTATGGTGCAGCACTCTTAGAACTATAGACCCCTCGGGACAGAAGATACCTATGAGCTAACTATAAGAGACCCATGTTTGGGTCAACCTACAAGAAGGGGGTGGGGAAGAAGGGACAAAACCAACTCCATTTTGTGCTAGGCCCCAAGGTTTATAGCAGCAGAGCAGGAAATTCCCTAGACTGGAACCAATCAGAAAATCACCTGTACCCTTTATGCCCATAACAATGGATTTGTGGTTTTCTGCCTTTATAAACCCTGCCTAAGAACGGTGGGCCACCTCCTCTGGCCCCTGCTGCGTCAGTGTGCGAGATGAGGAGCCTATCACAATTTGTACCACAGAATTAAACCTTGCTTCTTGCATTTTGGTGAGTCTGAGTCTCTGGTGGTCTTCTTGGAGTCTCCACGACTCGGGCACTACAATAAGAGCTTTAAATGGACACGCATTATAAACACAGGATCTTAACCTACAACCTTAAGTCCTGAACTGGAATCTTTAGTTGGTTTTTCTTACTCGTTTCTCTTTGGTACTTCGGGAAGCCTGCCACCCAGCTCCCAAATAAATCACACTGAGGCTTTTAGGAATGCCGGGCCTTAGCTTGACTTATTTCTAGCCAACTTTTCTTAACTTATATTATCCTGTCTACCTTTTGCCTCTGGGCTTTTATCTTTATCCTAAATACCTTTCATTACTTCTTACTAAGGGGCTTGCTGTATAGCTGGACCCTGGAGGTCTCCCCCTCTCAAGCCTAGATCTCTCTTCTTTCCAGATTTCTCCTATTTATTCTCTCTGCCTGCCAGCCTCGCCTATACTTTCTCCTGCCTAGCTATTAGCCGGTCAGCTCTTTATTAGACCAACTGGGTGTTTTAGACAGGCAAAGTAGCACAACTTCACAGAGTTAAACAAATCCAACATAAAAGAAAGCAAAACTCCTTTGTATCACTACAGAAATCTACAGGATCCAGGTGACTCAAAAGCACATGAAAATGTAAAGCCCTAGTCTAAAGCAAGCAGGGTAAACAGAAATCTGACTAGGATACTCCTCCACTTAAAACTGCGAAAGCATCCTACCAAGGTCAACCTCAGCTGGATCCCCTCTTATCACTCCACGCCCATTCCACAATTCTGAAAGATATAACTGCCTATATATCCCAAAATGCATAACTCGATGCTATGTTCCATCTCTCCACACCTACATCCCTCGGCTTCCTTACCCTGGAGTACCTTTTCCTCACATGGCAAACTCCTATGTCACCTTCAAGCTTCTACTCAGAAGTCAACCATAGTAAACTCTGATAAACAGCTACATTGACTGAGGTAGGAGTTCCTCTGGCCTGCTAAACCCACATCCCTAGACTCCACACATTATTATCAAGTTACCTGTTCAAAAATTTCTCCAGGCCTAGTTTTCTCAAAGGCAGTGGCCTCATTTTTTTCCCCAACTTTTTTTTCCCTGCACCTAACACTGAGGATATGTTCAAGAAAGGTTCTGATAAGCTGAAATACTTTTTTATTCTTTTAAAAAAAATATTTCTACTTTTTATGTGCGGTGGTGTTTTGCCTGCATGTGTGTCTCCATGAGGGTATCGGGTTCCCTGGAACTGGCGTTACAATCGTGAGCTGCTATGTGGGTGCTGGGAACTGAACCTGGGTCCTCTGGTAAAGCTCTTAACCACCCACTCACTCTCTAGCCCCATACTTTCTTATTCTCATAACACGTTTCAGTTTAATAAAAACCTGTTTCCCCGTTAGAGTTCTTAAAAGAAATTCTAAGAACCATCCCTTTGGCCAGAGATAAGTTCAGGTTAAGGGGTCCTTGTCCAAAGTACTTAGCCCCAGTGCAAGGGAGGTTTTTTTTTTTTTAATGCCATAAAACCACTAGCATCATTTTGTTTCCAGATATTTGTAAATTCTTAACACGGTTGTCCCCCAAGGCGCTAATCTCACTCACAAGGCCGCGTCCTGCTGGCGGCCATTTCCACTCAAACCTACAGAAAGCCTAGCCCGACGACAGCAGTGCAAGGGTTCTAGCCCTAATGGCGGTCACCTTCTCCAGGGCAGCTCCTCATCTTCCAGTTCGTTCTCTGTCACCGACCCCTCAATCACTGTTTCATCACTGTCACACTCTGAAGCCTGGGCACCGTTCTCCATCTTCGCCCCTCACTCGAGGGTTATAGTAATCTCCTCCTCTAGTTTCCCCTTATCCGCACGCCTTTTGCTTGCTTTTCGCGGTAGGGAGTTTAAAACAACAAAACTAGAGCCAAGAGGAAAAGCCTCTCCGGGCCGCTGATGCCAAACGCCGCACGCGCAGCGTCGTCGTCGACGCACGGGCTAACCGGCGCTCGAGCTTGCGCGCGCCACCAGAGCGCAGCCGCGAGCCACAAACAGCCGCGAGCCACGCGTCAGCGTGCAATCCCAGGGGCCCGCCCCGCCCCCGCCCGAGGCTCCGCCTCTGACTCCTAAGCCCCGCCCCTAACCACCAAAGCTCCTCTCCGGCCGTCAGTCCCCGCCCCTAGCTCCCGAGGCTCCTCCCCAACTCCTAGGAGGAATAAAGCCGCTCTTCAAAGAACGCGCTGGTCGGCGTTGAGTTTCTGGTCCACCATAGCCAGCCCCCGAGGCTGGTTTGCTCATTTGCTAGCGATTCTGACTCAGTTCTCCACACTCCCTGCACGTCCCAGCGGCCACAGCTCCAGAACATTTTGAAGCCAGGTTGTAATCTTAGACGCAGAAGGCTTTGCAGTCTTTGCAGGCTCCTTACTTCTTAATTCCTTTGATGCAGCCTCCCTTAGTGTTGCCCTAAATAGGTAAAAGAAATGCTTATCAAAGGTTTTCAGATCCGCTAATCCAATAGATACACATTTTGTATTTTTCTCACAACTTTGTAAATTACCCTGAAATATAGATTGTACAGGAAAAGAAGTATAAATGTTTTTCCCCTTTATCAAATGTTAGAATAGCGGTGCCTAGCAATACCTAGCAACACCCCAAAATTATTATCTTACCAATGAAGATCTAGGGTTTTTTCGCTCATATGATGCTTTTTAAAGTGTTTTACACACATTACCATGTGTGTGTGTTTGTGTCTGTGCATACACAAGCATATCACAGTGTGAGTGTGGCACTCATAGGACAACGACTTGCAGGAACTGGTTCTCTCCTTCCACTGTGTGGGGTCCAGGGCCCTCAAGTTTGGCAAGTGCTTTGCCACCGCACCTCCCACTCTGAGGTGTCTTCTCACATTTCCTGTGATTCAAACTGTTCTTTGGGGTTCTGGAGTTTGAAGTTTGGGGCCTAGTGTACATTAGACAGGTGCTCTGCCTCCCCCCCCCCCCATCTCCAGCCTTCCTTTTACTTTTTCAATCAAGGTGTCTCAAAGTTCCTTGGCCTGCCCTCCATGCACTCTGGAACCCAGGCTGGCTTCGGGTTTGACATCCTCCAGCCTCGCTCTTCTGAGTGGTTGGGATTATAAGCCCGCCACCGGGCCCAGCTTTATTTGAAGGTTTTAAACTCAAACGACAGTTATACAACACACGAGGACTTTTCAGCCAATAAAGACTGTGATTGCCTGGTCATGTCCAAAGTCTTCGGTTGTGTAAGCACGATCACTGATGTTAGCACAAAATAAAGTTCAGAGTCTCAGTGCAGGGCAGAAGAGCAAACCGGAGGGAGTCTGTGCAAGACTCTGCTGCCCTGTCGTTCTTCAAGCTGCAAGCTGAGTCAGGGGACTGAACCCTCCAAGGAATCCCAAGAGTTTCAGAGATGACAGAAATCAGACACTCAGCGTCTGAGAAGAACTGGAACTCAGCTTTCATTTCAATTAGTTTCGATTAAAGTTATTCAACGCTATAGAACTACATCAAATATATAAAAGCTGGTATTCTCAATGATAATTGGCCACTCTTAGAAATTGCTGAAATCTGTTTATTATAAATTAATAAAGAGAGAAATAAAGCATTTATCCTGCTTTTCCTATCAAATCTATATTTTAGGATAACCATGGTTGGTGAAAGAAAAATATTCTAATTTATAGCAATATATGATATATATTTTTTTCTTCTTTTGAGAAAGGGTCTTAGGCGAAGAAAATAAAATCTGATGGTTTATTTTCAAAGGTATCTTGAACTAGTGTATGTCCAGCTACAAATGAACAGAAAACACTAGACTCTTGGAAATGTCTGCTAGTTTAGCTATCCTCCCCACAAAATAAATAAATAAATAAATAAATATACTAGAAGTTTGGAGTAGAAAATTACTAACAGCTAAGCTTGCCTGCAAGGTCATACTCATGATAAGCTTTAAAATACACTGGATATAAAATGTAGTGATGAAGCCACACATAATTTTTGTTGCAGAAAGGACATATGTAATCGACAGAGGGTAAGTTAAGACCTAGGTGTCTAACGTTATACCCTCCTGATTGCCCAGTTAATGAGGAGATGGAGGAGGGTCATGAATTCAGGGTTCACAAACCATTCTCTGTGCTCACCCACTGTGCCCACCACTCTGGGATGATGTCTGACGTTGCAAAGTTGTAAGATAAACTGCCTTACTTTTATGCTCTGAATATCCATGGTTCTCAGAATGAAGAGAGGGTCTTTGTTTCTCATGCTGGCCCACACGCATAGCCATCCTGTGACACATGGGGCTTAGCGTTGGAGAGATGGCTCAGTAAATAAAATGCTTCTTGTGCACAAACCTAAGGACCAAATTCCAGATCCCCAGCACCCACATAAAGCCTGGTGGAGTGGCAGCTTGCCTGCAATCCCAGTGCTCAGGAGGCAGAACTAGGGGATTCTACCTGGCAAGCTGGCTAGATAGACTAGCTGAACCAGTGAGTTCCAGGTTCGGTGAGAGACCCTGCCTCAGTAGATAAAATGTTCTGTGATTAAGGAAGATACCAGTCATCAACTTATGAACATGAACACATACAAGCACACATGCACCATATGTATGCTGACAGACATGCAAATACCCAGTTATCAACTTATGAATCTGAACACATACAAGCACACATGCACGGTATGTATACTGACAGACATTCAAACACCCAGACATCAACTTCTGACCTAACATGAACACATACAAGTACACACACACCAACACATGCACTATATATATGCTTACAGACATGCAAACACACATACATATGCATTTGCATCACATATACAAACACATACACAAAACAAGCAAGAAAGCCTGTCTCAAAAAAACACCACTAAAATAAATAAAATTGCCTTTTTAAAGGCTGAAATTAAAAAGTAATAGAAGAGGCCATGGCAAGCTATCAAACAATTAAAGAATAAAATGCAATGATGTGGGAGTGATTTCTTACTAATAAAGAAACTGCCTAGGCCCATTTGATAGGCCAACCCTTAGGTAGGCGGAGAAAACAGAACAGGATGCTAGGAGAAGGAGGCTTGGTCGGGAGTCGCCATGATTCTCCCACTCCAGACAGATGCAGGTTAAGATCCTTCCTGGTAAGCCAGCTCGTGGGCTACACAGAATATTAGAAATGGGTTAGATTAATATGTAAGAGCTAGCCAATAAGAGGCTACAGATAACGGGCCAGGCAGTGTTTAAAAAAATACAGTTTCCGTGTAATTATTTCGGGGCATAACCTAGCCATGCGGGCGGCCAGGTGCCGGGGACACAGCCCTGCCGCTCCTAATTCAACAATGCAACATTTTTTTTTTAATTTTTTATTGAGAAAAAGAAAAAAAAAGTTTCTGCCTCCTC
>NW_026067964.1:3364698-3387508 GCF_014885135.2 Alexandromys fortis
TATAGGATAGGGTCATTTCAGGTTCCCTATCCTCAGCTGCCCAAGGAACTAACTGGGGACATCGCCTTGGGCTCCTGGGAGCCACTCTAGGTTCAAGTCTCTTGCCAACCCTAAGGTGGCTCCCTTAACTAAGATTTGTGCTTCCCTGCTCCCCTATCCAACCTTCCTTTATCCCAATCTTCCTGTGAACAAAATGCAACATTCTTATGAAGCTAATTTTAAAAGTTTGATAAATTCTCTTTGCTGGCCTGTCCAAGCAAGGAGCACTCACCAATGACCTCAATGCAGAGAAATTTGTATTTCTGTCTCTTTGCATCTTTCCATATCATTTTCCCCACTTTATAGTGATAACTGATTAAAACGTGTGTGTGTGTGTGTGTGTGTGTGTGTGTGTGTGTGTATTGAAGGCATTAATGTAACTCAGGAAAGAAATGTTCATTAAAATAGCTAATGTGATGTTTATCGGCTGATTTATTTAATTTGTTTGCTTGGGGGGGTGGGAGGAAAGACTAACTCTGTACAGAAAATTTGATAATTTTTGATAGAATATCTTAGCAATGAATCTTTCACTTGTTTACACTTTTGGCATAGACTTTCCACTCTCAGGAATTTATTTCTATACTGCTATCACATTCATGCTCACTTTAATTATAAAAAGCTAGAAGTGTCCTTAATGCCCATCAATAAAGGATTACTCAGTGGAGTGTCCTGCTGCCACGGAAGCAAATGGACCACGGCTCTACACGTGAATACCCATCACTGGGCTGCTTTGTGAACGAACAGCAGTGACAGCTCTGGGACTTCACGTCAGAAGGCTCAAGTGACCGTTCCCGAGAACGGTGACTGTGCTTGGCTAACAAACACGAGTTTCAGCTTATAGATTACAGAACACATCCGTGGCTTGATTTGTGGGTTGTTTAGGAGGGTTAAGCAAATAAAAGGGTGTAATAAAAACCTGCACACATAACATTCTACACCTAACCTGCTATCGCGAAAAAAGCATAGTCTTTTCCATAGCTTCTTTTATATATGTATAATTTATATATAAATTATATTATAAATTAATTTATATATAAATGAATAAACAGGTCTTTAGTGCTCAGCTCAGTGTGTGTGTTTGAGTCATCATATATTTTTATATGTATTTCTTAGTACAACACAGATAATCCTACAGGAGAAAATGGAAGTGTTAGGTGGATAGAAAGCAGTACTCAAGAGTTATTTTTAGCCTTAAAAATAGAATTGGTCAGGCACAAGTCACACAGCCATAATCCCAGTACTCAAGAGGTAGAGGCAAAGCATGGTGGTAGCACTGGAGAGATGTCTCAGTTGTTAAAAGCACTTACTGCTCTCCCAGGGGACCCAAGTTCAGTTTCCAGCACCTTCATCAGGCAGTTGATCGACATGTAACTCTAGATCCTGGAGGGTTTGATGCTGCTGGCTCCCTTGCACTCCACATTCACAAGCACATCACCACGTACACACACAAATGCAACAAACACACACACAATGTTAAAAAGAAAAAAAAGAAATCTTTCTTTTAAAAAGGTAGAGAAAGCAGATCAGAAATTCAAGACCATCCCAGGATATATAGAAAATTTTCAGCCATGGATCACATGAGACTCGGTCTAAAGAAAGAAGAAGGAAGAAGAACATTAAAACTGATATAGATAAATAATATATAATAAAACCAGCCGGATGGTGGTGGCGCACGCCTTTAATCCCAGCACTCGGGAGGCAGAGGTAGGCGGATCTCTGTGAGTTCAAGGCCAGCCTGGTCTACAGAGTGAGTTCCAAGACAGCTAGGGCTACACAGGGAAACCCTGTCTCCAAAAACCAATAATTAAATAAATAAATGAATAAATAAATAAAGCCCCCAAATTTAATAGTTTCTGGATTGATGAGACTGCCAAATGAACAACCTTCTATGTGTATAACAAAAATGACCATGTAAATATAATTAAATTAATGAAACTTTGTGTCCGCTGATAAAGAAAAAGAAACAAAACCAAAAAGGCTTAATCATAGTTTTGATGCCAGACAATGCAATGCAATATTTTTTTTTACAGTACAGTCATGTGTCTCCCAAGGACAGGCAGTACTGAGAAATGTACTGTTAGTTGTTTTTCGTCACTCTGCAAACATCATAGACTGTCCTTACACAATCCAAGATGGTACAGGTCAGTCCCTTCACGTGGCCTCTTGACGCAGTGAAGACTCAGCAATCAGGAGATGTCTGTGGTGGCTGGCAGCTGGAGGTGCCGCCAGCAGTTCTTGGCACGCCTTTGCACGAAGGTGTCCTGGGTTCTGCTTTCATAATACAAAGTTCGTTCTGGACGGCGCTGTCTCGTGTCTCTCTTCTAAGGTGACCAAATGTATTAGGTGAGAGCCCATCCTACCTCCTCTAGGCTCATCTTGACTAGATGTAAACACAACAGCTCTGTTTCCCAGAGAAATTACATCTGAAGTCTCAGGAAGAATGCCATCCAAGCAGATTGCTCCTTCTTTTTAACGTGAGAGTGCTTAACCCAAAGTCAAGAAGACATTCTTCCCTCAAAAGTCATGAAGATGCTAGGTGTGGCAGCTTACACTTGAATCCCAGCACTGTGGAGGCAGAAGCTGGCAGATCTCTGTGAGGTTGAAGCCAGCCTGGCCTACATAGGGAAGCACTGGGAAAAAAGAAAAAAAGTACAGTAGCATATAATATCCTAGACTCGGACATTCACCTGTCTGACATCCACTGACTCCCACAGAGAAACTTCTAGACCTGGAGGGTCAGTCCATGGTGGATGCACTACATAGGTGTGCCATTGTGTACCTTTATATTTTGTGTTTTTACTGTATTTTTCTATGTTTAGAAACACAAACACATTGCTGATAGTATTTAGTACAATCACTGACTGTACAGGTTAGGGGCCTTGACATAGACTATAATATAAAATGTAGGTTGTAGTGCAAACACTCTGTGGTAGTTGTACAAAAATGAAGCCACCTGCAGACACTTTCCTCAGACTGTGGCTCCATTATTAAGTGTCCTACAGACTGACCCTTGAGGCACAGGCACTAAAAGTCATAAAACCAAAACTGATTCTCTAACAAAGAGCAATGTCATGAGTTTTTTTTTAAATGGAAGGTCAGAGTTGAGACCTAGTTAATCAACTACAAGCTAGTTACACAAGTAAAGATCAAAAAGTCAATCAATGTTGGTAGGCCTTGGCTGGGACAGATAAAACACAAGCCATGCAATTAGGATGGTTATAAACCCAGCTATCGTGGGCATCGTGATCTGATTTGCAGTCTCCCCTTCCAACATTCATTCCACTTCTGATTTTGCCTCCTCCACCAAGCCTTCTGCCCGGTATACACTTTCTCTAGCGTAACAATAGTCTGAAGTGGCAGACTATCTCATTTGCCCCCTGAGAGTAGAAACATCCAAAATGTATTGTACATATTTTGTTTTCTTATTTCCAGTTTCTCTTCACTCTCTAACTAAACACAGACTCTGACCCCCCGCCCCAGCTGACCCAGTAAGTGGGGGAAGACACAGAGATGAAGGCAGGAAGGAATGAGTGTTAGATTTCAAAGATGTTTCAAAAATCAGTTGCTACATATATTCCTTAACGTATATACACTTATAATTAAGTAAATCATATTAAAAATAATGTCAATATGTACAAAAAACTCATTACTTTTTAGTTCTTTTGACACATTTTACTACAAAGTCAGTAGGAGAAAACCAGGAAACAAGAGATCCCAATACATAGAATTATATATATTATATATATATGTTATATATAAATTATATATAACATATAATATGGCAGACTCTTCTAATGCTGCAAACCCTAGCTTTCCGCCTAACAAAGACTCTGTCCTTGGCCAAATTTCAGTCAGGTTTCTCAATAGTTCTATAGCTGAGTTAGTACAGTTCCTTCAAATCTCTAGCTTTTCAAAGATTTCTGATAAACCTGCATAGCAAAACATCCCCAGTCCCGGCCACCTGACCTCTCTCAACACCCGACCTAGCGCCTCTTCCTGCATCTCCCCACAGCTATGTGCTACCACACTGACCTATATTCAGTATGGATCCTAGTGCGCTGTTGTGTCATAGCCTCCTTTACTCTTGCTACTTTAGCAATATTCTACCCACTGTCCATGCTACACATATACCTGAGCCTAACCCATGTTCTCCACGATCAGAACCTGCAGCAAAGATTCCTGTGCCTATCAGAAAAAGAAAAAAGTCTACACAACATTGCTACACAATATCGTAGCAAGTGTGATCAATGATGTTTTAACACAGTTCACCTCCACCTGGAGATGATGTGCAATCAAATGTTACAAATGAGTTTCTGAGCACCTTTATCTCGAGGCATCTGTGTACGCCTGGGATCTGCCACTGTTCTCACGTTAGTTCTCCATAAGTGGTCTTGTAAGGATTTTGGAGACTTGACTCGCCACCAGGACCTGACATACACCTCAGTTCACGTGATCTTGGAGGATGTATCCTATTCTGACGATTCTTTAACCTTTGGAACTCAGAGTGGGGATATCCACTTCCTTCTGCTCTGCTGAGGCCTGATCACAGTTTACACCCTCTGGTCTGGATTTGCCAGGCTGCCTCCCTTTTGAACACAGCCTGTACCTAGGTCACGAGAAACATTTTTTTTGGTCTGAACAAATCTTAACAGTGCACACTGATCATTTCCTTTGCTCTATCATCAGAGACAATGATGCACCCATTCATTTTCCCAAGCGTGAATCAGACGTCAGTCTTCTGTGACCCGAAGTGCAAAGGACACAAGGCAAACCTCCAAGGAGTCCCTCTGAAGTCCCTCTGTCTAGACTTGGTTAGAGGACAGAAGCAAGTCGAAAGAAGGCATCACAAGATCCCCTGCACATCATCCTGTTCTCTGGCATTTAGCATCCTAAGTGTGGATGAAGTCTGCTGGTCAGCCTGTTATAGACTCCTATGCAGTGGTTGACACACGATTGTAGAACAACTTTAGCTATTTCTTCCCGCCTTATTCAAAACTTTCAATTTAAGGTAAGAAGATACTTTTATAAATTCAGGATAAGAAAAGGATCCTTAGGGCCAGCAATTCAGCTCAACAGGTGTGGGTGCCTTCTGCTGCCATCCGCAGGGTAGGAGAGCCTCGAGTGCAGCACGCTGACCTCTGACCTGCACAAACGCGCGATGGCTTATGCAAGACCCTCCCCACAAATAAAGTAACAAAATTAAACTTTACAGAAGATTTCTTGAGACATCAAATTACCACACAAAAAAGATAGGAGTAAAATAACAAAATTAAGGATTTGCATTTATCCAGACACAATCTCAATTAGCAGATACTTAAAACAGGTATAACTAGGAAAATATTCAAGTCTAGGATATAAAGAATAGCTAAATATCAATAAGGAAACTATTAATTATACAATTTAAAAGGGTTTACATGGCATTTTGAAGAAGAAAAAAAAGACTGGAATCATTTAAAAAGGAGTAGGAGCAAGGGGCAGCTTACTGAAGAGACAGCTCAGAATTTAAGGGCACTGACTGCTCTCCCAAAGGATCCAATCTGCAGCATATATAGTGAGTAACAACCGTCTATAACTCCAGCTCCAGAGGATCTGACACCCTCTTCTGGCTTCTTCCAGCACCAGGTATGCAAGTGGTGTCCAGACATACATGCAGGCAAAATTACCACACACATAGAATTGATTATTCTATAGGTTCAAAGATGTAACACAATTTAAAGCCATAATAAAATGCAATTCCATACTCAGCAGATTGGCAACCACGTAAAACTCAGGAACCAAGCCACCAAGATCTCAAGAAGAGAGCAGCAGGAACTGGCACATGCCACTAGGGAGAATCTAAACTGATACCAAGCACTGTGAGAACACACTGGGAAGTGGTTCCTAAATACATCACACATGCTAAATTCCTAAAGAACTGCCTTCACATTAGCACAAGGACACAGGCAGAATGTTGCTCATAATTGCCCTGAAACACAAATAATCCAGTTGTCTTGCTATGAGGAAATAAACCTAACTGCCCATCAAAATAATTCATCCCACTGAGGTATTTCATGTGTAGTCTGTCTCATAACTAAGAAAAAGAATGAAGACATCAACACCAGTGAATCTTAGAAAGCATCTTAACAAAATCTCAAAACTCTGAACAATATTTATTTATTTATTTATTTATTTATTTATTTATTTATTAAAGATTTCTGTCTCTTCCCCACCGCCGCCTCCCCTTTCCCTCCCTCTCCCCCAATCAAGTCCCCCTCCCTCGTCAGCCCAAAGAGCAATCAGGGTTCCCTGCCCTGTGGGAAGTCCAAGGACCACCCACCTCCATCCAGGTCTAGTAAGGTGAGCATCCACGAAACTGCCTAGGCTCCCACGAAACCAATAGGTACAGTAGGATCAAAAACCCATTGCCATTGTTCTTGAGGTCTCAGTAGTACTCATTGTCCACTATGTCTGAACAATATATTATCTAAAATTTATTTGTATATGGCAAAACTCAAAATAAAATAAATTTAAAACCCGACTTTGTGCCTGGCGGTGGTGGCGCATGCCTTTAATCCCAGTACTTGAGAAGCAGAGTCAGGCGGATCTCTGTGAGTTCGAGGCCAGCCTGGTCTACAAGAGCTAGTTCCAAGATAGGTTCCAAAGCTACAGAGAAACCCTGTCTCAAAACAAACAAACAAAACTGGGAGTTGTTGGGGAAAACTTCTCAAGGACCCAAAAGCATTGGTATGCCACATGTCTTGAGCTGAGTAGTACATACAAATGTCTATTTTGATACTATCTTCCTATCTTACATAGGATGAAGCTACATACATATAATCAATAATTAATGTCCTTGTGCTACATATGTTGCTTGTATATCATATAATTATCATCATTACTATATAATTATAATCAATATGAAACACATTAACTACTACTACATATTCATAAATTGTACATAGCATATATTATATGCTATATACTGTAGCATATTCTATCACACTGTATATAAAATACATGGCATATATTATGTAATTGGTAATCATATATGTAATATATTATACTCAGAGCTAAGTGATAGTGCTGTGGATACTTTCTTCTGTTGTAATTTTCTTCATTTTCCTAATTATCTAATGGTAATATAAAATGATTGACCCTTGGTATCAAGTCCCTTAGATAAAATGGCATTCACTGTACTGCAAATATTTCTTCCGAAAAGTATTTTATTGAGCTTAGGTGGCCTGGAGTTCACTGTGTAGACCAGGCTGGCCTTTCAGTCATAGAGATTTACTGCCTCTGCCTCTCAAGTGCTAGTATTCAACCATGCACCACCATACCTGGTCCTTACATCTATTTTAAATCAAGGTTGGTCAAGTTCATGGGAAACAGAACTCACAGGCAAAGAGGGTCAACTGCACTTGCTTAAACAGAAAATGGTGATTTTCAAATAAACAAAATTTAAATATTAGAATACTCAGAATAGGTGTATTGGGGGTTTTTTTTGTTTAAGTTTTTAGTTAGCATTGGCATACAAAACAAGGATTTTGTTATGACAGTCTCATACATATGTCATTGTACCTTGCTCCTGTCCTCTGTTCAATACTACCGTGTGTGTGTGTGTGTGTGTGTGTGTGTGTGTGTGTGTGTGTGTGTAAACCAGATTCTACATATACTAGAAAACAGACATTTTGGCTTTTCTCCCCTCCCATTACCCCCTCTTTGTGCTCCCCTCCCTTGTCTTTCAGACCTCCCCATTGTTGTAGAATATTATTTTAAGGCATTACTTTGTTTATGTCGCATTTGTTTAACTCGTGAAGCTGTGTTACTTTGCCTGTCTAAAACACCTGATGGTCTAATAGAGGAGACTGGCCAATAGTGAGGCAGGAGGAAGGATGGGCAGGGCTGGCAGGCCGAGAGAATAAATGGAAGGAAAAATCTGGGAGGAGAAGAAGGAATGAGAGAGAAGGTGGAGGTTCTGGGGCCAGTCACCCAGCCACACAGCAAGCCACAAAGTAAGAAACAAAGAAAGGTATACAAGAATAGAAATAGATAAAAGCTCAGAGGCCAAAAGTAGATGGGATAATTTGAAGTTAGGAAAAACTGTCAAGAAATAAGCCAAGCTAAGACCGGGCATTCATAAGTAATAATAAACCTCCAATGTGGTTTATTTGGGAGCTGGATAGCAGACTCCTCCCAAAGAGTAAAAAAGTAAACAAACAACAACACTTCTGCTTCTCTAAGAGCCCTTCTTTTTTCTTTGGAGTGGCTTGTTTCAGATTAACATGATGATCTTAGATTCCATCCATTTTTCTGCAAATGATACATATTCTCATTCTTTATGGCTAAATAAATGCCATATGTGTATATGCACCATATTTTCTCTATTCATATGTTGATGAGCACCTAGTCATATGTGTATATGTATATATGTGTATATGCCATATGTGTATATGCACCATATTTTCTCTATTCATATGTTGATGGGCACCTAGTCTGGTTCCACGTCTTTGTTATTGTGAATGGTTCATTGGTTTTCATGTTCACTTTCAGTGTAGTTTCTGATGATGTGGGAAAGGTAACCTACAAAGACTTAACATTGCTATTTAACTGACAAATAGCTGTCAAATCCCTTAAATGACCTTCAATGTGCCAACATCTCCTCTAAATATTCAATTATCTTTAGTACTAATCCCTTGCTGATTTTGTAGGATTTTTTTTTCTGGTAAGTATGTTTAGACTGTACTGTTTGTAATGCCTCTGGAGTTCCCTTAAATTCTAATTCACCAGACTGAGATGAAGCCAGAAGCAAAACAAAAGAAAAAAAGAACTCCACAGCCTGTTAGCAGCAGGCCTAGTGGGTAGGGTATTTAGAGACAAGACATTTTCCTATGTGAATGGCAAATCTGATCTATGGGGAGAAAGATTTCCTTAAATCTTCAATCAAATGTCACCTGTGAGTGATTTCACACCCAAAGGAGCATGCATCAGCACCTAGGCATCCTGGAGTCGTTCCTCACATAATTCACCGTGAACACACAGGATTTGTTACAGCGCCCTCCAAGAATCTTCACCTTAACCCTGTTTGAGTTACCCACTTCCTAAAGACCTTCCTGGTGCCCCTTAGCTCGCTAGGTTTGCCCTTTTGCCATATTTTACTGCATCTTCTGATTCTACTGGAGGTGATGGTAGCTAATCAGGGAAAGAAACGACACTCCCAATGTCTGCTTTACTTAGTTGAAGAACCCTGGCTAAAGCCTCTTTGATCTCCTCCAGAGCTTGAGCCCCACTGACAGCAATGCTCTCCTTTAAAAGCCTAGAGTTCAGTTCTAAAAAAGAATTTGCAGTCTGATCTGTAAGATATAAGAGAAAAGGCTCTCATCAGTATTCCAGAATGAGGAGGGGACAACCTGGGAATCCGACACTTAAGCCTCATTTCTTCTTGATCGGCTTAGGGGCCATTTCTAACTTGTCTGTGCCTTAACTTCTCCATCTGCAATTAGATATGATTACCTTGTCCTTGCAATCTTCATAGACAGTTCTCCATATCAGTTTATAAAAATGTTTTTACTCACAGAAAAATCCATAAATTATTGTTATTATTATTATTATTATTATTATTATTATTACAGATGGGATAGGGCTCACAGTTCTGCCAGCAGTGAAAATTCAGAGCTAGGCTGCACCATACCATGATGATGTCATCTATGTTAGCCAAGGTTTTCACATCACACAATGTGCATGTGAGATCCACGAGCCAGTGCCTACAAAAGAGACCCAGGCCAAAGCGAGGTGAGATACTTCATTATCAATCCACCTTGGAAGTAATACATTCATTCTCAAACACCCCAAACTTCTCCTGAGAGGTGGATATTAGTCCTCACCAAAAGTGCCTCTCTCTAGACTTTACCTGGTAATCCTGCCACTTGGAGAAATTCAGCTTAAATACGCATCAGTAGGGATAAACTGTTACCAGCCATAACGTGGCATCCTTTTGCTCTACCCAGATGGAAATCAGGCACTGGCAGGGAGCTCTTCTATGATGGCAGTTCCAGGCCTTTCAGTGCCCAAGGCCTTGGGGCTAGACTGGCAAACCCAGAGGGTTACAATGTCAAGCCCCGAGAGCCAAAGGTCTATTGCTCCAGCCTTTAGCAGTCAGACTCACAACTTTAGGCATTCAGGCTGGAGGCATATCAGGCTGGACTTTAACCACTAGCTGGCTTTGTAGCAGCAGTTGGCTCTTCCAATCCCTGGTTTCCAGCCGTGGCGAATGGCGCCAGCAGGTAACATCACACAGGGCTTACTGAAGTAATAGCTTCTGAGCAGGTCTCAAGTGTTTAGACCCCTAGCTCTTAGATGCTGGCGCTATAGCTCTTATACCTGGGATGTTGGGCCCTTTGTCTTCGATGGGAGCTATCGTTGTGTCTTCCAGGGTCAGGATGTAAGACACTTGCACCTTAAGGCATGACAGCTCCCAGCAGCTTTTCTAGTGACCAGGGCCTGTAATGTCTTGTCTTCAACTTTTTGTCGCCTTCTCTGTCTCTGCTGACTGAGCTGCCTGCCCTGGTTGCTCTCCGGTGCTCTTCAGCTGTGTACCTGCACCACCATCATGGCCTCTGTTACCCCCTCCCTTGGTGTTCCTGCCATCTTCTCTTTTTCTTTAACAGGTCAGCCCATTTTCATGGGCTCTACTAATGATAAAGAACAAAAGCAGTCAAGAAAGTCTCACCCAAGAGATGAGTTTCAATAGGCCTAATGCTGAGCCAGGCATGGTGCTGCACACTTGCAATCCAAGCCCTGGGGGAGTGGGAGGCGGAAAGAAGAGGATCAGGAGTTCAAAGCCAATCTTGGGTACATCAAGGAGTCTGAGACTAGCCTTGAGTAAGATCCCGTCTCAACCATGCCCCTTCCTACAACCAAATAATAATATAATGACGGGCCTGGTGTTGCCACACCATGAATGGCACGGAGGGTGTCTTCTAGCTAACTGGAAAAGTGAGCTGAACAGTCTAGTTACATAGCCAGGAGGGGCTGTGCTAATTGCGATACCGCCATTTGCACAAATGAAAGATTGTGTTTGAACTAATTATGGGCATTCTTTTGGAAGATCTACTCTCTGGCCGGACAGAATGGGTAATCAGGTTCATCTAGCATTCCCCACAAGTCATTTTGTTTAGCCTGCTGCTTCCCGGGGTTGTTACAGGCTGTCTGTGGTGGTCATAACAGGAGCCAGTATGTCTTTATCCATGTTGTGATGGTCCTCTTCGGCTGCTAAGGTGTCCTTTGAGTGGAAGGGCCTGTCAAAAGGCTCACTCTTAACACTTTTACTAATCCACAGAAAGCATTAAAAGGGATTTTTTAAAAAAAAAATAAGGACTTGTTGACAACTAAGAACTATGTTCCTAGAGAGTCCATCTCATGTTTTCACTTACCTGCCTGTGGACATTTAGGTCGTTATTTTCCTAAGCGAGATGCACCAATCTTGTGTGCCAAAATCACTGGGGTATTTTGTTTAAAGATGAAAGTTACTCAAGCCTCTTTTTAGATCTTTTCAGTTGACCTCTGGGAAGAGGACAGAGGACTCTGTATCAAACAGCGTCTCCCCCAGTGTGTTTTGGGTACACTGAGCCCTGCTCTCTCTTCTTTTCATTCTCTTAGCCATCGGGATCAGATTGCAGACTGGCTAAGTGCATACTGGCTAAGCACTCTGTTAGTGAGCAATCCCCAACCCAAGCCCTGCTAATTTTAGCTCACCATGGGTGTAGGCATTGTATCCATTAGCTATGGAACAAAAAACGTAACTGCAAGAGATAAAAGATAGGAAATTGATAAGGGGGTCTATATGATGGCCTTCTGATTCAAGTTTTGGCTTTCACAGTTTTATGCTGAATCCTAGTCACGCCTGACCAAAAAGGCCAGGGAATTTTGTTTTGTTATGTTTTAAGCAATAGCTCCAAATAATAATTAAGGTTAACTTTTCAATTTGTTCTGAAGTACGTCTACTTATAGGTATCATAACATATATCCCTACTTTTGAACTTTTCAAGGAAGGGGTCTTATTCTGGGCAGATTTCATGCCCTGACTCTGAAATACACAGAGGGTCAAGTGAACAGTTTGTAAACATCAAATAGATTTTTCATTTATTTTTCAAGTAAAGATGTAAGAAATAGAGGGTCATCCCACACTGAGACAAAAGCACAAGAGAAGCAGTCTCTCTCCCTCTCTTCCCATATTAAGACCTGGTATGACTGAGTCTAACTTTGAATCTTTGAGAGAGGGTAAAGGTAGGGGAGGTGGGACTTTTCCAGAGTGCCTTCGTTGACTTTCTGGTGGCCTTATATCACTCTATTTTGAATAACCCCCTCAGTCATGTCACAAAACTTGGATCTGAGTAAAGCACCTAAAATGACAGAATTAGCTCTCCTACTTCAATGACTCCCAATTTAGCACAGGTAGGAAGGCAGGGGGGTCTCAACCCACTGCAGTTTTAGCAAGTATTCTACGTGATTTTTTTTTAACATCAAACACTTTAAAAAACACTGACCTAAATGTGGAAAAACCGGTGAAGAAAAATTAAATAACTTTAAGTAATAATTTCATGCTGAGTGTGGTGACACATGCCTTTAATCCCAGTCCTGGGAGGCAGAGGCAGGAGAATCTCTGTGAGTTCGAGGACAGCCTGGTCTATAACTTGAGTTCCAGAACAGCCAAAGCTGTTACACAGAGAAACCCTGTTTGGGGGGGGGGGGAACATTTGCATCTACGTTGTATTCAGGTAAGAGTGAAGGCAAGAGTCCAAGTTTCCATTTCAACACAGATTTGCACATCTGCAAGATGCCTGCAAGTCAGATTTGAGCGTGATAAAAGAAATAACAGTGATGAGGTTGTTTGTGCTTGCGTTTTCATCTGCTGGCGGCCGATGGTGAAACCCACCTTTCCCCAAGTCACACCAGGTAGGAACACGGCTGATTGGCTGTAGCTAGGATTGCTTCACTTAACTCTCTAAGTAAACTATATCCCCCATCTACTAGAATCCCTTTCAAATGATACATAAAATCATCTGAGATGGCTTTATCTGCCTTTTATATAAGCTGAAGGGTCCTGGGCCAATTTTGACATTGTCTGCTATAATGCGGCTGCACTCCGGATTTCTGAAGTCATCTCAGGTTTTGGCTGACAACTGTACAGCTGTGACAACAACAGCTGGCGTGTCCTTGACACATTCTGAACTCTCCTGTCACCTTACCTGTGTTTTACAGTTTAGGGGGTGGAGATGAAGTCAGCCAGAACTCTGTTTCTTCACCCTTCTCCCACAATTCCTCAGGCACAATCAGGTCAACGCATTTGTTGACTTTAGAATAACGCCTTCCCAAGAGGCCACATTCCTTCAGACCAAGTTGTAAAGCCCTAATTCCTTTAGCGAGCTTTTTTTTTTTTTTTAAATCAAAACTTCTTTAGTCCCTCAAGGCTCCATGCTCTATCACACAGGGTCATGCTTGAACCTGCAAACCAATCAACTTAACCCTCCCACTCCGGCTCTGGCTGTGCATGGACTAGTTTGAGATAACGTGTGGAAACATTGCTTGATTGAAAGATGTTAAATGTCTAAAGCGTAGAAGTTCTAAGACACAGTCACAGATGGCACGGATGGATGTGTCAACCACTTTACACGTATCTTGCAACACCTTTGTGAGGTACACCATAAGGCGTATCATGTGACTTTGCAGATGAGGAAAGGGGCTCAGACAAGTTAAGCAACTTGCCCCATATGAGAGGGAGTAAGGGAGAGGGGACTAGGTTTCTCTTGGGATGACTAAATCCCACTTTGAAGCTTGTGTCTTTAGAGCTCAGTACTGCCAGATCAAGGCCGTCTGAAGTGAAAAGGCTCTGACAGATCAAAGCAGGTGAGACGCCAGTGAATTAAGGTTGTGCTTTAGTGTCCTTCTGGGGGAGTCAGCAGGGAAAAGGCTAGACAGCAAGAAAGGGCCCCAGAGATACATGAAAAATCTGTTTTCTGATTCCCAACACTATATACTGTTTTGAAATCTTTCCCTGACATATTGTTTTAGAAATTAGTAAATGGAGCCATCAAGAGACAGCTCAGTGATTAAGAGCACTTACTGCTCTTGCAGAAGGCTGGGGCTCAGTTTAACACACACACACACACACACACACACACACACACACACACACGGTAGCTTAAAACCTCCATAACTCCAGTTTCAGGAAAACCATGCCCTCTTCAGACTTCCTCGGGCATGAGGCATGCATACGATGCACTTACATACGTGCAGGCAAACATTCATGCACGTAAGACAAATAAATCTAAAAACAATAGAAACAAAGTTCTGATATTACCCAAACATCTTCTGAATTGTCTCTAGAAATTACCTTATTTGAGGGATAAAGAGTGAGTGGTAGACTGTAACGTCTAAAACCCGCAGTGTGGAAAGACATCGACTCAGAAATCCATCCAACCCCAGGGCTTTTCTACTGCTTGATTTCAAGGGTGTTATTCAACGATACAGGTTATAACACATGATGGATAGAGAGGAGACTGACATACCTCCGGAACTGAGTGCTTCCAGTACTTGCTCTCCCCAGAAGGGCTCTCCCATGGTTATTTGAACATACACCCTCTAACTATCTAAGGCCTCTCTGATTCTATGGAGGGAAGTCATTCTGTTGGATCATGAACTTTACCCTTTGAATTGTCATTTCATCCTCCGAGTTGAATATGCTCCCAAGATGATTATGAGACCTAACAAAGAAACAAACAAACAAAACCACAAAACCTTTACATTGGTGTTCCAGGAAGCCCAACAAAAGACATTGTTTCCTTTAGTCATGTTATGAATATTTGAAGGATAAGACTTAGAGCTATGTTCGAAAACTTTAGTTACTACACATCACCCCTGTTTTGTGGTGCTGGGGATCAAACACAAGGTCTTATGCAAGCAGGTACTTAAGCACTGAGCTATAACCCTAACTCAATGCCAGTTATTCTGAGAAAAAAAGTTTATATTTTAAAAAAACATTATTTATGCTTCTGATGAGCAGGCTCCCTACATAAAGAAAAGAGTATTGACCATGGCCAGTGTAGGCTTCCTCATCCTAAATTAGTGGGTCATTCCATCTTTCCTAGGAAAAGCCTAGAAGTGAGTTAAAAGAATAGCACGTGTCATACTGATAAAACTGTCTCTACAAGAAAATTTCAGAGAAATGAGGAAAAGACGGTCTCTCCCCTCTCAACCACCTACCTCAACACAAACACATGTGCACACATTCTGCAAGCAAAGGCTACACATTTAATATAAAACAGTAGATATATTAGAAAATATGAGAACCATTTTCATCAGTTAAATACAGAAAAGATTTTTCTGGATGATGAAGATAAAGAAAAGAATAAAAATTTCTGATTATTTTTCTCATAAGAGAATAGAGATATGAATTATTCTCCTTTATAGAAACCCACTGATAGATTTCCACAATCTACACCTATAATCTAGTTCATGTATTATTTAGATAGATTATTGTTAACTGTGTGGAGCTTCACAGATTTTGATTATCAAGAGATAAAAGCTTCACTCTGTACATCAAATTAGTGAAGTGGACCCTGCCCTAGAAGAAACAGTCAATGTTGACTTCTAAGTTCATGAAGCATATAGCTGCCACAAAATAATACTTGTACTAAAAATATTGAAAGTATTGGCCATATCTTAACAATAATCACTCATTTGATTTTATCATAAGGAGGCATATCTAAGAGCAATTGACTCAAAATCTGATAACTAGTATTGTTTTTATGAAATTAAACATGATATTCTCATTATTCTTCTGTCAGTTCCTTATCATCAACTATTGACAATATTTATTCATCACTACTATTTGCTGTGGAACAATGGTCTGTACCCTGTCACTTGTATTTTAAATAAAAGCTGATTGGCCATGCAGGAAGAATAGGCTGGGGAAACAGGCAGGAAATAGAGGCGGGGCAACAAGAATTCTTGGAAGTGGGAAGTTTCAGTCTGCAGTCATCACACAGACACAGAGGAAGCTAGACACAGAGCAAGCAAGATGTGACTGCCTCGCCACGTGGCTAGCACAGACAAGAATTATGGGCTAATATAAGTTATAAGAGTTAATAAGAATCCTGAGCTAATAAGCCAATCAGTTCATAATTAATGTAGACTTCTGTGTGATTCTTTGGGACTTAACGCTGTGGGAACCGGGCAGGACAGAGACTTCAGTCAACAAATGATATATAAGGAGTGTCAGTAAATCAGAATCTTCAAGGCCAGACTGATAGATTCTTTTTTTGTTGGTGTTGTGATTGTGGTTGTTTTGCTTTGCATTTTGACATGGGGGTCTCCCAGTGTAGCTGAAGACTGAAGCTAAAGACACTTTCTATGTAGGCCAGACACTATCTATGTAGGCCATGAGTATGGCCTCAAACTCATGGCCTTTCTTCCTCAACCTCCTGAGTCCTAAAATTACCTAGATTGTTCCAGAACATGCATCTAGGCAAACTGTTCCAAATGCCACAGCAATCCCGGTGTTACTATCCTTGTAAGTGCCCACCATGGCAATGTGAGTTGAACCTACTAGAATGGGACTGTGTTTACAGGGTGAATTATTACAGAAATATAAGCACTCCACTTTTGCAAGCCAACTTTTTTTTGCCCAGCTGCTTGCTCAGTCTGATGGCACCCATACTGTATTATGAAATGCACCATAAAAGACTCACACAGGAAGGAATCAGAGAAAGCCTTCTTCAAGCAGCTAAAGAGAAACAAGCCTCAGACAATTATCAAAGAGCAAGCCAACCCACCCAGCAAGAGGAACTTAGAAGTGTCTCCTTTCATCCAAGCCTTGGAAGGACTGTATGCTGTTGATTCTTGGGTTGAGGCATTGTGAAAGGACCTAAGGTAAAAGTCACTACAATATAATTGCAGTGGCTTTGTCAGAGGTGCTGGTGGCTCCTCATCTAAGACACCTTTTACAAAGCTCTTCGTTCATTTCCAACACTGTCTCTCTTAAGATAAGGGATCCCAGCTGTGACAGCCCAGCTTAGGGTAGACATCTGTGAACAAATCCAAGTTGGGCAGCTGCAAAATATCCAGGGAGCCATACCAATCAGTATAAAGCAGACTCACATTTAAAGAGGTGCTCTGCAGTAAGCAAACACAGTGAATTCCACTATTTACTTTAGACAGCTAAAGACTATTAGTAGGACTCAACTCAAACTATGAGACTCTATCTATTCTGCAATTTCTTACATCCTGGAAAAGTTTCAGAGATTCTCATACACTTAATTCTTAAAAACTTTTCTCAAGCCTGACCCTGAATAGTTTCATTTTTCCTTACCATTTTTCCTTTCTTTTTTCTTTTTTGATAAACTTAGTCTCCTTACCCACCAAGAAACTCAAATGATATAAGTGTAACAATATTCCCATTTTATACACAGCTTACATACCTAGCCTGTGGGTGGTGTTATGTAATTTGTTAGCCTGCCTTTGGTCTATGGCCTGTTATACAAGGTTGGGTGTGAACTGTTTAATTTTGGAACACTTCACATTCCAGACTTTGATATTAAAGGTTTTCAACCTGTATGCAGGAATGAAATATACAGATGACTGCTAGATGGTTGTGGCACTTGCCTTTAATCCCAGCACTCAGGAAGCAGGGGCAGGCATGTCTCTGTGAGTTCAAGGCCAGCCTGATCTGTGGAGTTCCAAGAAAGCCGAGACTACAAGAGAAACCCTGACTCAAACAATAACAACAATAAAGAATTATACAGATAGCCTAATGACATATTACTTCACAAAAAGCTCCAGGTCTGCTGACCAACGACCCAATTTGGATCAGCATCACCTCTCATTACTTTGCAGAACAAATCTAGTTGTAGCTCAGAACCCTTGAATAGAAGTGTGGGTTGGCTTCGTATGAGGAAAGAAACTGGAGCACAACCATGGACACATGTTTTAAACCTTCCACCAAGCCTTTCCCAAGAGGAACTGTATTCCAAGTGACTACACACAACATCTCCACCCAGATTAATCTACATTCTCCTCTTAAGGTCTAACATAGTGAATGTCCCTTCCCCAAACCATACATGCATCCTCCCAGCTCTCCAGATCTAGCTTGTATCCTACATCTAAGGATCTAAGATGTAGGATCCTACATCCCAACCTAGTATGGCCTCTGCCAATCTATACGCTTTTTCTAGAAACCTGCCTAACTATTCTGTAATCCACAGGACCCCTTCCTACCTATCCCGCAACTCAAAGACCCCTACCACACCACATCCAATTTTGTATCTATCAGACCTACCCCTACACTCAAGGCTTGAACCAGGAGGCACATCTGGTAACACCAGCCAAGTCCCCTCTGTACACCTGACTTTATTCCACTCAAGCCATTTCCAGCATCTAGGTCCAACCAACCCAAACATCCTCTCTTCCGCTTCAAACTGCTCTATCCATATCAGACTTTCAACTAACAAAAGAAGTCCACATGCCCAGATCTCACTGCAAAATACTAACAACATAAAAGATCAAGCTGTCATTACTCTCCAAAACCTACCAGTTCTGTGGAAATGTTTGGCAGTGAAAATTACCAAAAGGAATCCGAGGACACAGAATTTAAAAGAAATATCATAAACCTCAACAAAGAATTTAAGGAAATTAAAGAAGACAAAGAAATGGCTCAATAAAATTAAGGATAAAGAACTTAAAGAGAATAAACATCTGAATAAACACCCAAGAAAATACTAACCTACAGCTGATGGAAGTGAATAAGGCTGATGGAAATGATAAGAATAATTCAAGACCTAAGAATAGAATTCAATAAGGAAATAGAAGCATTGAAGAAGACTCATGCTGAAATGAGGAACAAATTGAAAACCCAATAACCAAACCAGAAAGTTCAAAGGAAAGCCTTAAAGTAGAAAGAATTGAGCAGAAAATAGAATGTTAGGATTCAAAGATAAAATAGAGGCTCTAAACCAAATAATCAAGGAATATGAAAAATTTTAAGTAGAACAGGAAAGAAACACACAGGAAATGTGGGCCACTAAGAAAAAAAAAACTCTTCAAATTATATATGGACATAGATGAGGGAGAAGAATCTGAAGTCAGGGGCATAGACCAGATCTTCAATATGATCATACAAGAAAACTTTCCCAAAGTAAATAAAGACACACCAATGCAGATTAAAAAAAAAAGCACACAGAACACAAAATAGACAAGATCAGAAAAGAAAATCTCCACAGTATGTTAGAGATGAAACACTAAGTATACACAACCAAGGAAGTATACTGAAAGTTTTGAGAGAAATGGCACAGGTCACATATAAAGGGAAATCCAACAGAATAAGAGCTGGGTTCTCAATGGAAATTTTGAAAGGCAGAAGAGCCTGGAGCAATGCATTTCAAGTCCTAAAAGACTATGATGGTCAGGCTAGACTAATATACCCAGCAAAACTATCTGCCATAATTAAAAGAGAAAGAAAAAATTTCCATTGATGTAAACAGTCTAAAAATTTTGTATATAACAAACCAAACCTAAAGAAAGCACAGGAAAAAAAAAAAAGAAAGCACAGGAGTGTTATGTTGGCCTGAAGGGAAGAATAAGCACAGGAGAGACTGAGGAAAGAAATAAAAACTCATAATTATTCAAACGCAAAGTACCAATGAGAACACAAACAACAATACTAAAAGTCTACAACAACACAATGGCCACAATTAACATGTACAGTTCAGTAATAACTTTAAATATCTGTGGCTTCGACCTAGGCCAGAGCAGCCATGAGGCAGCAAACTCCACAGGAGCAGGACTGAGCCAGTGACCGGGGCCAGAACAGGCCTGAGGCAGTGAACTCCATGGGAGCAGAGGCAGACTCGGACCAGGGACATTTGTGGAAGCAGGACTGGATCAGCGACCTAGGGTAGAGCAGGCCTGAGGCGGCGAGCTCCACAGAATTGGGACTGAACCTGTGACCTAAGCTAGAGCAGGACTGAGACAGCAAGCTAAGCAGGAGCGGGAGCAGATCCAGACCAGGGACATTTGCGGAGGCAGGATTCAACCTGGGTGTTAGTAGTGCATGACCTTTAACCCCAGCACTCAAGAGGCAGAATCAGGTGGATCTCTGAGTTCTAGGCCAGCCTGGTCTACAGAGTGAGTTCTGGGACTGCCAGGACCGTTACATAAAAAACCCTGTCTCAAAAAAATTTCCCCAGAACTAAATGAAAATGAAAACACAACACAAGAAACACCCCTAGGATACACTGAAAGCAATCCTATGAGAAAAATTTATACCTATAAGTACCTGGCATTAAGTTAGAAAATAAATGACGATGATGGAATGACCCATCCATCAGGTCCAGTTATTCAGGGTCTGAAGAGGCTCTACCTGTATGAATCATGGGGGAGAGAAAAGAAGGAGACCAAGCAGAATTCAATTGTCAAGGTCTCCATTTATTAGGGTAATGGTTACAGCTTATTTAGCCCTTGAATGAGGAACTTGGCTTTGGGTGGGGGTAGCAAAGGTCACCAGTTAGCACACCTGGTGTAAGTGGAAACATTCTTTTTGTGGTTCTGTTAACAAACAGTTCTCAAGATAGTTGGGATGTGGGGCTCTCTGCAAACATCCTTAGGACAATGGTCCCTGCTATCATCTTTAGGACAGTGGTCCCTGACAATGGAAAGACAAGAACAAACCAAATCCAAAACCAATAAATGGAAATAAATAATTTTTAAAAAAAAATCAGAGCTTGATTCAATTAAATGGAAACCAAGAAGCAATATAAAGAATCAATGAATGTTAAAGCTGGTTCTTTGGGAAGATAAACAAGATTGGCAGAAACTTGGCCCAACTTACCAAATAAAGACAAAGAGGACCCAAAATAACATACTCAGAAATGAGCAAAAAAAGATTACAACAACAACATAATAATAATAAGAAGAAGAAGAAGGAGAAGGAGAAGGAGAAGGAGAAGGAGAAGGAGAAGGAGAAGAAGAAGAAGAAGAAGAAGAAGAAGAAGAAGAAGAAGAAGAAGAAGAAGAAGAAGAAGAAGGATATTATAAGGGAATATTTAAAAATCTGCATTCCATTAAACCAAAAACCTAAAAGAAATAATATACCTTTGAGTTTCAGCAAAAACAGAAAATCCTGAACTTGTAACCCAAACAGTATGTAGTCATTGTTTTATTGTTAATTAGTAGTACCTTATATTATTTTTTTAAATCCCTAATGTTTATGAACTTTTATATGCTAAGATCTTTATATATAATGAGTTAACAAGCTGACTATAGCTTTGTGTAAGGATTTGGATATCCTTTTTGCTCTTAAATTGATATTATAGCTGGCCTAGCCATTAATACAATCAGAGATCTTAGAAGGATAAATAAATTATACTTAAATACAGACAAAACAGAAAAATGACAGAGACCATCCATATACAGTCATACCCAGGTCTCCATAGCATTGGAGGCAGAAGTATCAGAACAGCAGGCTCTACCAGACCCATAAGGTGATTGGTTTCTGTGGAAGAGGGACATGGAAAAGACTGACCTTATTTTGTCAAGGCAAAAGTGGTGCAATCAATTCTCCAAGTTCCTACCGTTTGACCACAGTCTGGGCTGGGTCCTGGCAGCAGGTCATAGCATTGGGGCATTTTGCCCAGTGGTCAGCGTCATCGTCATCCAGGTGGAGACATTGTGGTGTCTCATAGTCTTCTTTGGAGACCTTGGGTCACTGTTAGGATCTCAGAGTCTCTGTCTGATATAAGCTTTTAAAACATTATTTTAAATGGCATTTTCTATAGACCTCTGAAGTATTTAGGGCTGTCCAGGTATCTCTGATTAGACAGACTTTATTATTAAAAATTATTTGTTTTAAGCTTTAAAACATATATAGGGGACTAAATAAGGCTTATCCCTGTATTTATATCAGTACTTTGAGGATGACTGATTATTAAATTGTATTTTTAACAGTCCAGAACTATGTACCATATTTTTGTCAGATTGAACCTTTAATGATTTTAGCAAAGACAATGAGGCTAAAATCTAAATATTAACAATATGAAACATTTTATAAGCATATATGTTTTATAACCTACTTTATTATAGTTGACACTTTTGGTGACTATTACCTGGCATTGGTGGGTTTTTTTTTTAGCTGTTCGCCCCCCCCTTTTGGAGTTTAATCCCAGCTACTTCCGGTGGTAACTGACTTTCCTGTATATCAATAAAGAACAGCATAAAACAGTTTTAACATTATCTATATCAAAAAGACATCCAAATTTTTGTGAACCCGAATCTAATGACCAGAGCTCAGAGAAAAATTACAAGTACAAAACTTATAATTACCAAAGACTAATTTTTTAACAAAATAAGCATATATAATTTTAAAAGAAATAACCATGACCCTTTAACAAGACAAACAAAGCTTTTTAAAACCAGAATTAACTGTTAAACATTTAGGTACAAGAAATTATAGCAAACATCTTTTGGCCTTTTATAATTTTAAGTCTGGCTCTCTCTTTTAATTTTTTTTATTGGTTTAGTCAGACATTTTTAAACAAACATTTTTATTATTATTATTTTAGTCTTTTGTCTCTTTTTTGTTTTTTGGACAATATAAAAACCTCTATAAAAACCCTTTTTAGACAATATGTAAATTTTATCAAAGTCTTTTTTGTGATTTTATTTAGCAGAACATTGTATAAAACAAAAGCAGAAATATGCATCTTAATTAAAGGTGATAAGTATTTGTAACCCATATACTTTTTTC
>NW_026067964.1:3392810-3435672 GCF_014885135.2 Alexandromys fortis
TTGAAATCTTCTTATAAGCAGTATCAGGACAGGAAAGGGTTAAGACGGGAAACTGCTGGCCAGTGTTATCACACTGAAGAACTTGGCTCAGAAAAGAGGGGGCGGCAGCAGTGGGCACAGAGAGTGTCCTTGGCTGTCAATGCTTTTTTAAAAAGTTTTTTTTGTTAATTTTTTTACCACGATCTCAGATTTTTTGTTTTACATTTGCAGTTTCTTAATTGTAAGCGGTCAATTCCCTGCCACCCCTGTGCAGGTCTCTCTCTCCTGCCTAAGGCAAAGACCCTCAAGATACAGAGAGAGAACAAGGGAGGGGGCTGCTCTGTTCTGCTGCAGCCGGCCTCTCTCAGTCACTAGCTCCACCGCCTGCCTTCTGAAGAGGCATTCCTCTGCCCTGAGACGGATGCATGATGATTTTGCCACCCGCTCCATCTCAGGCGTGCTTGTTCCCTGGCCTCGGAGCCCCCCAGCCCTCACCCAGATCCTCTGCCACATTGCATTTCCCGCAGTCTCAAGGCTTAGCTCTTGGCACCCAGACAGTGTATTCTCTGCCATAAGACCTGGCTCAGGGCTAGGGATACAGACCCTAGATGGGCTACTGTCAAGTCATCTGCATTTTACATTTAAGTTTTGTCTTATTTATTTATTTATTTATTTATTTATTTATTTATTTATTTATTTATTTATTGTTCTCGTCAGTCCAGTCTTAAACATAATAAAGAGACAACGGTTTTCTGGAACTCCTGGGGATCACCATGTACCCAATGTAGTGGCCCCAGAGACATTCCAAGTCACAGGCATGTACTCCCTACCCTCTCTGTGCCCAGCTCCTTTTGGGCACTCCAAAATTTTGTCTATCTCCTCTCCATCCCTAACAGGCTCCATAGGAACCTCGCAACAATTACCATAACATAACATAAAAGGACTTTGACAAATTCCTGGGACAAGACACATTTTCTCCCATAGTGGGAGAAACCCAAACAGCCGTCTCTGAGGTAGCTGCAAATGACCCAGGGCCAGTAGGTAGAATGCCGGCCCCTGTCTAATGACCTGGGAGCAAAACTCCTTGTCTGAAAATGCCTAGGAGCCAGCAAGGCCCCTGTCTGGAAATGACCCAGGAGTGGGAGAATTCCCATCCCTGTCTGGAAATGACCCGGGAATGGGAGAATTCCCATCCCTGTCTGGAAATGACCCAGAGCCAGAAAGGCCCCTGTCTGGAAATAGAAGACAAGGCGTCCCTTGCTTCTCCAGGGTCTCTGTACAAGCGTGTCCACTTCAGAGAACACCTGTCAATACCAAAATCCCAAATCGGTCGACTGGTACAAAATCAAAGCAGTCATAGTCAGACAGACAAGACAAAATGACAGAGACAAAGAGACAAGAGACAAAAGACAAAGAGCGCTCTTTCACCAGTAGATGCTAATAAACCTCTGGACTTCCATCATCCCAGTGGAATCTCTGGGATTCCTGGCCAACGCACCATATGTTGTGCCCAGATTATGACCCCCAGAGAGAGACCACCAGAGAGGCCCAGACTGTAATAAACAAGGTTTAATCAGCACAATACAAACATGTTTGGAACTCATCACCATCCCCGTTACAACAAGGCAGAGAGGAGTTGTATCTCCTCTGTGGGGTGAGCTTTTAAAGGCATAACTACAAAGAGAATCTTTGAAGATGCTTTGGCACGGGTACAAGGACTTCTGCTCCCTCCCATTCTGTTAAGTCAGCTTTTTCCTTGTTTTTAGAGCAAGGCCACTGCTCCTGAGTTAGGCCATCTTTATCAGCCTGTACCAGGTGACTGGCTGGGCTGAGCTAAGTGACCTTGTGCTTGTAATCTCCTGGGTGGAAGAGGGGAAGGTCATTCTGCTAGGAAATTTCTTCTTGCCCCCCCCCACATGCACCATCACCCTAATTGTGTTCGTTATCTGGCATATAACACAGCAAGTGCTTAAGGTACCATGAGAAGGCAGATTGGACCGAGAGGACGCAGCATGGGGTGTGCTAAGCAGATCTATTTACTAAAGGACTGGGGAATTTTCCTTGTTAAAATTTTTGTCACAATAACTTAAGTTGACTGAATTTTCAACTACCCATCTCCACGGGGGGGGGGGACTTGTTTACCATATAGAACCAGGCTGTTTTAGGATCCTCTGGATGGACTTTTGTTGTATGGAGTGGAGCGGAGGGTTAGCTTTATACCCGAAATAATTACACGGAAATTGTATTCTTTTAAACACTGCTTGGCCCATTAGCTCTAGCCTCTTACTGGCTAACTCTCACTTCTTGATTAGCCCATTTCTAATAATCTGTGTAGCACCACGAGATGGTGGCTTATCGGCAAGGATCTTAACCTGCGTCCATCTTGAAGTGGAGAGCTATAGAGACTGCCTGACTCGGCTTTCTTTCTCCCAGAATTCTGTTCTGTCTACTCCACCCACCTAAGGGCTGGCCTATCAAAGGCCAAGCAGTTTCTTTATTAATTAACCAATGAAAGCAACAGATAGATGACACTCCAACATCAGAATTTCTTATGGACATTGAAAACAAGATGCAGGGTACAAGGCTCTTATTTTTCCTGGCTCACCTAGTTTTCTAGGTTCTTGCTCATGTTGTTTTACCTGTTTCTTGTGGGGAGGGTAGGAGTGTCTTCGCAACTTTTCTGTTGCTGTCATAAAACACCACAATCAAAAGCAACTTGGGGAAGAAAGGGTTTATTTGAGCTACTAATCCACATTACAGTCCATCACTGAAGAAAGTCAGGGCAGGAGCTTAGAGGCCGGAAGTAACATCGAGACCAGAGAAAAGTGCGGTTTACCGGCCTACTCCTCAGGGCTTTCTCAGCCTGCTTCTTGTAGAACTCAGGCCACCAGTTCAAGAGTGACAACTGCTCGCAGTGATCTGGAACTCCACACATTAATCATCAATCAAGAAAAGATCCTGCAGTCTTTCCAACAAGTCGATTTGGTCAGGGAATTTTCTGTTAAGGGTCCCTCTTCCAAAATAACTCTATCCTGTATCAGATATAAAAACTAGTCAGCACAGGGGGTGTTTGTTTCTTAGATTATCTGGAACCTTTGAGTAGGTTGTGAAGGTGACTGAGTAATTGTCAACTTGATACACCATAGGATTACCTGGGAAGACAGTCTCAATGAGGGATTGTCCACATTGCGTCGTCCTGTAGACCTGTCTATGTGGGACTGCCTTAATTAAATGACGTGAGAAGACCTAGCCCACTGTGGGTGACACCATTCCCTAGGGAAGGGGTCCTAAAGTGTATAAGAGTGGAGAAATCTCACCAAGCACAAGCACACAAGTGTTTGTTTCTCTCTATTTTGAACTGTGGTTATCATGTGTCCAGCTGTTTGAACTGTGGATGTGAGGTGTCCAGCTGATTGAAGTTCCTGTCTCGACTTGTTCTTGATGATGGGCTGCAACCTGGAATTATAAACGGAAATAAACCTGATTCTCACCTAAGTTGCTTTTTCTCATGGTGTTTTATCACAATAGGAGTGCAGCTAGAACATAGGTGATAAATCTATTTTACAGTACAAGTTTCTTTTCCACTTAGGCCTCGTGAACTTGATACTAATGACCGTGACACTTGAACTGTCTACTAGAATCTCTTCCAGGTGCCAAGAGATGTGGAAAACATTTCTAAGGATTGGGAGCAAATCCATGTCCTCTGTTGTGTATGACCATCTTTTGAGAAATAGACTCTTGGCTTGGTACTGGGTCCTGCGAGAGGCAAACTGCTTATAGGTCAAGTGATCTGAAATCTGAGTCAGGTCTTACACCAGTAACTAGATGTTATCTTGCCCATAAAAGCTAGGTATGCAGCAGCAATCTACCATTAAGTGAAATTACATGTAACAAATAGGAGTCAATGGAGTCTCACTGCCTAGTAAAACTGTAGTCTAGGTATATTAAAGGATTATGCCAGTAGCTCTATGTGTGCCTGACTGAGATGCTCCATGTTGAGAGATTTTACTTGGGGATGATGAGATTTAAACTATCAAATTAATACTTTACTGGTGTTATCTACCTAGGGCGATTTCAGAAAGGTGAATTTAATTCTTTATTGTATTTTACTTTTTTATTTGTAAGCACGTGTTTATGTGTATGAACACGTACATGCCACAGCACATACATGGAAGTCAGAGGAAGTCGATTCTCCTTACACTGTGTGGGTCTCAGGGATTAAACCCAAGTCATTGGACTTGGTGGCAAGCACCTTTACCCTCTGAGTCATATCAGTAGCCCAATCTATTTTGCACCTGAAAGGAAATAAAAAAGCTCAGGACAAAGTATAGTTGCAGATAGAATTCTGAGCTGACCCTGATAATCTTGTTCTATAGTGAATGTGCTTTTCATAAACCTTTACCTTGAATTTCGGGGGAAAATTGTGAATATTATAATTATGGGCTAAAAGGAATTTTCTTCAGATTTTAATTTATATCACTAATCAGTTGCTTTCAATTAATCAAAATGATTGTCTTGATAAGTGTGAACACATCAAAAGAGTCCCTCTGAAAGAAAGTCTGATACTCAGAGGCGCAAGATTGCAGAAGAATTTTAAGTGACAGACATCCCACTGGCCCCCTACCAAGGCAAACTGGTGTGTTACAGAGATGACCATATGACAGGAAAGAGCAAGCAGTCTGTAGGAGCTGAAAACGTCCTCTACCTAATAGCCAGCAAGGAATCTAGGAAGCTAGTCAGACTACTCCAAGGAGAGAATTAGTCTAACCTGAACAAGCAAAGCTCATGCCAACATTGGCTTGACTAGAAGGAAGGAAGAAAAGAAGGAAGGGAGAGAGGAAGGGAGGGAAAGAGGGACAAAGGGAAAGAGGGAAGGAAGGAAGGAAGGAAGGAAGGAAGGAAGGAAGGAAGGAAGGAAGGAAGGAAGGAAGGAAGGAAGAAAGAGAGGGAAATGTGAGCCAAGTAGCTGAGAAGAGAGACCGGTTTCCTAAGGACTCCCTCCTTCACGTTGCTTCCTGACTTATCATCGCTTCCTGCTCCACCCACATCCTTCCTCCTCTGCCAGAGACAAGCAGGGATTGATGGGGCTTCTCATTCCTATGTGTTTGTATTTACATGTCTAAGGAAAATACAAAGCACCTGATTTATTTCAGGAATGTTTATTAATGATATGGAAAGTTAGCAAGTTGCTTTCACTGCTACGCTCCGTACTATGTGCTTAGATGCTTTTTAGTTCCTTTGTCTTCTGTTTGGGGCATTCGTAATACTTTTTTAACACTCCCCCATCCCTTTATGATTTGTTCATTTTTTTATTTGTGACAGATCCTCAATCTGGAGCTCACCGTGTCACCAGGCTGACCTCAAACTAGCAGTGACTTTAGGTGTGAGTCACCACACCCAGCTCAAACATTTTCCTTAAATGCTCATCTGGTAACATTTCCCCCAATTTTGAACCCTGATGGCCCTGTGAGTCACCTGGTAGATGATACTAGAGAAAAACAGGGAGTAAAGAGGAAATGATCTTTCTGATAGTATTACTCCAGGAGGCAGGGCTGACGAGAGCAGTTTTGTAAACTCCTGCTGGTTTCTCTCAAAGCTCAGAAGCGGCTCAGCCCTCAGTCTCAGGTCGGTCGGTCGTGAGCCTCCTCCTGTGGAAGCAGATTAGCTTGGTGGATTCCTAAAAACATCTTTAGTCTTCTTATCATAAATATAAAGTAGGTTTTCATTTTTAAAAACTCAGCAATTACATGAAATGTAACATGGGAAGTGACAATCTTCCCCGCTGCAGTCACAGATAAACATCAGTCATAGCTGTGTATACATAGGTTAGCTTCCAGTTTTAAATTTACAAATGAGAACATGCTAAAATGACCCTGTTCTGAAATTTGTGGAAACCGGGACCCCACAAGAGAAGAGTGGGACTATTTAAAAGCGGTGAGGGCTATAGGCCAGACCAGGAACAGGAGTCTAAGCAGCAAGGAGATGAGACAACATTCAGGCCAGCAATCTCCTCTTCTTCCACTCCTCCAGGGCTCTCCTTCCTCTGCAGTCATTGTTTGTCTGCCAGTGGTTTCACCATCTTATGTCTCCACCCAGCTGCCCTCCCTCCCCTATAGCCACATATATATATGTATATATATATATATATATATATATACATACACACACATATTGTCCATACTAATCACAGTTGGTAGAGTACTGGCCTAACATGTAAGAATACTTAAATTCCATTCCAGTACAACATAGAGAAAATGTGTTGGTGTATGCCTGTAATCTCAGCCCTCAGAAAGTGGAGGAAGGAAGATCAGAAGTTTAAAGCTATCCTCTGCTACATCTTAGGTTTGAGGTCAGCCTGGGTGAGATCTGTCTCAAAAAAAAAAAAAAAAAAAAAAAAACCGAAACAAGACAAAACATCAAACACCAAACAAAACAAGCACAAACTCTAGAGTTCTGCTGTAAGCTGTATCTAAAACTGAGAGGAACCCGGCAGGTGTCGGTGCAGGCAGTGATCCATCAAGAAATAAGCATGGCAGCCTGGATCAGACATCGGGGAGTCTAATACCAGAGGGTTCGATGTCAGCATATTTAAAACAAAGTACAATTTGGGAAAAGGTTTCCAGGCAACAATCAGTTGTACAGTTCCAGGTGTAGAATAAATTACAATGTGGGTACATAGAAGTTCCTTTACAAAGCACATGTCTCCACGAGGGTGGGTTCTACAGTTAAAAGGTCTAGAATCTAGTGTGGTCTCCGACAGATAGCACAGAGGTTAGCAGACCATAGAGTACTTGTGACACGTCCCCTAAGGACAGGTGAGGGTCTAGGGAAGGAAGATTGACATGATCATTCTGGGCAATTTGGGTGAGGTTTGCCTCGATAGCAAAGGAAGGTGAGGTCTGCCTCCACAGAGAGCAAAAAGGTCGCCAGGTCCTTAACAAAATCCACTCTCAGCTTTCTGGGTAGAATGCAAGTTTTTGATTTTTATCTCCTCTATTAGGGAGACGTCCCTACATGACTAACATTCCTGGCTCCCTTAGTCTGAGTACACGGACCTCGGTGTCCCCATCATATAACATGAAAGTAGAAGCAAAAAGAAAAGGGGAGAGACGACAGGGAGAAATGAGTGGTTAATACAAGCAAAATACATGATATTATAGACAAATAAAACTTCCACAAAGAACCCCATCGTCTTGAATACATGCTAATGAAAACACAAACGACTTCCATGCATAGAAGATGTCTTTCTTTTCTAGGTCAGTAGCTCTACCTCACCTTACCATCCAGAAGGAATCTGTAACACAACATCGTTGATATTACACATTACACATGTAGCTAACGCGTATGTACAGCTCACCATAGTGATAGTCACTGCGCCAAGTGACTATCTACCACATCCACCAATTTCATCTCTAAACAGTGTTCTGAGATGGGTACTGTAATTTTAAAAACGCCACACGAGAGAAAGACACCATGAGACAAAGCTCAAGTGGAGGGGTTTTTCATTAAGAGAAAGGGAACGTAAAAAGGGGGAAGAGAGGGGGAAGACCTGCCTCTGGGGGCAGGAGCAGCAGAAGAGAAGAGGGGGCAGAGAGAGAGGAGGGGGAGTGGGCAAGGCCCACCTTTCCAAGGGAATGTAGCAAGTGTGTGCACAGGAGGTGCTCTTAGTGGAGGTGCCTGACCCCAAGGGCAGGCCAGAACAGATGCCCGAATACTAACAGGTAAGACTTACTATTATCCCCCTTTAAAAATCAGCGTTATACAAATATAATATGTACTCACTCATAAGTGGCTTTCAGACATAAAGCAAAGAAAAAACAGCCTACAATTTACAATACCAGGGAATCTAGACAACAAAGAGTCCCCTAAGAGAGACATACATGAATCTAATCTACATGGGAAGTAGAAAAAGACAAGATCTCCTGAGGAAATTATGAGCATGCGGATCATGGGAGAGGGTTTAAGGGGAGGGTGGAGGAAGGGAGGAGAGCAGAGAGAAATATATATCTCAATTAAAAACAATTAAAAATCAGTGTTTTGATGAATCAAATGACTTGTCTAGGGCCTGACAGCTGGACCATGGCAGAGCTGACACATGTCCCCTTGTGGCCTGAATTATGTATGAATTATTGCTATAATGCCTAAGCAATAAACACATGGTGTTTCAATTATGACCTTTGCCATGTTTTAAACTATACCTGAACTGAAAATTAGGGAAGTTACTGCTTATTGGTACCCTCCACAACTCTGCACAGTGTCTTGTACGTAAAGGCGCTGTATTAAATGTTTTCACATTTCTTGCCAGGAGATGTGGCATTGACATGATCAGAGATAAAGCTCAATTAATCAAGAAGGGTAGTGTCTGGTACTCAGGGTTCTATAGAGAAACAGAACAAAATGATATCTACCTATGAATGGGGATTTACTAAGTAAATTGAATTAGAGCTACAGGATCTACACAGCCCTAGCTTTTCTTTTGTCTTCTCTTGATGTTCATGTGAGGTCTTCTATAACACGCAAGAACGAAAGGTGCCTCTCCTCTGTGGTCAAAGCCATCCGACTCTTCTGAAGCAATATGACAGAAGTTGGAGAAGCAAATGACAGCAGCTGGACCGGAATATAGTGTTGTGGGTGGAGGGCTTGCCTGGCATGCAGAAAGCCTCGGATTCCACCCCAGCACCACACAAAGCAGGTGTGTTAAAACACACCTGTAGTCTCAGCTCTCCAAAGCGTGGAGGCAGAAGAATCAGAAGTTCAAGGTGCACTGTAAGTTTGAGGCCAGCCTGGGTGAGTCATATCTCCAAAAACAAAAACAGAATAAAAAACAAACAAATCCCAGAGACCTGTAGTAGGATTTTATTGTCTCCTTTCCGCCAGTTGTGGTGACAATCAGTACCGTGTGTCAGTCAGGTCGTTCTTGCCTTCTGTCTAAAGGTGCAGTTCCTCGATTCTTGAGCTGTGTTTGAGATAAAAACCAGCAGTGACACAGTCAAGCTCTGTAAATATAGTGTGACACCCGAACCACCAAGAGCAATAGCGTGAGATACAGCCTCACCCAGGACATAAACTGTGGGCCCATGGTGGCATCTAAACAAGGTTCTGTTGTCTTCTTGTGGAGTCCAGCACTCATACTCTTTATCTTCCGTGATGGAAAAGCAAGCACAATGTCTGACTTCTCAGCAAAGGAATGTTTAGTGCAGGACTTAGAAGCTCTGCTGTGTACCCACACACTGGGGCTGATCTGAAAAGTGCTTTGCTTGAGAACAGTGGAAACCATCAATGTATTTATCCACTGTGAAATTCTGTATACCTAATGTGATTCTTCTTACATATCTATTCCTGGGTATGAGATTGCCGGTTTAAAGTCAGGGGCCTGGAGCAACAGTGATCAAGAACCCTCTCTGCTCTTAATAGAATCAGAGTTCAGTTCTCAGTGCTCATATTTGGGGGGCTCTTAACTGCCTCTCAGTCCGGCCCCCTTGGATAGGCCCTAGTTTTCTGTCTGCTGCTGTAATAAAACACCGACCAAAACCTACTTGGGGAGGAAAGAGTTGACTTCAGCTTTCAGTCCATCATGGAGGAAGCGAAGGCAGGCGTCAAGCAGGAACTGAAGCAGAGACTGTGGAGGGGCACTGCTTACTACCTTGTTCTGGTTCTCAGTTTAGCTGCCTATTTTATACAGACAAGGACCACCTGCCCAGGGGTGGCGGCACCCACAGTAGTTTGGGCCCTCCCATGTAAACCATTAGGCGATTCTTCATAGACATGGCCACGTGTGATCTGAGCAATACTTCTATTGAGACTCCCTCAAATTATTCAGGGCTGTGTCAGAATGACATCTGTAGCTAGCCAGACCATGTCACTCCTTGTCAGCTTGACATACAAATACATGAGTGTTAAACACATGAGTGTAAAACCCTTGCTTTTCCCAAGATCTCATTACTATTAGTATCACAGTATAAAACACAGTCCAACTTTTAAAAAGTCCCACAGTCATTAACACTTTCAACACTTTAGAAGTTTAAATCTTCTTTAAAAAATCCGAAGCCTCTTAACTACAGGCTTCTATAAAATACAAAGATTTTTATATATTATCCTATTCCAAAAATGAATAGGCAATAAGATCATCAAAGCAAAACCAAAATCTAACTTTGTAAAAAGTTCAGTATCCACCATCTAGAACTCACTCATGGTGTTCTGGGCTCCACAGGCTCAGGCTGTCCCACTTCTCCAGCTCTGACACCCATGGCACACCACACTAGGCTCACGGGCTCAGCTAGGCTCCACGCCACATCTGCTGCTGTCCTTGGTGATCAGGCCGGAGTTGTGCCATCTCCCGTAGGCTAAGGCCTCCTCAGGGACTCCCACCTTGATCGTACTGTCAAGCCTCACCTCAACTTCTCTCCATGGCCTTTTAAATCCTTCTACTTTCATGTTGCCAAAACCAGCATCATGTGGGAGACTCTTACACACTAACAAACTTAGCTGTTGGCTTAAGATGCAGCCTCAACCCACCCCTGAACTACAGTTTCTGCGTGCTAACCCCAAGGGAATACTTCCCAGAAGATTTTGTGTCGACGATGCTGGTCTCTTAATAATCATAGCTGGTTTTCCGGCGCCAGAGATCATTGTCCTAGTAAAGCGAACAAGATTTCACGTCCATAAATTCCTAATTTAAATATGTCACACAAGTGGCCCTGATAGTATCTCTGTTTCCCTTTGAGACTTCGCAAGCCAGGCCTCCATCATCGGCAATTCTCCCCGCAGTCTTATCTTCCCGACTCCCACAGAACAATCCGTTAAACTCTATGCACTCAATGACTTTTCCAGCTCAAGATTCCAAATGATTCCACAGCCCTCCCAAATAATAACACGGTCAGGCATGTCACAGCAAGATCCTGTTCTTTGGGGCTGGAGAGATGGCTCAGTGGTTAAGAGCAATGCCTGCTCTTCCAAAGGTCCTGAGTTCAATTCCCGGCAACCAGATGGTGGCTCACAACCATCTGTAATGAGGTCTGGTGTCCTCTTCTGGCCTGCTGACATACAGACAGAATATTGTATACATAATAAAAATAAATAAATATTTTTTTTTAAAAAGACCCCGTTCTTTGTGCCAATTTCTGATCTAGTTTGCTTTCTGTCACTGTAATAAAACACCGACTAAAAATGACCTAGAGAACGAAGGTTTATTTCATCTTACAGGCTGCAGTCCATTATTGAGTGAAGTTGGGACAGGAGTTCAAACAGGAACTGAAATTAAGACTATCACGAATGCTGCTTACTGGCTTGATTTCCAGTTTTCTGCTCAACTAGCTATAGATATGGATAGGGATATGGATAGAGGTAGAGGAGAGACTTTAGAACCACCTTCCTAGGAATAGCACTGGTGTGGGAGGTCCTTCTGTATATGTGTTGCTTTGCTTGGTTAATGAATAAAGAAGCTGCTTTCAACCAATGGCTTAACAGAATATAGCCAGGCTGGAAAAGATAGAGAGAGAGAGTAGGTGGAGTCAAGGAGAAGCCATGGAGCTTCCAGAGGGGAAAGACACGAGCTGCCAACTGGAACCTTGCCGGTAGACCATGAGCCTGTGGTAAAATATAAAATAATAGAAATGAGTTAACCAAAGATATAAGAGCTAGGTAGTAATACGCTTAAGTGATTGGTCAAGCAGTGATTATAATAATATGGTTTCTGTGTGATTATTTCGGTTCTGGGCAGCCAGGAATGAACAAGCAGCCTCCTATACAACACAGCACCGCTTGCAGTGGGTTGGGCCCTCCAACATCAACCATTTATCCTGCCACAAGCCAGTCTGACCTGGGCCATCCCCCAGTTGAGACTCCTTCACATGATCTGGGCTGTGTCTAGTTGACAGCAGTAATTAATAGGACAGGCTCTGATGATGGACTACATCCGCACGTACCTGTAGTCATGCATATACACAGAATTAAAATAATAATAATAATAATTTAAAATATTTTTAAAAGATTACCTTCAGGCCTATTTATATGCCTTAATGGATTGCTTACTACTCTATACCTCCAAATCCTTGGGCTATTATGGGTTCCTGTTGTAAGGCATACTCAACTCATTCATTCATTCAACGTGTAGTTTTGAGAGCTTACAGTGTGGAGGCAGGAAGTCCTGGGAGTGAATTACAGAATGGATGGTGAGGAAAGCAGAAGGCTCTTGTCATCAAGAAATTCATAGTTGAGGCAGGAAACAAGACAAGCAAGTGTAAAACAGTTTTATGATACTGCAACAGAAAAGGACAGGATACCAGTCAGACGGGGGATTTCATTGCAGACTTTTGAGTGTTGGCTTTGTCCCTCCTTCTGCCTGATACCCTGTGAGCAGACGATATCTGCCTTGGCCTCCCACATGCACATTCCCTCCATTTCTCAACACAGAGAAACCATGGAGCTCCAGCTGAATTTGCCTTCCTGGCAGGAGCAGGGGACGTGTCTCTAGGTGGTGAGTTAGGGCAGTGAAGAGAAACAATTTCCACATTCTCCCTGGCTCTAGATAACTGCTCTGTGCTACCTGAGGGTCAACATCCTACAAATGACTATTTCATATGTTGGCTTATATTTACAGTGGTTTAAGGTATACTTAAAAGGTCAGGACTCTTTTGACCAGAAATGGAATTCCACTTTTTGCTTCTTTTTTTAATTTTTATTATTTTAAGTGTGCAGGTGTTTTGCTTGCGTGTATATCTGTGCACCATGTGCATAAAGTACCTACAAAGGCCAGAAAAGGATGTTGGATTCCCCTGGAACTAGAGCTATGATCAATTATGACCGGCCATGGAGGTTCTGGGATTCAAGCCCAGTCCACTGGAAGAGTAACCAGTATTCTTTACTGCGCAGCCATCTTTCCACCCCTAGATGTTTAAGTTATGATAAAGGCTTTCAAATTGCTTTGTATATAGACTCTACTGATTTCCTCCCCAACTCCTATGAGAACCCACAACTTCACGTATCACTCACAAGCCAAACTGCCATCTTCTTTTTTAACTTTGCTAGTTTGATAGTTTTAAGAATCACACAATAGTTTTAGTGTGTATATGCATGTGTGTGCACATGCACACATATGTGTATGTACGCATGCACCTCCCAAGTGTAAAGATTACAGGTACTATCATAATTTTCTTATTTTTAAAAGAGCTGTAATGACGAAACATCACTGAATTCAATGTTCTCATCAAAAAAATGCATTTTGCCTTTAATCCCAGCACTCGGGAGGCAGAGGCAGGCGGATCTCTGTGAGTTCGAGACCAGCCTGGTCTACAGAGCTAGTGCCAGGACAGGCTCAAAAGCCACAGAGAAACCCTGTCTCGAAAAACCAAAAAAAAAAAATACATTTTGAACATGCTTTTAAATGGCTTTGTTTCTACAATAGCTATGGAAATATTTTTGTTGCTCAGACTTGTTATCCACCAGCCCTGCTCTTGTAGTCTGACCTAGATAAATGTCAGCTATTGGCTGCCTTGATGAAAACAGCTTTAGGAAGTTGCCTGGGTGAAGTCCGGAGCTCAGCTGGGTTGACTGGGTCATCCGTGTCAGCTGTTTTCATACTTTCACTTAAAAAGAAACCTACTAACATTTTAAGTTTCAAATTTTCTATTTTATACAAGGGGAGGGTGAAGGATGTGTGTCACAGAGTTCATGACACTTTCTAGAAAACTCACTTTCTCCTCCCCTTTGTCTCAGCTGCTGGCTCCTCCTTGTATGCAGCTTCCACCCTTGGTCTTCAGCCCCCTTTGCTCCTGAAGACTGTCTTCTGTGCGAGAGAGATCAATGAGAGACTGAGGCAAAAGAAAAGAACATTCACCCATCGTCCTAGAGAGACTGTGAGGGTTGATGCAAGAGAATACAGTTTCCTGCTGCGTGGGTTTTCTTTCTGGACTGTCTTTACTGTCCTGCTTATCTACACAACACAAACACTCCTGGGCTTGACAGACAGTTCAGCACTTAAGAAGACTGGCTGCTCTGCTGGAGGACTAGAGTTTGGTTTTCAGCACCCATATCAGGCAGCTCACAACTGCCTGTAATCCCAGTTCCAGGAGGATCCTATGCCTCTGAACTCTGAGGTACCTGAACACACACACACAGACACACAGACACACAGACACACAGACACACACACACACACACACACACACACAGGTTGGGGAGGTAGAGAGAGAAACAGATACACACACATACGGATAGGGGGAGAGGAGAGAGAAACACACACACACACACATATGCATGGAGAGAGAAATAGGTACATAAAGACACACGCATAATTTTTAACATTTTAGGAAAATATTTATTTTATTTTATGTGTGTTTGTGCACTATGTGCATGCAGGAACTGGCAGAGGTCAGAGGCAGTGTCAGGCCCCCCAAAACTGAAGTTACAGAAAACCGAGTCACCATATGGGTGCTGGGGGCAGAACCTTGGTCCTCTGTAAGAGCATCAAGCACCTTTACACACTGAGCCATTTCTCTTCAGCTCCTAATTTTTTTAATTGATTAATTTTTAAAAATGATTGTTCTCTGCCTTAATCAGCCCACCTGCCATTCTAAGATGATGACTGATTTCAAAAGTTCTTAAATTACTTACCTGGATTTCATAACTCAAGTTATTATGAAATGAGAATTTTCTTATTGCAAAGTGAGGATCATTGTTTCTCACATCTCCTCTATAAAACAGTGTTTCATGTGCAAAGAAGCTTTGTGTAACCTCCTGCACATCAAGTGATTGCTAGATTTCCTCTCATGCCCAATGCAACGTAAATGCTATCTAAACAGTTACTACACTGCGGAGTCCATGGATTAAGTAGAAGAGCGTCTGGACCAGTTCAGTCAGGCTTCCAGGTATTGGGATTATAGGTGAGCACCATCAAATTTGGATTCTAATGCAATAACCGCTTTTTAAAAACCCTTTATTTGGTTTTGTGTGTACATATACCACAACACACATGTAGAGGTCAGTGAACAACTTGAAGAAGTGGACTCTCTCCTGCCATGCGGATTCCTGCTAACAGAGACTGCACTTTCGTTGCCAGCTGCACAGACGCAAATAATCACACAGAAGCTATATTACAGGAATTGTATTCACCTTAAAGATTGCATTATCTACATTGTTTTGGGTTTTTTTCTTCATTTTTACCACTTTATCTGGTCTGTCAAATCTAAGAAAAGATCTCTCTGTCTACACAGATGATGGAGATGTAATTTCTTCAGAGACTTGGTTTTAAAATGCTGTTGTCTAGACTTGCACAGCTGAAGGGAAATCTTGAGAAACTTAACCCACAGTTGTTGGTTGGGAAATAACAGTGATATTGACAGAGTCTTTGCTTTAGCTAGAGGGCCCTTTCCTCTCCTCCATCACTGACTCTACATTTATTGAGCAACTACTTTAAACTAAGGAGGGAGGGTATGTGTAGTAGGTAATACTCAGATCAAGTTGTCAAAATGATGGGAGTGACAGACAAGTGAGCCAATGACTGCCGTTTGCTATATTGAATGGGAAGTACTTCCTCGGGGATGGGACTGGGGTCTAGGGCAGGAGGTAATTAATGGTTTTCAGTTTTATGGTATTGGATATGTTAGACAGCTAAACAGCATCCAAGTTGTAAGAGACTGATTCTCCCTTACATCTTACCTTGATCCCAACAATTTATCTGTCTTTTTGTTTCTTAGTTTTTGCAGAAGTAAGAATGAAACCCACATGTCTCATGGACTGGAGCTCAGTGTGGTATCACTGTTCTCTACTCCCAACTCCCCAATCATTCATTGAAAAACCATTTATTTATTGAATAATTCACTTTTTCCCTACGGAATTGCAGTATTTATTAAATTATGGTGGTATATACTGATTATGTATGCAAAGATCAATTTGGGAGCCTCCTCTTTCATTCATTATTTTTCTATTCTTGTGTGTTTATAAATTTTCAATTACTGTGATTTTATAGTTTGATATTTGGAATGCCTAGCTGTCTTGCCTGATCTTTATCAAAATGTCCTTGCCAGTCTGCCCAATTCTTGCTCACAAATTTTGAAATCATTTTCATAAACACTCCCATTATATATATATATTATAAATATTATAAATATTAGCATGTTTATACCTTTCCGTTCTTTCATCCACAGGTAATTACTACATTTGTTTACATGGAGTGAAGTCTTGTTTTGTCTTGGAAAATTAGGAAGTAATAAAAAGTGATTAAAATATTTATTTGAGCTAGACAGTGGTGGCACACACCTTCAATCTCAGCACTCTGGAGGCAGAGGCAGGAGTATCTCTGAGAGTTTGGGGCCAGCCTGGTCTACAAAGCAAGTTCCAGGAAGCCAGAGATGCACAGAGAAACCCTGTCTCAAAAAACCAAATAAAGCAAAAAGGACGTTTATTGTATCTTGTATGAATTCCTGAAGTTTGCTTTTTCTTTCTTTACAACATATACTTTTTAAGAAGATAGTAACAATATGTTAGATACATTAGGTGTGGTCATCATGAATAAGATTACTTTTTCTTACTATATCCTTATAAAGAAAAGCTACTTTTGAAAAACATTTTAATGGGCCAGCAAGATAGCTCAACCAGTAGAAGTGCTGGCCATGCCCCAGGGCTTCGTAGTGGAAGGTGAGGACAAGTTCCCAAAAGTTGCCCTCTGGCCTCCATACACATGTACACCCTCACATGCAGAATAAATAGGTTAATGGAATAGAAAATCAAGACGGAATTTTAAAATAATTTTATTCAGTCACTTACTCATCAACTGTTTGTTTTCCATTGATTCTTTTCAAGTTGCTTAGCAGCAAACAGTGGAGAGTTTGTCATCCTAGAGAAAGTAACAAGGGAGCCTTTAGAAGAGTTTCTCTGATGCTGGACACTGTGGTTCAGTGCTTTCCAAATACTGAGTGTTGATTTGGGACAGCAGCTTCCATGGATAGGCGTCCTCACCATCTTTTTTTTTTCCTCGTTTTTTTGTAACATAGTTTCTGTGTAACAGTCCTAGCTGTTCTAAAACTTGCTTTGTAGACCAGGCTGGCCTCAAACTCACAGAGATCCTCCTGTCTCTGCCTCCTGAGTGCTGGGATTAAAGGCGTGCGCCACCACCGCCCGACTTGTTCTCACCATCTTTACAGATGAGGAAAATGAGGCTTAGGAAGTAATTAGCGGAGCCCGGAGGTGAAGCCAGTACTCTGGCTCCCAGATTCAGGCATGACATCACTCAGTCAAGCTGATAGGCAGTGCCCTTCAGTGCACAGAAAGCTTCTTTCCCCATCACAGCCACACAGTATTCTCTTGCAAGAATGCAGCAATGAACATATTTGCAATAGTTTTCTATTAAAAGTGACGATTCAATAGTTAGCCTTCCACACAAATAATTTCATATGCAGGTATAAAAATTAGCATAAGCTCCTTTGGTGTAAAAGGGTAGGTGCATTTCATTTCATAACCAAATAGACATGCTTTAGCAAACTAGGAGTAGACAGGCAATACCTAAAGAATATGAAGAACATCTAAGGAAAAATTACCATTAGCATTGTGTTATTGACACGGTGGCCCACATCTGTCATCCCAACACTCAGGCATCTGCAGCAGGAAAATTTCCTTGAAAACTTTTCTGAGCTACAGAACAAGTTCAAGGGTAGCCTGAGCTACATAGGAAGACCTTAGAAAGAGAGGGAGAAGTGTCATATTTAATGTCATATTTAATGGGAATATAATAGGACTAAAAAGTGTGTTTTCATCACACTGCTCATTATTTCTGGAGATACTAATCACTGCAAAAATGTAAAAAAAAAGTGTAAGATCACAAAGGAAGCAATACTGTCCCCATTTAGGAGTAGTGGGATGGTTATACTAAGAACTGTTAAAATTAACACATGAATTCATCAAGGTCTGGAAATAGAAAGCTATCTGGAAAAAGGTCTAGTATTTTCTTGGCAAATCAACAATTAGAAGGGGCTGGAGGGCTGGTCCAGTGATCAAGTAGCTGCTGGGAAGACCCACTCATCAAAAACAGAACCAAGTTTGAAAATCAACCTCCGCATGTAGGGTTAACTAACTCTTGACGGTAGTAATACGGCAATCCTTTCAACAAGTGCTGAATCTAAGCATGGAAGAGATGAACAATGACTACTTAAAACTTAGATCAAAACTGGCCACTGCCCTAAATCCTAATGCAAAAAAAAAAAAAAAAAAAAAAAAAAAACCTTTGTAGAAAATGTAGGAGAAAAAGTTTTACCAAGGAAATTTTTCTTCAATATATAAAAGTCAACATAATAAAGAAAAAAATATCCTTCAAAAAATTAAAGATTTTGGAAGCGGGGATTGGGCCTCCAATAAGATAGATCGGCAGGTTAAGGTACAGGGTAACAGGGACTACTGGAGCAGGAATCCAACCAATCACTGAGCACCCTGACTCTGAACCCAGAGTCAGAGAAAGAAACACACCCTGTATTTGAGACCTGGGCTAGGGAAAAAAACAACTTTATTCCTGAACCCAGGGCTAAAGACATGTGCCCTGGCTCTGAAACTAGTGTCAAAGAAACACACTTTGTCCCTAGACTTAGAGCCAGTGAAAGAAATATGCCCTGGTCCTAAGATTAGAGTCAAAAAGCTAAAAAGGACCAGTGAAAGAAACATAGTTTGGTCATAAAGTCAGAGCCATCTCTGTCCCAGACCAGCTAAACTGACCAATCCCTGAGCAGGGGAAAATTAACCAATCCCCTTTCTCCCTGGGAAGACTCTGCCCCTAGGAAGCCCTAAGTAAGTCTTTCCACCTTTTCAGTTGAGAGCTGGCAGAGGCAGCCACTCTCCTGGATTCCTCCTTCCCAAATAAATCACTTTTTCAAAAGAGTCTTGGGTGACGACCTTCACTCCCCTGCGCAGAGCAGAAGAACCTGGCTGGGATGTCCCTTAGGGGACTGAACTGAAAAACTTTGCTGAGACCTCTCTAGGTGGTCTCAGCAAGGAGGAGCTGCACAGAAGAACCTTACTAGGACGTTTCTTAAGGGGGCTGAGCAAGGCCTGCGGAGGCAAAGTAACAACTTTTTTGGGGGAGCCAGAGATTGCTACATTTCTTCAGAGGGCTTCCCTTAGCAAAGTGTTAGCAGAAGAAACATCTTGGGTTGGAGAAGAAGCAGATAGCTCTGCAAGGAAGCTCCAGTAAGGGAATAGAGCAGAACTCAGCTGTAGCGACTTTCCAGGAGAAGAGCAGGATTCTTATATCCTGCTGGGAGACCATGCCCCACAGCACCCCAGCTTCAGGTAGCCTGGCTTCCCAATAGTCAGGACACCTTTCCCTCCAGGGCTGGGCTGTCCCATTGCAGCTCCAGCTCCCCAGAGCTGTCCTATTGCAGCTCCAGCCCCCAGAGCTGTCCTATTGTGGCTCTACCCCTCCAGAGCTGTCCTATCGTGGCTCTACCCCTCCAGAGCTGTCTTATTGTGGTTCTACCCCTCCAGAGCTGTCTTATTGCAGCTCTACACCTCCGGGGCTGTCCTGTTGTGGCTCTAAGTATCTAGTGGGGTCTGAGTGTAGATCTAGGCGGCCGCAGCTGTCCTATCGTGGCTCTACCCCTCCAGAGCTGTCTTATTGTGGTTCTACCCCTCCAGAGCTGTCTTATTGCAGCTCTACACCTCCGGGGCTGTCCTGTTGTGGCTCTAAGTATATCCTGGCTTCCTGATAAGTCAGGGTATCCCAATACCACTACTGTACCACATTTCCCTACATAATAAGGTACTTGCCGTTCAAGCCTGGAGACTTACATTCAATCACCAGAACTTATGTAAATGTGGAAATCAAGAAGCTACTCCACAAAGCTGTCCTCTTAACTTCACATGTGTGCTTGCACATGTGTATACATGTATGTAATACACTCACACAGCCACAAGTAGAAATTTCAAAAGGAGAAAACCTTTCTCTCTGAAAGACGTCATATAGGTGTGTAGGCAGTAGAGTGGTGCACAGCTGTAACTCAGAAGACTGTAACGGGTGATTCATGAGCTCCAGCAAGCTTAAATTACACAGTGAGTTCCAGGCCAGTCCAGAAGACAAAGTGAAACCTTTTCTCAAAGATGGAGGGGGAGGAAGAGGAAGAGGAAGAAGAAGAAGAGGAAGAGGAGGAGGAGGAGGAGGAGGAGGAGATAGAGGAGGAGAAGGAGAAAGAGAAACAGGAGGAGGCTGACAACAAGAAAAGACAGGGTGTGATATAGGCCTCAAACAAGAAGAAACAACTTGTAATATATTACAAAGTGTCTATATAGAAGCCCAACAAAAATGAACAAAAGATCTGAACTAAGACTTCACAAAGAGAGTGCATGTATATGTACACACACACGCGCGCACACACATATGTGTATGCATATAGCCCCCAAACACTTGTTAAAACACTCACTGCCACTGCGTTTCAGGGAATGTAAATCAGTCACTGGATGCATATCACAACTCACATTTAAAAGCTAATTCTAGCAGGTTGGCAAGGGTGTGGAACCACTGGGATTCTCATAAAACCTTTGGCAAAAACTTAAAAGATGACTTCTAACGTGGAAAACAGTTTGACAGTTTCTTGAACACCTAAGCAGTGTCTACCATGTGAAACTACCCAAAAGAAACCAACGTGTACAGCCACATACAGACTTGGATCTGAATAAACTCATTGCAGCTTTCTGTGGAACCCTTTCTTGTGCTTTACCTAGTTCAAGGCTACCCATAATCTACTCCTCTGTTGCTTGTACGAGCTGTATAGTTTTAGTCATTACAGTTAATTCTGCAGTCTGTGTGGGCTTAGTTTCAGTGTGACATTTGTGGAACCCATAAAAATTCAGTCTTTTTATTTGTTTTTGTTTTTCGAGAGAGGGTTTCTCTGTGTAGCCCTGGAACTCACTCTGTAGATCAGGGCGGCCTCAAATTCACAGAGATCTGCATGCCTCTGTCTGCCTCTGCCTCCCCAGGACTGGGGTTAAAGGCGTGTGCCACTAATGCCCGGCTCACAAATCCATTCTTTAGAATGTAGGTATGCAATTTTTCCAACCCACTTGACTGGTTCTAGTCCCCTCTCTTTTAATGGGACTCTTGTCAAAATATTATTGACCATAGATACAAAGATTCATTTCTGGACTCTTCCATTTATTCCATGAATCTATCTATCTTCATGCCTTGATCAATGGACGTTTGTAGTATCTTTTGAAATTGAGAGGTGCCCCTTAACTTCCTTCTCTCCCAAGACTACCTTGCATCCCATATAAATTTTAGGACCATCTTGTCAATTCCTACAAAATGCAAATGCTCTTTAAAGATTTTTAAAACAGTAAAGAAAAGAGTGCTTGAATTTAATGTAAAAAATACTATAAATAAAATTAAAGCTTTGGAATGCATATAAATAGCTTTTGAACTAAATCAAAGTGAAATCAGAAGAAATGTGGGGGCTGGCGAGCTGGTTCAACTTTAAGCACATGTGTTCTTGTCAGGAACCTACGGCTGACTTCATCACTCACATGTGGCTCATGACTCTCTGTAGCTCCAGGTCCAGGGAGTCAGTGCTCTTCTGACCTCCAAAAGCACCAGGCACACACATGGTGCACACACACGCATGCAGGCAGAACACTCACACACATAGGATAAAATTTATAAAAATATGAAGACTTTGTTTTTTAATAATATGCTACCAATTTAGACATACTTTCTGGAAACGAATAGAAGGGAGAACATTTCGTGCCTGTCACCACACTTTCGTGGGTTATAGTATCTAGATTTCTCCATAAGTCATAATCTCTGCCAGTGTGCTTGTTTTAGTTCTTTATTTAGATTTATGTAAATTGGCCAGTCTTCTCACCATGTTGTCTTCATACTTGAGACCTCTGTTTTCTTTCCTTCCTTGAGTCGCTGAGTTTCTTAGACAAGCAACCTTTCCTGAGAGCTCACCAGTGCTACGTCCCATGCATTCTCTGCCCTTGGTAAAGCTGCCTCACTTCGCCTTTGCCCTTGAAGAATGGTTTGCCTGGTGTTAGGAGATTTGGGTCAGACACATGTATTATTCTTCCAAAAACTTTTAGTTAGTCTACTATTCCTTCCAAGCATGTGCTTTTTCTGGTGTCCCTTTAACACTGATCACCACATCAACTTTTTATGGGCTCGAGTCATCATTGTATTGACACATCCAAGAAAGACACATGAATGCTGTAGTCCTTGAATATTTCCATGCCTAGAAATGCCTGCTTGCTGCATTTACAACAGCAGTTCAGGGTGACTAGGGGTTGACGCTCAAAGGTTATGCTTTCGTTCAGAGCTTGTAGGCATGACTCCGTTGTCATCTGGCATTAATATTTCCCCAGAGAAATCTGAGCCATGGAAATGTGAGGTCAACATTTTCCCCTTATCTTTCTTTCCATAAGAAACTTTAGCAAACAAACCCAATGATGTCTACTTTCCCCTCAGTCCTGGGGCCTTACACCAAGGTTTCCTGTGTGCTAGGGAAATGTTCTCTCTACACTACATCCCTAGCTCCAGGTGCCATATTGACTATATAGCCATCCTCTCTCTTTTTCCTTATCTATTATATGACCCCTTTCCATTGGCAGTCGATATTTTGTGCTCTCTAATATGTCTTTAAATTCTTTTAACTTTTAAAATAAGTATTATAAAAGGATACACAAATATACAGAAAGAACACACCATAGTTTTCTGTTCATAGCCGGGCATCATGATCAGCCAGCTTCTGAACATTGACTGTTTCATCTGAAGAGCCTTACGTCAACGATAGCCATTGAACCCTGGGACAATCTCTTTATGACATGCATACTTGCAACACATAATTAAAATCATTTTAGTTGCCTTTTTCTTTTCTTCTTCATTTCCTACAATGTCTTAATCCTTTCTCTTTGTCCATAATTCTATACTTAGGCCTATCTCACCAGCTTCTTAAGATTTGCAATTTATTAGTTCTACAGGGTTCTGTGTTGGAATCCCATTCCTTAGCATTAAACCCTCTTCCCTGTTATTCCTGTGCTCTTGCAGCTAGCTGTTGAGCTCTTGTTTTGGTGATTTTTGTATTCCGGGGGGAAAAAAAGCTTTATAATGACAAATAATTTGGAATAAATGTTTCATTTTTTTTCCTGTAGTTATATTGGTTCTTGGTGTTGAAGACTGTCCAGCAGAGAAAACTACTCAAACATGGGTTTAAGACAATAAAGAAAGTCTTTATTAGCTAGCCAGCAACCACACTGGGTATTTGGGATCTCCCGGGTAGCCCTCAATCTTCCTTGGGATGAACTTTTAAACACAAAGCATCCTAGGTTCATATAACTCAAGAGTTAGCTAGAAGCAGAACAATAGAAGCCAAATGCAAGGTTAGTGCATTTAGAGACTTTATCAGAACTACGAACTGTGCTGAGTTTTATGTCCTGAATGGTACTCACATCATGGCATCAGTTGTGCTAGGGTTAGGAGGGCCCTATATTGGGAGTATATTCATTGTCCTTCTTTAGGTACTAGCTTCATTTACTGTGTGACTTAATATTGCATATTTATCTCGTCACCAGGCCATTTCTTTTCTTACTGCATAAGGGGCTGTCTAGCTTCTAGAGCAGTGATTCTTGCCCTATGGTAAAATTTGCCCTCAGAAACACTGGGTAAACTGAAGACATTTTTGGTTATAACAAATACCACAATTAACTCAGAGCTAGCATTTTATTGCTTTGATACTGCTTTACCGTTGGCCTTGGATGGCACAAAATCAAGCCAGCCAGGAGGCACTAAGTTGGAAACTGTGCCCATAGCTGATGGCAACGCCGTTCTAAGCAAGGAGTCAGGGCTGCCTGAAGAGTTCCCTAGCAAAAGTTTGCAAAGGCCACCAGCCAGGAAGAAATGAGAGACGACAGCTTCGAAGCAGACCAGTCAAGATGGGATTTTTTTTTTGCCTCAAATCTAGGCAAGATGTAGAAGCAGTGTGCGAGGTGATTTACTTCATATCATGGAGTTAATCAGCTCCTTTAATGCGCATGATCCCTCTGTCTCTAATCCGTCTGCTTCCATGAGGATCCCTGTCTAACGCTGCCTAGTTTTCTCAGCTGTTTGTAGAGTACTGACATCGGATAAGAGGAAGACAAGGAAGGTGTGAAACTTTCCTTGCACAACCTTCTGTCCTGCTCCCAATTCTCTCTCTCTCTCTCTCTCTCTCTCTCTCTCTCTCTCTCTCTCTCTCTCTCTCTTTCTCTCCTTTCTTTCTTTCTTTCTTTTTGTTTGTTTGTTTGTTTGTTTGTTTTTTATTTTTGAGACAGGGTTTCTCTGTGTAGTCCCCCCTGACCTGGAACTTGCTCTGTAGACCAGGCTGGCCTCTAACTCACATAGATCCTTCTGCCTCTGCCTCCCGAGTGCTGGGATTAAAGGCCTGTACCACCCTCGCTCAGCTGTTTTTGTCCTTGAGCAGGAGACAACAGATTTACAGCTCAGATTAGTTTTCAAAACATAAGGGGGTCCACACACCTCTGTACCTCTGAGCCCTTCTACCTGCAAACGTACACCACATGCCTTACAGTGTGTTTTCAACCCGGGAGGAAGCTCTCTCCCCACACCCAAACCCACGCTCCTGTCCTGAGAATGGCACCATTCTCTTTGCTCGCAGGCTCAGTTATTCCATCTTCACAGGGCCCCAGAGAAGGCAGCTGAGGAGAGAGGAGCCTTAAACAGCCAAGATTTGTCATGAACCAAAACAACCTAGGACAGGAAGGAGCAACTGGGACACTGCGCTCCCTGTACCTGCTACTTTGGGAAGGCTCAGAGACTTGCTAGACTGAATAAACAGAGCTAGTGGCTAGACATAAAGACTCCGAGGTAAGTGCCTGCCTGTCCGTGTCCGCCTTGGGCTGCAGCACTTTGGGGAGCTAGAGACCAGCCTCAGGCAGGTGGAGACTTGAGTGGGCATGTGACCCAGTGAGCCAGAGAGGGACAGGAAATGCATGAACACCCTTCACCTGCCCAAGCTGTGCCCTAACACCAGAGTTCCCAGAAATCTCCGAGAATTTCAAGAAATTCTATGACTTTCTCAATGTGCTTACTTGTGCAGTTAAATAAACTAGTGTACATTGGAAGGTGAATAATCTCGTTGTTAACTGTTTGTTGAAGCCTAGTGAATGACTAACTCACTTGGAGGTAGGCTAAGATTTGGCTGAATTCCATAGTCAATTCCACAATATCCACCCTCTGTTTCTGAAAGTCAGGGACTGACATGGTGCCAACTTGTGTAAGGGGTTCAAATGGTGATCAGTAAGTTGAACAGCCAGCAAATTGGTTGGTTTGTTTTTGAAACAGGGTCTCTCTATGTAACTCTGGCTGTCCTGGAAACGACTGTGTAGACCAAGCTGGCCCCTGACTCACAGACACCTGCCTAGCTCTGTTTCTCTAATGCTGGAATAAGATGCGTGGACCACCATGCCAGATCTTAATAACCTAGAACTTGATCCTTTGGAAGCTTCACCTTAGCCCCACTCCTCCCTCTCCAAACCCTGCCCCCTCTCAGAGAGCTCACCAAGCAGCAGCTCCTCCCCCGGAGCTGTTCAAGACTACTTCTACAGGGGGTTTAGTCTCCTGTCCATTGACCTGCCTGTGATTTCTCCTCTTCCCCGAGACCACCTGGGGTGGGGGGGGCGCTCTGCTCAGATCCCATGAATAGATGTTTCTCAGTTCTGCCTAACTCCATGTAGTGACAGAAGTGGCCTGAACTGTAGGACACCTAGCTGGCGTCAGATTAGCTAAGTGTTGGAAGACCCTGTACATTTGGTACCAGGCATGTTATGAGCAAAAGCAACTCAGAGGTCCTAACAGAGTGGAAAGACACTGAGCTGGCTGTGATGCAGGACGATCAGCTTATTCAGCCAGAGGGGAGGAACCTTGACCTAGTGGCCCAAAGGGGCAGATTGTGGTGGAACTGAGAACAATGGGGGATATTGAGAAAGGGAGCCACAGTACTTGGAGAGACCTAGTCAGTAGCTCTGGATTACAGAGTTTAGAAGGCCACTTCTGTCACTACATGGAGTTAGGCAGAACTGAGAAACATCTATTCATGGGATCTGAATTTAACTATTCCACTTCAGATGCCCATCACAAACGCCAGGTCTTCAAGAGAACTGCTGACTGACAGGCTACAAACTGATGAGCTCCCTTAATACATTTTTCAGGTCTGCCAACTAGTCCCTGGAAGTACTCATAAAATGTATGAACATGATTTATTAACTAGCAGTGGTTTATGATTCAGGATCCGAGGAAGCCAAATGGACGAGGTGCATAGGGCAAGGCATGGGGGAAGGGGGCAGAGCTTGCATACCTTCTGGGCCTGCCACCTTCTCAGAACGGCAATATGTTCACTAGTCCAGACTCTGTTCAACTTCAGCAATTAGTGGGTTTTACGGAGCTTCCCTTCAGCAGGCAGAATGGGTTAAACCTCAGCCTCTAGTAATGAACTCACTTGTCTCTGATGTGTAGAGTTGGGGGTTGGAGTTGTACCCCAGCTGTCTAAGGATGCCCACCTAGATCATGGTCTTCCTGGAGACTACTAACTCCTGTCCTCTCCACTTGTGCCCTGGGGAGGTCCACATCCTCCTTGGTGCCTGTTGATACAACTTCTTCTTAGCTCTTGTTATCATGTGGACTTTCAGACTTGTACCACTCCAGGCATTCTGTTTGGTAAAACAGAAATGGGTAAGTTCCACACGGTGGACTCCACTGGTTCGTTGGATGAATAACCATTCCCAGCCCTTTCTTTCCTGCTGTTTTCTTGACTATGGGTTAGAAAACTTAAACATTCTCTTTCTTATCATCTAGGGAATGGTAGAATTTTGACCCTGGAGACAGAAGCAAACGTTTCTAAGAATTTAGAGAAAGTATTTTTTTTCTCCTTTGGTAAATGAGATAGCACAGTGGGTGTGTCTCTTTGCCTTATTCCAACACTAAAACCTCACAGTCAGCAGAGTGTCTGTGGACGTGTTGAGGCTGATAGGGGAGGCCAAAGAAATAACCATGCTATCCTTGACACTGGGGCTGATGAACTGATGCCAGTAACACATTGCACTCCGGATTTCATGAGTGAAGACTGGACACAAGAGTTGGGTTCTCTGTAACTTGCAATTGAAATGAATAACCTCAAAGCAACTCTTACATGAGAACAAACTTTCTCTCTCTAGACTCTAGAGAAATGCATTTAGCAATATCTTAAGTTATAAATCTCACTAGTTTTATGTAGCCTGAAATTATTTTTTAATTACTTTACACAAACCTCTAGTTAAACTTCTTGGTTATGGAAAAATTTAAAATTTCATATTCCCTGACCAGGGCCTGGGTAAACTGAAAAGTGCTTTTCAAGCACAAAAACCTTTGATGCATCATTGTGGCCTCAAATCAGGTAGAACTGGAGAATTTGTACCCTTGAAACAAACAAAAACAAAAATTCTACTATAATTCACTGTGGACAGAAGTGATTCAGCATGACTAAGCGAGCTTATCACCTGGCTGTAGAGAACACAGTGATTTGAATCTGTAAGCCAGGGAAAAGTCATTTAGTAATAAATAAAATTGGGTTGACACCACACAATACACACAAGAATAGACTGATTCCAATGGGAATAGAGAGAAATTAGAAAAAATAATGAACTCAAATAAACACTGAAATAAAATGCAGATAAAAAAGTATTATTGAGTATGGGGAAAGGATCACTGTATCAGTTCTCTATCCTGCCAGCCAGCTCCCAGATAATGACACAGAGACTTCTTGTTAATTATGGAAGCTTGGGCTCTAGCTAGGCTTGTTTCTAACTATCTCCTATAATTTAAATTAACCCATATGATTATTAATCTATAGTCTACCACATGGCTTTCACCGCTATCCCATTCTGTGTGTCTGACTTGTTCTTCTTCTCTGCCTCGCTTCTTCCCAGAGTCCTCTCTGTGCCTGGAAGTCCTGCCTATACCTCCTGCTAGCTATTGGCCATTTAGCTCTTTATTTAACCCATCAGAAGGCACCTTGGCAAAGATACATCTTTAAAGTATACAAAAAGATTATTCTCCCTTGTGTCTAAATAAAAGGAAAGGGTTTAATTCTAACATGGTAAAACTGCGTGTAATAAGAACAATTATCAGGTAAGAATTACATTCATAATGTCCAGTTCATTTGCATTTTGAAAATTCAGAGAAAAACTCTATTATCTATTCTATATTGATGAGTCCCAAGTTTTACACCTAAACCACTTTTTATCATGACTTGTATTACCAACCCAAATTTATCTTTTTAGACCTCAAAACATTTTCTTAGATAAACAACTTAAGCTTTTATGTCTCTCAAACCTTATGCATTTTTTTACCTCCTTTGTGAGTTTCTTTTCTGAATTTGGTGACAAAGAACATTGCAACTCTAACTATCTTGTCTTCGGTTCCATCAGAGACCTGATAAGGTGTAATATTACCTGAGTAAACAAAAAGTACATAGCAAACAACTTCCAAAACTATAGAAATGACAGAGATAGGTGACAACATGGACAGTCACCCAAGTTCCCTTTGCAACAATGTGGATTCATCTTCAGTCTACAGGTAGACTACAGATATACTACAAGTCTAGTATATCTGACAAACTTTTCTGTGAAGAAGGCATTTTGAATTTGTCTTGACAAAGTTTGATAGTTGTCTTCTTTTGTGTCCTGCTTGTCCAGTTTGGACAACATATTGTCAGCAGTAGAAGTAAGGGCTGTTTCTTGCCCAGATGGCTAGCTTTGCCTCATAGTAAGCAAACTCCATAGGGAGGTTCTTTGACACCCATCATCCTTTTTGAAGTAATTGGTGCTACAAGGAATAGACATACCTCACTGTCATGAATTGCCTTATGTTGTTAAAATATTTTAAATGCCATATTCCATAGGTCTTGGAAGTGTTTGAAGACTATTTAAAATATATTTGTTTATTAAACTTGAAAACATATCTAACATGACTACAAGTTTGATTGTAGATGACTAACTACTAACCTGTATTTCTTTATTATCCTAAGTAGCTTTTAAGGACTAAAACTTACATTACATTTTAAAAAGAGCTACATAGGTATAATATCTTAAACAAGAATAGAAGGATATATACAGTATAACCAAAATAACTTTAAATTTGTATCAACATATAAAAATCCATACCAAATATGTAAAATATTTGAGAGTAGTAGCTGTGTTTTTTTTTAAGTTTGAAAATAGATTCAATAATCTTCCCTTTTAATCTATCATTTCTTTTCTTTCTTTTTTTGTGGTTTTTTTTTTTTTTTGAGACAGGGTTTATCTGTGTAACTTTGGAATCTGTCCTGGAACTAGCTTTGTAGACCAGGCTGATCTCAAACTCACAGAGATCCACCTGCCTCAGCCTCCTGATGCCTGGATTGAAGGCGTGTGCTACTACCACCTGGCATCCTATCATTTCTATATCCCCCCTTTTTCTTTTCAGAATGAGGTCATTGAAGCTGATTCCTTTTACTCAGCTTTTTTCCTGACCATGACCAATAACAACTTGTGACAAAACCCCCTAAACAGTGACAAACATCCATAGCACACCAGGGGACCAAAAATCACTCACCCCACTTCGTGAGAATGTGGGTGTCTTGTTCTCTAGATTGCTTAATGTTGTCTTGGAGCAACAGCATCTTTAGGGAACCCTGAGAAAATTAGGATAATGATCAAGTCCTGGGAGAGTCAACTGCTGTCCAATCTCAGTGTGGGAAAGTGCAAGGCTTCTCTGAAGTCCTGGCTGGATAGTCTATGAGGCTGGACCATCTCAGCTAGCAGCTTTGAAGTTGTTTTGGATGCAGAATTTTGAGGAAACTGCAACAGAAGCTTTCTGAAAAGCTGAATCACCTAGACTACTTGTCCTCATTGGTGTTTAGTGCCTTTTTTTCTTTCTGAAAGCACACAAAGTTTTAAAAATAACCTATATATCTGCATTAACACAAGCATAGAATATGCAGTGTACACAAGTCATATAAAGATAATTTTTTGTTTTATGTTTGAGTGGGTAAAGGCATCTGTCAATTTTATAAGTTGATTTGGACTGTATAATCAAACTGTCATGAGGGCTGTGTAGACAACAAGATTTATCATGTCTCATCCAGTCACAGAGCTGTTCCCATGTTGAGGGATCAGCATATACGTCACCTGTCTTTCAGTCTTTCCTGGATTTTCCCCTCATGTCTGTAACCAAGATCCTCAGGAGGTCTCCCCTAGTCAACTCTGATCTCTATTAACTTTGAAGGAATCCATAGCTTTTTGTTTCCTGTGGAAACAAAGGCATATCCCCTTCCCCAACATAACACATATTCTGGTTTCCATTTTAAAGTTAAAACATCCCTAAAGTATATAAGCTGGTTTAATTCAGCAGTCCCTTCCACAATCCAGTATCTTTCAGGAGCTGCTGTTTGCTCCTCAGTATTTAAACAATTCAAAGTCGATAAAGCACCATAGGTGATCAAGACACCCTGTGTATTTCCCATCTTTACATGGCTTATTCTTTTATATTACTTTATTCTCCCTTTAAAGACTTTATGATTTTTAAACTGTTTTTTTTTTTAATGACAGTCTATACCCATTTTTTACTGCATCTGTTTAAAGGTTTTCTCGGTCTGGACCCCTTTATTGCATATCAGTAGCTTTCTTTGCCTGGTGAACCAAGCCTTAACCTTGCTGTGCAACTCTACACATGGTGCTGCTGGCTCAAGCCTACAGGCAGCATGTCTCTGTACACTGTAGCCCATTGACTGAGAGACCACGGGACTACAAAGCTGTGTTTGACTGTATATTTCTGTGTTTGAAACTTTTTAAAAGCTTTCTCAGGTCCTATGTGAAATACCTGTCCCTACGTTAGATGCCATATGTAGTAGTTATTTCTCTGTCCTGATAGCCAGCTCCCAAATAATGGCATGGAAACTTGTTTATTATGAAAAGCTCAGCCTATAGCTTAGACTTATTCCTAATTAGCTTTTTTTTTTTTTTTTTTGGTTTTTCGAGACAGGGTTTCTCTGTAGCTTTAGAGCCTGTCCTGAAACTAGCTCTTGTAGACCAGGCTGGCCTCGAACTCACAGAGATCCACCCGCCTCTGCCTCCCAAGGGTTGGGATTAAAGGCGTGTGCCGCCACCACCACCCGGCCCTAACTAGCTCTTATAACTTAAACGCATATGCTTTTTAAAATTAATCTACATTCTACTACATGATTTTTTTTTACCTCTATCCAATTCTGTGTGCCTGACTTGTTCCATGTCTTGCTGGCTTCTCTGCCTCTCTTCTTCCCAGAGTCCTCTCCTTGCTATACCTTCTGTCTAGTATTGGCCATTTAGCTCTTTATTAAATCAATCAGAAGGCACCTTGGCAAAGACACATCTTCACAGTGTACACAAAGATTATTCTGAAACAGATAACCATAATTCAAATGCCACATACAGCAAGAGAAAACCTGATCTTAAAAAAATACTGTGGCTAGGAGGATGACTTCATTGGTAAAGTGCTTTCTGCCCAACCATGAGGACCTTAACTTAGATCCCCAGCACCCACATAAAAGCTAGGCTTAGCAGCATGTATCTGCAAACTCAATGCTGGGAAGACAAAGACAGAGCGTCCATGGCAAGTCAGCCTAGCAGAATCTGCAAACACTGGATTCAGTGAGAGTCTAAAAACATTATACAGAGTTGTTAAGGAACACACCTGACATCAGCTTCTGGTCTCCACATGTTTACACACACAAGTGCAAGTGGGCTGGGACACACATGTGAACATGTACAGACACACACACACACACACACACACACATCTTAGATACACATTTTTTTTTTTTTGCATAGCCAGAACCACCATGAATAAGCTCAAAAGACAGGCTTGGAATGCAGCTCTGTGGTAGAATTTTTAACATGTATGTGAACCTAGAATTCCACCCCCAACACCACAAAACCATTTCCTCTACCTATATCAAAAATGCAACAAGTGATAAATGTGAAGAAAATATTTTCAAAATATATCACAAATAATAGTCTAATAGTCATGACAACAAGAAAATCTCAAATGTAATACCATAAAGAGAAGAGTGAAATTAATCACTGTGATATTGTTGTTATGTTAGCGACATATGCTAGCATTTCCTGTCCAGCTTTTATTCATTTCAGGAATTAATAGTCGGATTTCAAAAGCGGGAAAGCTGGACTGCGTAGCCATCTACAGATAGCTTCCTTCCAAGACTAAAGGGGTTTGCAGCCCTAAGTGAATAATAACCTCCAGGAAATCTGTACAAATAAAATATGCACACACTATTCTAAGAAATAGGGATTTCTAGGATATTTTTAACTCTGACATTTTCCATCCCAGAAGGTTTTTTTGTTTTGTTTTGAAGCTTGTAGTCTGCTGGCATTCCCTTTCTTTTTCTGTATTTATTTTAGAACATAACTCCCACAAACAATATGGCTCCCCTGTTGGCAAGGATGAGCTGTGGGACACTGGTGTGCAGTCCCCCAGCTGCGTGTATGCAGGGCTACGTGAATTCCTAACTGATCTATGCCCTGGCTCCCTTGCCCTTTCTTTGAAGCATTCCCTGACAGAAGCGCTGTTTGGTTTACTACACTAGACACTTTCCTGCCAAACAATGTTTGGGAGAAGAGTGAGAGTTCAGCTATTTTAAGAACCACCAGCCAATGTACCTATTGATCCCTTTCCATGTATCATCCAAGGTACTTCCCAGCCACCAGTTATGGGAATCGAGAGTGTTCAGAGGCCAAGGGCAACCAGAATGAGAAAAGAAACCTTTCTAGTGTGGTTTGTAAATGAAATCTTCTTCTCTGGCTCCAGGAAGGAATTATAAACATCTCAGCCTGAACAAGACCTGTTTCTATTTATTTGTCCGTTTGTTTGTGTTTGGCTGGGGATCAAACCTAGGTTTTCCACATAGTAACCTGGTGTTCTACCACTGAACCCTAGGGCCAGCTTTAAAAATGGTTTAGTAATCATGCAACCCAGTGGGAATAAAAAGACTATAGAGTTACCCGAACTATCATTCTTATAGTCACAACAACACCCTTTGTCACATGTCCTGGTCATGACTTTAGCTTCAGCTGCACCGGTTGCAAGCTGAAGACTCCCTGGCACCATGCTTTTGAACCTTTTCCGAAGCTTCGATGTCTGAGCCCTGCCACACACATAGCTGGGCAAGTATGATCCAGAAGACTTTCCGCAACCAAAGAGGCTGGAGTTGGCTAATGGTCCCTCTCACTCTCACCCATCTTTTGGAAGTACATTCCAAAAGTGTTCCTCAGAGTCCTGGGGGGTATCAATTTCCCGCGACGGTAACTGGCCGAGTAACCCATGCTCTAGTGGCCTTTCCTTTTCAACTGTGTTGTATTCTTTGCATTCTTATTTTAACTTCCTGAGATTTTCCTTCAGATGAACAGTTATATTCACAATGGCCTGCCCCCTCCCATCAAACATCAATGAAGACAATTTCCCCACAGGGCAATCTGATAGAGGCGGTTCCTCAGGATGTTTCAGTTGACAGCTGAAGCCAATCATGAGAGGCTGGTTACGACACCAACCCAAGACGGTCTTACTCACAGAAGAAGAAAAGAATCAATGAAAGGAAGAGGTTGAAGTTTTAGAGTCAGCAGGCTTCTCTACAAAGAAGACTAAAACAGAGAGGTGAGCTGGTCTGTAGAGAGGGGTGGAGATGTTAAGGAGTTAGGTTTAAAAAGAAGAGAGAAATGAGTACTTCTGTGTTACGAAAGGTCTGTCAGAATCAAGAAGCTCTTATCTCAGTCTACTGTACCTCTGTAACACAACATAATACCCAGTGTTGGGTAATATGCAAAGAGGAAGTTTAATTGGCTCATAATTCTGGCAGCTGGAAAGTTCAAATATGATACAGCTCGGGTTAAATCTCAGCACAGGGGCAAGGTGGAAGAACACCAGCCACATGCAGTGATCTATAGGGCAGCCCCGTGTTCTAACAGCCTACACTTTAAAAAAAGATTTTTTAAAAAATTAGCTTGCATGTATGGATATTTGGCTACATGTATGTTTGTGTGCCACAGAAGCCAAAGAGAGCATCAGATCACCTGGGACTAGAATTAGGAGCTGGCTGAGAACGGCCAGTGCTCTTAACCATGGAGTTGTTCCCAACACTCCAGTCACCTAACAGCCCACTTTTGGAAGAACTCAGCCCTGTGATGAACGTGATTGAGGTGAGGCAAATCTCACCTCAAAACAGAGATAAAGGGCTGTGGAATAGCTTAGTCAGTAAAGGCCAAGCCTGATGGCCTGCATTCAGTCCTGAGACTCCACGAGGTGGAAGAAGCGAACCAACCCCACAGTCGTCCTCTGAGCTCAACACACGCACCGTGGCAATGCACTCCTCTCCCCAACGCACAGTGAATTCATAAGTGCAAATTTTAAAAAGAGGTAAAACCTAGTTGCCTACAGCCTCACTCACTCATCGCCAGAGCATCTGCAGAAACTATCTTTTACTGGTCCAAGCTTTGAAGTTACAGGGGCTTCATGAGAGAATGTTTGAGGGATGCGGCACCCTTGAAGACCGTGTGAGAACAGAGCACCACCCAAGCAGATGAGTTTGTGACTTGCTCCTGTGTTGAAGAGATCAATGCAGCCATGTGTGCTCAGCCACACAAGACTAGTGGGTATTTGGACCAGCTAGAATTGTTTCTAGAGAGATTCTCTTAAGCTAGATGCCCATCTGTACTGGCTGGTTTTATGTTAGCTGAACACAAGCTAGAGTCACCAGAGAGGAAAGAACCTCAGTTAAGGAAATGCCTCCATGAGATTCAGCTGTGAGGCATTTTCTTAATTAGTGCTTAATGTGGGAGGGACACTGTGGGTGGTGCCACCCCTGGGCTGGTGGTCCTGGCTTCTACAAGAACGTGAGCTAAGCAAGTCAGTAAGCAGCTCCCTCCACGGCCTCTGCATCAGCTCCTGTCTCCAGATTCCTGCCCTGATTGAGTTCAGTCTTGACTTTCTTCAGAGATGAAAAGCAATGTGGAAGTGTAAACTGAATAAACCCTTTGGACCCAAGTTGCTTTTTGGTCATGGTGTATTGTTGCAGTAACAGAAACCTTAACCAAGACACCGTCTAACGGGGAAGAAAACTCAGTCGTGGTAGTAAAAGAGATATAGAAGAACATTATTAGAGAAACTACTTTGGAATGTATGGCAAGATTGAAACCATACAAGTCATGAAAGACAGGCAAAAGGAATGGAAAAAGGAAAGAATGCCCTTTTATAAGTTTTAATGATCAAGAACCAATTGATAAAATTGTTTAGCAATATCACATTACTCACGGGCATAACCGCAGGGTGAGAGGTGCCTTTCTGAACAAGAAGAGCAGCATACTGGATCATAAGTAGGTCATGGAGGTAGATTTGGCAATGTAATGGGTGGTGGAGTTCATTTAGGCTGGGGTGGGAATGCTGGCCAAAGAGCAGACTCTGCCAGTGAAGATGTTGGCAACAGAAGCGGCTATGGGGGGGGGGGGAGATGACACACTATTTGGGAGGTGATAAAGGAAACGATGGTGGCAGTCCTTGTTACAGGGGTAGAGGAAGTTGTCTATGTTGTAGTGGTCCAGGATATGGAAGCTAAGGCATGGGAGAAGAGGAGGAAGTCTTGGTGGTGGTGGCTACACTGCTTTCAGGGATGATAGTGGACAGTAGAAATCAGATAATGGGCTCAGCAAGGGAGCAGTGGCATAGAGAACACTTAAGCAGTCCCTTAGGTAGTGGCTATGGACCTGGTCGCACTTGTGGTGGGTACTGCAGCAAAGGGTTTTTAAACTATCGAAAAAGGTCTGTGCGGTGTGCAGCAGGGGAGAAGGGATTACCAGGAGAAGTCCAGGTCACTCAGAGGCAGTCCTCCCAAAGGTAAGTTTGCTGCAGAAGAAGCCATGAGTCATAGAAAAGTTACTGTCACTTAAAACGGGAAACTCTCCTTGCTCTGGACTGTCCCATCCACAGTCTGCAAAAGGTTCAGTTATGGGCTTGAGAGACGCCCAGAGGTTAAGAGCACTGGCTGTTCTTCCAGAGGGCTTGAGTTCAATTCCCACAACCAAATGGTGGCTCACAACCATCTGTCATGAGATCTGCTGCCCTCTTCTGGTGTGCATGCATGCAGACAGAACACTGTGTACATAATAAACAAACAAATCTTTAAGAATGTTTTACAAGTTCAGCTACTGTCTAATGCAACTGTAGTATAAAGTAGAAGTCCATTCCTTTTGTCTAGTGAAGCTCTTTTCATTTTATTGGGTATAGTAGCCTATAAAGTATGGTAATGCTACCACAAAATTTTAAAAAATGATTCTTTTTCACTTTGAAAAGGGGAAAAAAGAACTCGGTCTTGTAAAAATTGATGGGTGCTGTCCAGAGGCAATGATATTATGACATCGGATCACCTCCCACCGTGCTCTGATAAGTAACTCATTTATTTTCCACAAGAAGGGTAAAGCTAGCTTTCGGGGTGCTATGAAGCCACTGGGGTTATTTTTTCAAAAACCAGCTCACAACACCCTCCCACTGAAGGAGCAAAAGTGACCCAAACTGAAAAGGGCATTGCGTGGTGGGGGGTGGGATAGGCGGGGAGGTGGATAAGATGTCTAGGGATGAGAACACTCAGCAGTGCCCACGAGGCCTCAAAGGCACGGGCTCTGGAGCATCAGAACCTGCAGCTTCAGTTCAGTCAGCTTGGAGAGACTGGTGCCTCAAGAACTGGTTTCCCTGAGAGGACAACCTCACAGATGGAAGGACGTTCAGACTGTAGACCGCTCATGGGTCGGGATCACATTAGCACCGAGAACCTGGTATTCGAACAAGGAAGGGATCTATATCATACAGAAATTAAAACCTACACCTTGGTTGAAAAGTTGCTGTCACTCATTCACCTGCTAGCACAGGGGCCAGAGAGAAAACAAAGGATGGGGACAGCAATGCCTTTCATTCAATTCTTAACGATGGGCGCCTTTTATTAGTTTCTTGGATGGCTTCCTCATGTTGGACCAAGTGTAACGTTTTACATTTTTAGTATACTTAGCTTAAAGTCAATTCTAGGCATTAAAGAGATTTCAGGCTAGAGCATATAAAGTTCTTTGATATTAGATTAGGTCTTTTTTTCTTTTCTTAACGTGTCTCAAATCTTTACAGTAAAATTGTTTCATGCTTCTCACTGTGGTGACTCTATTGGAGTCACCGTGTATCTCCCCACTGTGAGGATATCATGGGAGATATAGAAATGGACTGTCCGAATATCATCCCTCCCTTCCCACAGCTTCCTTGTTGTTAACTGTAGTTCAGACATTGAGGTACAAACTGAAAGGGAGCTGACTCGGGGGAGGGCCCAGAGTGCTCCGTTTGCTTCTATTTTCCTTCCTGCAAGAAGGCTGAAAAGCACATGTAAAGAAGGCTGGAGCTTTAGCTGCCACCCAGTAGCTCGAGGTGACCTCTGGTGGTGACAGATACTGTTTGTGACTCCAGGATCACCTGCCCAGAGCTGGTCTCTTGTCTTTTCTCACCAGATCCAGCTTTACTATTAAAGTCCAGCGGCCCTCAAGGCGCCTTCCGGCCCTGCTCGCATGGAGAGTCCACACTCATGCTGAATGCCGAAGATGGGGCTGGGAAGGAGCACCCAGAGCTTCCCAGCTGAGATTAGCTTATCTCTTACCCAAAAAGCAGTCCGTGCTCACCTTGCTTATGCTACTTTTATTTGGGTTTCTCTGTTTCTGTTAGCCGAATTCCTTACAATTTGAAATTGATGCCCATAGGGCCTTGTACACTTTGTAGTTACCTGTAGCTACAGCAATTCTGTACTAAAACATTTTTTCACCGATGTATTGCCCTAAGCGATTGCTCTTCAACTTCTCTCTCGGTGCAGTTGCTCAGGAAAACCCGAGGCAGGTCCCCTTGGACCGTTATGAATCTGTCTTCTTTCACTTTTGCTTGGCAAGATCATACCTAGCTCTTTGCAAGCGCTTGCTGGAGTCTGCGAGCCCCTACTTCTTCCCGGTCTCCTAACTGATTATTCTATCAGGAGCTTCTATGAAGCTGGGAACCTGGCTGAGCCAGAGGGAGAGAGGCTGGGTTAGAAAGGATGAAGGTTAAAAGAAAGAGACTTAGCTCTTTGCAAAACAGACAGCTAGAGCTTTCAAATGCCTCATTCATTCCACTCATACAGTGGGACCAGAACATAGCTGCTACCTAGGGAGAAGTAGTGATCATATTCGGGTCGAAATTAGTTTCCCCTTGTTTTGTCTTTGATTTTTATTTCATTAATTCCTCTGTGAATTATTCACCTTGTCTAAAATTCATTAAGATCCCAGCTCTGAGGCTGCTGAGGCAGGAGGATCTTGAGTTTGAGACCAGCTGGGTTCCTTTTCAAAAAACAATACAGAACAAAATAAGCGCAGGAACAGATGTCGTATCCAACCGTACACATGCCATTTGTAGGTTGTATAAGTAATGTCTATGGGAAAATTAATCCCGCAGGCTACATGCATCCCCAAAACAGCTGTGAATGCCACCCAATATAAAACTGCAAACTTGGTTCATGTTACAGGATTTTTTTGTTTCTATATTTTATTGCACAATTCTTTGTAGATAACAACTTCATGTCACAATGTCAAAATGTTGAACTCACCTACTTTCAAGTAAAAAAAAAAAATTCAAGACAGTTTGTATCTGCTCCCTGACATTCTACAAAGACTAAAGGAAGGTGGGGGAGGAAGCAAACCGTAGCAGTGACCAGTGAAACTAGGCAAGGCAGCGGAGGTCTTGTGAGCACTCTCCTGTACGAGTTCCTGTCCCTCTCCCCCTTTTCTTTTCTGAGGCAGAGTCTCATGCAGCCCATGCTGCTCTCAAACTAGCTGTGGATAACGTTGAACTTCTGACCTTCCTGCCTCTCCACCCCAGAGTGCTGGGATTACAGGCACGCACTACCACACCCCAACTATTTTTTTTTTCTTTTAGTTCAAAGAAAGGTGTCATCAATTGATTTCAGTTGGGGAAATTTTAAAAGCCAAGAGGCCGCATGTTTAATGTTGTTCTGAGGAGCAATAGAGGATTTTAGCTCACACACAGAATGAAATGACACAGAGGACACGAGAGTGTCTGCCAACCTTCGTGTGACGTCCTCGCCTCTCATTTCTTTCTTTATTAAGTTACACTTGCTTACTTTTTACTTGTTTCTTTGTGTGTGTTCACACCACAGCACTTGTGAGAGTCAGCTCTCTCCTTCCACCACGTGGATCCCGAGGCTTGAACCCAGGTGTTCTGACCTGGCAACAGCCATCTTTACACGTTGAGCTATCTCTTAGACCTGTTTACCATTTAAATCTCTTGTCTTCCATAGCCCCCCGCCCCCGCCCCAGTGCTGAGGGCTGAACCCTGGTTCTGGGCCACAAATGTAATAAAAAAGCGTTTCACCACTAAACCACATACTCCAAACCACTCTTCATATAAATACTTTAAGATTTCTGCCTAATCAGGTTTTCTTTTCCCATATTTGTGCCATTACACTCTTATGCTCATAATTTTGCTTTTAGTACTTGGAATTATTTTGAATCCACTTCCTACCCACTTTCCAAAACATAACCCAAATGATTTTCCAGGAACCCCATGCATACCTTATATAGAACACTTACCGCAGTACCAGGAGAGGATGCACAGTTTGAAGTTTCCTTTTTAAACTCTATAGTTTGAAGATCTAATCTCATAAGTCCTTGGTAAATATTTTTTTGATCTTCAGCAGGAGCTATCTATTATAATATCTGATCAAAATGAAATGTAACCAGTTACATATTACTATATATATATTACTATATACTATAGATATTATTAATATATATATCCTACAATGTCTTGTTTGAAAAAATTACAAAGTCATTTAAAATAAATAGTATCATGCAGGACAAAGAGTGAGAGAAACCTGCCCAAGGCTGGACGACATAGACTGGAATGCAGCTGGGCCCTGGGACAGGAAATAAATAGAACTCTCCAGGATTCCATGAAACCTCGCTTGCTGTGGAGCGTCAGAAGCTTGAACAAGCACAATACAATACAAGATGTACTAGCACAAAGTAGTACACCTTATGTAACCTCGCAGAGTACAGTGGGTCACAGCGTGTGTTTGGGAGCCAGCTTCCAGAGGTCACATTCAGTTTTGCTGTTTCTGCTGTGAGAACTCAGGCGGGTTGCTTAGGTTTCCTCTTCCTAACGGTTTGCCACTGGGGGGTGGGGGGGTGTACAGCGGAGGCACTGACAACAAGCAGCAGCAGAGGCGGTGGCAGTGGGAGCGGGGAGAATGGGCATGAAAGAATGAGAATAGAGCACGTGGTGCCTGCCTGTCAGTTTCTCCTTCTCTAGAGACCAAGTCCAAAGCCATTCTTAGCTACATAGACAGTTTGAGGTTGGTCTGAGCTTCAGAGACCCTGTCTCAAAAACAAAGAAAGAAGTAGAGAAAAATATAATATTTGTTGTTATAAACAAATAATAATTGTTGTTGCTATTGTTATACTTCATCATCTTTAGACATAACCCATGCCAAAAATTCAATTTGTAAAGCACTAATTATCAGTTAGACAAACTAATAGTTCATTTGGAAAACATTCTGAAAATGATACTGAGTAAGGTTGTTTTAAGAATGTAAAATGAGACAAATTTTTATTTTTTTCTGTGTTGGGGTTAAACCCAGGGATCAAACATACTGGACAAACCTCTACCTCTGAACTATATCTACGCATAGCTCCTCCTTATTTGGTTTGGAGTTCACATGTCCATTGGCATTCTCAAACAGAATTTGGGAACAAAGTTTTCAAAGCTCATTTTGTCTTTTGCTGCAACAGCTTTGTAATCCTTTCAGGGAATCTTAAACAAACATATGGTTTTCCTATGTAGCCCAGGATGGCCTCAATCCCATGGACGCCCTTTCCTTGATTTCTCAGGGCTAGGATTACAGGCATGCATCACCACATTTGACTTTAAATTTATATTACTAGTGATTTGTATTTAGACCTTCAGACTTTTAAAAACATAAAGAATATGACAGGATTTTTAGGTTCTTGAACTTACCTATGCCTTGCCTTTCCCCCTTTTTCTTGACTTTCCTGCCTTCTTTTCCTTTTCTTTTCTTCTCCCCGAGTCCCGTTTAAGAAATTTGTGTGTGTGTGTGTGTGTGTCTGTGTCTGTGTGTGTGTGTGTGTTTTGACACAGGGTTTCTCTATAGCTTTGGGGCCTGTCCTGGAACTAGCTCTTGTAGACCAGGCTGGCCTCGAACTCACAGAGATCGGCCTGCCTCTCAAGTGCTGCGATTAAAGGTGTTGCCATCTTTGGCCAGCTCGCTGCATGAGTCGTCTTTATTGCTATGCTTGCAGCTCTAATTACCATTGCTGTACGTAATGCATTTTTCAGAGTGTCTGGTAAAGATACAAACAAAGGTTCTGCACTGGGGCAGAGGAAGGCAGCCAAAGCAGCTCGAGCTTTAATGTGGAACAAAATCTTAGTTTTCCAACTGTTTCAAGTTGCTTAACCTTTTCTTTGTGTGAAACGGGAGCAATCCCCTATTTTATAATAATTATGAAACTCTAATGAGATACTTTTTTAGTTTATTAAAAATACTACTGAGTTTATAGTATATACTGTGTTTTAAAATATAGGGTCTTTGGAGAATGGATAAGGAAAATGTGGTACATTCCCACAATGGAGTACTACACAGACAGCTTGAATTTTGCAGGAAAATGGATGGAGCTAGAAAACATTATTTTGAGTGAGGTAACCCAGACACAAAAAGACAATTACCACATGGACTCACTCATACGTGTTTTTTAAACATAATGCAAAAAAAGCCAGCCTACAAACCACAATCCCAGAGAACTTAGAACAATGCGAACACTAAGAGAGACTTACATAGATCTAATCTACATGGAAAGTAGAAAGTATAAAAAGACAAGATCTCCTGAGTAAATTGGGAGCATGGGGATCTTGGGGGAGGGTTGAAGGGGGGAGGGGAGGGAGGAGGGGAGGGGGGAGGGGAGAGGCAGGGAGGGGAGCAGAGAAAAACGTAGAGCTCAATGAATATCAATAAAATGTATAAAAATTTAAAAAATAGAATATAGGGTCTTAAAATGTGAGTTAAAAGGGCTGAGAGATGGTTCATCAGTTAAGAACACTGTCTTGTTCATTCAGAGAATCTACATTACGTTTCCAGCACCTACGTTGTTACAGGGGGCTGCTTGTTCCTCCCAGCCCAGAACTGAAATAATCACACAGAAACTATAATATTTAAAACACTGCTTGGTCGATTATCCCTAACTTCTTATTGGCTAACATTTAAATCTTAATTTAACCCATTACTAGTAATCTTTGTATTGCCATGTGGCTGTGGCTTACTGGGTTAAGTTCTGGCTGGCTCCAGCAGGGCTACATGGCGTCTCTCTGACTCTGCCTTGTTGCGGGAGGTCCTTCCGCTCCTCCAACCAATAGCTGCTGAGATACCAGCCCACTGGGGCGTGGTCTCTCTCCCTTTAAAAAAGCGGCTACTTCCTCTGCTCTCTCTCTTCACTTCCTGCTCCGCTGGCTACTAGATTCCCTGGTTGCGCAGAGGGCTGTTGTCTGGGATGGTGATCTGTAAGTTTTTTCCTCCTTAAATAAATACCACCCTAGGGGGCTGGAGAGATGGCTCAGTGGTTAAGAGCATTGCCTACTCTTCCAAAGGTCCTGAGTTCAATTCCCAGCAACCACATGGTGGCTCACAACCATCTGTAATGAAATCTGGTGCCCTCTTCTGGCCTGCAAACATACACACAGACAGAATACTGTATACATAATAAATAAATAAATATTTCTAAAAAA
>NW_026067964.1:3436347-3446187 GCF_014885135.2 Alexandromys fortis
TCCTTGGCCCTGATAGGTTAAAACATAGGTGGGAGGAGTAAACAGAATAGGATGCTGGGAGGAAGAGGAAGTGAGCTCAGACTCGACAGCTCTGCTCTCTGGAGCAGAGATGCCAGGCTGCGCTCTCCCAGGCAGCTCCGACCCAGGATGGATGTAGGCTAGAATCTTCCCGGTAAGCGCACCTTGGGGTGCTTACACACATTATTAGAAATGGGCTAGTCCAGGTGCGAGAATTAGCCCAGAAGAGGCTAGATAGAAATGGGCCAAGCAGTGTTTAAATGAATACAGTTTGTGTGTTGTTATTTCGGGCATGAGCTAGTAGGCGGGTGGGGTGCTGGGGACGCAGCCCCGCCGCTCCTATTTCAACACTGCCTCCTTTCTCCCAGCATTTAGTTTAGTTTTCCCTGCCTAGCTCTGTTCCCCTATAGCTCTGCTAAAGGCCCAAAGCAGTTCCTTTATTCACCAGTGGTATTCACAGCATACAGAGGGGAATCCCACATCACTTCATAGCAGTTTGTGTTACTCCAGTTCCAGAGGATCCCATGCCCTCTTCTGGCCTCCACGAACACTGCACTTCACGTGCACACACACACACACACACACACACACACACACACACACCTTTTTATATGTAAAAGAAAAGCAGTTACATACCAATTGTTCTACTTAGGAAATTTCCACATAAAATAGTTAAGTCATAGACTATTACGGAAATGCTATGGGCGATGGGCGTTTGAAGGAGAGAAATGACATGCATTTGAATCAGGAAAGGGGGTGGCATATGAATTATCCTTGAGGTATAATTAGGATTTCAAAATTTAAAGTGGGTAGGAATATTCAGGTTAAACTCAGAACATAAACAGGGGTGTCAAGAGATTCAGTACATTCGAAGGACCTGTTACTTCAGGCTGAAAGAGGGTGCTATGGCTGTGAAGAGACAAAATGCGGGGTGGGGCCATACTAACAATGTCAGCTTCTTCATGGGCAAAAGGCTGATGATTTAGGAGCCGGTCTATGGCATAAGAGGAAGATTGCTGCAGCAGAAATGCCAGAAGCACTGGCTGGAAGATGTAGAGCGCCCAAGAGTGGGAAGACCAGTTCGGATAGGTTATTGCAGTTTTCAGTAAGAGATGATAAAAGCCTGCAGCCAGGAGAGCAGAGGGAATTCAGAGAGGACACGGGAGAGGGAATCTTCAGCAAGAACCCAGAGTGTGCGCCAGGAGACCTAGATCGTCGGAACCACTGGAAATGATGGGTAAGTCACAGAGGGGTTGGGTTGCACCCCGACGCCACGTTTCACTTTTTTAAGTTCCTCTTTTTCTGTTTCCAGAGCTCTACTACTTTCCCCAGATCTCTGTGCTAAGTGGGCTTTTCCTTCTCACCCTGGCCCCGCGCTCATCCCCACGCCCCCACTCTGACATGGAGGCCTCCCTCGGCCCTCCCACAAGAACGACCCTCGCAGGTCAGACTCCGAGGCCGGGGGCACTCCACCCGCGGGATCCCCTACCGCCCGCGCGGGCGGCGTCCTCGCCGGCGTCCCCACGGCTCGGGGACCAATGGGAAGGCTGCGATGCTGGGACTCGACCAGCTATTGGTTGGCTCCGCCGTGGTGAGAGATGGTGCGGTGCCCGTTCTCCGCCCGGGTGCGAGCTGTGGGCGGTTGTTAGGGCGACCGTTCGTGACGTAGGCCGTCAGGCCGAGCAGCTGCCCGGCGATTGGCTGGACGATCGGACGATCCTTGCTTATTGGCGGCCGCCTGGCGGCTCGGAGCGTGCGTAAACGCCGTTCCTTCCGCCCGAGGCTCCGTTGGCTGGAGACGGCGGCTGGGCCGGCTTGGTGGCCTCCATTGAGATCCGGAGGTGAGCGGGCCGACTCTGGGGATCCGCCGGCCAGGGGCTGCGGGGTTGGCAGCCGGCGCGGCTCGCGCTCCGCCAGGGCCCACGAGGCGGCTGCGGACCGAGGGGACCGCGAGGAGACGTCCTTGAGGCCCGGCGGCAGGGCGGCGGCCTGGGAACCCGTGGGCCGGCTAGGCCTGCGGGCCGGTGCTGCAGCGGGGCGTCCGTGGGTCCTGTCCTGGGGGAGATGTGCTGGCCGGGCGGTCACGGTCATGCGGGTAGAACGAGTGTCAGACGCGGGAGAGGGGGACAGCGGAAGCAGATGTTCTTGGAGCCCTTGGGTACGAGTGTTCACGCCCAGACGTTGCCTTGCCGCAGGATCTCTAAAGTGATGGAGAAGGGCCCGATGCTGGCTGCAGTTTGACCCAAAGCTAGGATACGGCAGGTTATGCCCCCTCCTAGTGGGCCGGGAGGATGGGAGATGAGTGCAGGCAAAGCTGGCCCTCAAAAAGTCAGTCGGTCTGCCCCGTACGTCTTATCTTTCTCCTAAGGGGCGGAGGCTCATTGATACTGACGCCCTTACCTTGCGCCCCTTTTGGAATTTTTTGGTTTGAGTGAGGAAGACCGGACCTTCGAGGTTCGCAAGTTAAACAATGGATTTCTGAGGTAGGAGTGGCTAATGTATTCCATCTTAAGTAATCATGGAATATGACCTTACTTAAGGATGGGCCTTTTCCGGTTAGGTCCTGTAAAGCCACAAGAAACGCTTGTTCCTGGGCTTTACTACGATGTCTTAGTGTGCAGTTAGAGCATTTGGCAAAGTGGGGAAAACGTTTGTTGGTTTACTTGTGAGTTTATCTTAGGGCCAAGACTTGGATATTTCGTGAGGTTGGGCCGCATTTTGTGGGCATTGTTGTAGTGCCTTTCTAGAATCCGGTACATTTGTCAGTAAGCAGACATGGAAATTAGTAACGTGAAGAGCAGAAAGAAACTGCTTAAACTTGTGTGTATGTCACGGCTGTTTCAAGGAAAAATGTGAGCCTGTGGGGGAACGTGGCGCGCACTCAACAATGCTAGTACATTTTTGTCTAATTTGTAGACCACGAGCTACATTCTGGGATCAGTATCTGCGCTGTTAAACCCATATGAAATGCTAGTATCTGAAATTGAACTATGTTCTAACTCACAAAGTAGTACTTCTTTACGGTCCCTCTTAATACTTTGGCCAGAGAACTTCAAACTGAAGAGGAGATGCCTAGAAGGGGGTCATGTATAATGAGGTACTGGGTAGAGAACCTGTGTTCTGGTGCGAGGTGATGGTGTTCCTGTGTGATGGGAGCTTAGGAAAGCAGGTTACATCCTGTGGGATTTAAAGTGACTGCAGTAGAGGTTAGGGTTCTTACCCTCCGACATGTATTGATTAGTTTGAGGTGAGTGTAGATGCTGTACAATCGAAGATTGGAGTGTGTGCTACAGGCAGAGGGCTGGATAGACTGGAGGAATCAGAGCCTCCTTTCTGCAATTGGCAGTGCTGGGTGGCTCTAGTCGGAGACAGGATGAGAATTCAGGAGTTCCAGTACACTTAGCTGTGTGGTGGCAGTGGTGTATGCCTTTAAGGTGAGTTCCAGGACAGCCAGTGCTGGTACACAGAGAAAACCATGTCTCAAAAGGGGGGGGGGGGATTTCAGTATACTTAAATTTTCAACCTTTGAAGAGTCAGAAGTGTTTGCTGTATACTTTATTTGGCTAAGTAGGCATATGTTTCTTATATACTTTGTTTTAGGTAGGTTCTTTTATTATTGCAATACAGCACAGATGCTATTTGCTTAGCTTTTATAATCTGCCACATAGCCCCACCGGTGTCCCTGTAATTGCTGTGATTCCTGCCCTGTGAATGCTTTGCATAGTCACAGAAATGGGAGGTGCTCGTGAGAGGAGATGGTTTATAATTATGGTTACTTTTGACATACCTTTGTGACATTGCTCAGTTTGTATCTCCAGGTAGGTGTGGTTCTCTGTGTTTGGATTGGTGCACAGGATTTTGTGTAATTTTTTTCTACCTGAATATCAAAAATATGGATTTACACCTAGCAGGGGAAAGTGGCAGGATTAACAGTGCTCCAGGACTTCGGCTGGATGAAAAATCTGATATACCTGATGGAATACAGCTGTGGGTTTGGGATTCATTTGTAATCAATTGGGGTCCTTTCTGATAACAATTCAGATTTTAATTGAGCAGAATCAACTTTAATAGTGATGAATAATGTTCAAGCTTTTGGTCGTGAGGGGTGGAGAATTGGAAGTGATTTTGACTTAGATTTAAACTAATTTACCTTCTGAAACCTTGAAGCCAATCTTTCAGACGAGTTTGCAGTATTTAGTTTCTGATTTTAAAAAGAGAACGTATAAGAGAAGCCAGTAGACATGGTTTAAAGTTTTCAAACTTTAAATTCAGGCCCTGAGTAAAAGTATTTTGTAGTTGTCATTTCTTACTGTATTGAGCAGTGGAAGATGCTGGAAAGGCAAATGGTAAAGTTCATTGTGCAAGACAGAAAAAAAAGGAATAAGTTCAGACAATGCCTACTACATCCTATACCTTACTAATAATTGCTGTCTTTTCAAAATTAAGATCCACAGTAAGAAACACACATTCCAGTGAAACTGTCATGATCTATGAATTTATATAGTATCTGTGCTTCCTGTCTTAGCCAGCAACTACTTTCATGTCATTTTCTATTTTTAATTAAACTGTTCTTAACAACAACATTGATTCCATGATTGAATGAGTGTGTTGTGACCCCCTTGGGACACTAGCATGTCTGGTATGATTGAAACGTAGAGGGGAAAATGGAGTGTTTTCGTTAGAGATGATATTTGCTAATTGGCTTCATTTTTAAAAGCCAGGCCTCTATCTTTCTTAAACCCTCCACCAGGTACAAGGCCTTCTTTTACTAAATTTGTTGGTTTTTACTTTCATCAGTAGATAAGTCACTTTCTTAGTGAGTATGTGTGAATTCCTGCTGACACCAGGGGACTCAGTGGCTGGTTTTCTTTTCCTCTTTTGCATTGTGTGTTTGTGTGCACTTGTGTGTGCCATGGCATGAGGGCAAAGGTCAGAGTACACCCTCCAGTTGAGGATTGGTGAGGCTTAGATGCAAGTACATTCACCCATTGTATCATCTCAAAGGCCCTTTTTACTTCTTAATCATGATTGATTTTTATGGGTAATATTCTTCATTAGTTTTTCTGAAAGAACTGAAGCATACAAGTATCTCTGTTGGCCATCAGTGGTTTTGCAAGGTGACTCTTGAAATAGGAATGCCGGAATTATTAATTGGCCAGCAGATGTGGGAAGAGTGGTAGTCATTAGCTCAGATCTTCTTGCTATTATTTATTCTATTGAGAATCTTTTTGTCAGACAAGAAGTTACATTTGTTTTGTTTTGTGTTTTGTCCAGCAGAGGACCTTTCCCCTTTGTGGGTGATAGGGACAGGATAGGCGTTTTAGCCAGCCATCAGTCTCAGCTGGCTGTAAAACTTCAGGACCCTTCCACAGCTAACACCTTTAAATTGGCCTTCTGCCCTGTAGTTTGCTGAGAGAAAAGCAGCTATCCTAGCAAAATGCAGGCCCTCTTTTTTACTAACATAGAAACATCAGAAAAGACTTCTGAGGATAGCAACCTTCAGGAAATTATTAGACACTATGTCAGTGATATTCTGCCTTATGTTTTATAGAATGAAATAACAGAATCTTGCGTATAAATCACCATGGTTTATGGCAAGAAATCAACAAGCAGGTTCTTTGCTGTTACCTTTAGGCAGGCGGATGGTGAAGAGGGTATTTATGGGTTTCTTTTTGACTAACTAGCAAATGTGAGTAGTTGTTTCTCTCTTGTTTGCTTTGTCTTTTATTCTGTTCTTCTTGGCTCACATAATTACAAGGGGTTATGCTTGAAACTTAACTTTTAAAGAAACAGTTGCACAAAAGTTTGTTGTCAGTGGGTAATAAAAGATTTAAGTGTTTGAAGAAGTAACAAGCGTCATTTTAATAGATATTACAATTACTTCCCAGAATTATGTGGAACAATGAAATAGTCCTATCTGAAAGATGCTGCACACTGGCCTAACGGCATTCTTTCGTTTAGCTGAAGGTGAGCTGTATGCTAAGTGTCCATGTGTGGTTTTCCCTCTAGGATCCAAGGACCGTGTAGCTACAATGTTGTCAAGACTCTTCCGCATGCATGGCCTCTTTGTGGCCTCCCACCCCTGGGAAGTTATTGTGGGAACGGTGACACTTACCATCTGTATGATGTCCATGAACATGTTTACTGGCAACAACAAGATCTGTGGTTGGAATTATGAGTGCCCAAAATTTGAAGAGGTTGGTGAGATTTGATTCTGACTAAAGTAAATTTCTAAAGAAAGCCTCTTTTTTAGAGAGCATATAAGCAAAAAGAGTTCTTTCTGAGTGAAGTCTTTGTTGGTGGGCTTACTTTAGATTCTCAGCTGTTCACATGGGGTGGATTGCACTTAAAATGTTTTTTAATACTAGTAAGTGTAATTGCCTCTGAGAAATACACTTTGTGTAAGGACTATCAGGGAAAAATGAATTGTGAAGAATTACATCCAGATTGTTTAAAATTGCTTTCCATTTTCTATTGTGTTGGCTGTTTTGATTTGGTTGTCCTATGCTGGCGTTTACATTCTTGTGATAATATGTAAGCCAGTGACCTAGAATAAAGGTGGTGGTTTTTGTACTTCCTGAGAGCTTTCTCTCTTGGCCGGCAGGATGTCCTGAGCAGCGACATCATCATCCTCACCATAACGCGGTGCATCGCCATCCTCTATATTTATTTCCAGTTCCAGAACTTGCGGCAGCTGGGCTCCAAGTATATTTTGGGTAAGACTGGTTTTCTTCCTTGCATGCTGTCAGGCTTGATTGCTGAGCGGAGTGTTTGGTACATTTAGTAGTTCCTTGAGACTTCTCAGTAAATATTCTCAGATTTGAGGCCTCAGTAATCTAGAGAAAGTGATATTCTTAGCAGAATATTGTATGAGACTGAATGTTAGCATCTGTGTAATAAAGAGTTCTGAGTGTTGAATTTTGCATTTCAGGTATTGCTGGGCTATTCACAATTTTCTCAAGCTTTGTCTTTAGTACGGTCGTCATTCACTTCTTAGACAAGGAACTGACGGGCTTAAAGTAAGTATTTAAAGCTCAGGTGTGTGTTCTCTAAAATGTATTTCAAGAACCTTTATTCCCTGTGTGTTACAAAGGTGATGTGTAAATTTAGAAGTTTAGAAAATGGGAATTTTTTATGGACTCGCTGTTAGCCAGTTAACTGTTAGCATTTGATAAATATCCTGTCCCATTTATTTTAGACATTGTTTTGAGTGTCATACTGTATGTGCTGTCTTAAGTCTTTTTCCCCAATGTATTTTGTCTGCATCTTTTCACATTCTTAATGTTAAGTTATTTGTGCTGGCTATATAGTATTCTTCTATATGACTGTTTTGTAGTTTGTTAATCTAACATTGGATTAATTGAGTTTCTTCATAAATATGATAGTGAATAATATCTTTATAGACAATTTTTTTGTTCATGCTGTTACCTCCTACTAATTCATTTCAGGGGTATCATGGTGGCTGTGGGTTTGCTTATTTGAAAACTTTTTTAAGCCTCTTGCTTTTGTGGAGGTAGGGTAAAATTTTAATTCTGTTATCATCAATTTGTATATTGTACATTTTTCTCAATGTTAATTCAAGTAATCTTTATACTAGAATAACGCTTTTCTGAGAAACATTGCACGTGTCTCTCTATGCTCATTTACATCTTAACATGAAGTGGTATTAGTTGAGCTGGGCATAATGGCAATGCCTGTAATACTAGCCCTTGAGAGATTTCCGGAATCAAGAGGATCTGGGGTTCAAGGCCAGTTTCAGCTACATAGGAAGTTAGAGGTCAGCCTTTGTCTCAAAAAAGTAAAACAAAATAAAGTTCAGCAAGTATTTTGAGCATCTGTTAGCCCTGAGGCTTGCGAAGACTCCTAGCATTAAGTATGGCACTGCAGGGTCATGCTAAGTGTGTGGTGTGGGAAGGGTTACTGTAGAGAGCGTTCTAAACCATATTTTCCCTGTATTAAACGGGACTTGTCTTGATTTGCTTTCCCCAGTGAAGCTTTGCCCTTTTTCCTGCTTTTGATTGACCTTTCCAGAGCAAGTGCTCTAGCAAAGTTTGCCCTGAGTTCAAACTCACAGGTGAGTATTGTTTAATGAGATGTCATCATTGTTCAAAATGTAACAGTTGCCTCAAGCTTTTAGATTGAAGTTCTAAGACTGATTTGTGAGTGTCTCACTCACTTCCCCGTTTTCCCTTTGAGAGTCTCCTGGAATTACAGTGCAACGCCTGGATATAGACATTACCTGTCAATCACTTAGGGAATAGAGTGAATGTTTTGGTTACTTTCCTCATTGCTCTGACCAAATACCTGGCTTAGAGCAGTTTAAGAAAGAAAGGTTTCTTTCGGTTTATGGCCCCAGGGGATATAATTGGTCATGGTGGAGAAGGCATGCTAGTGGGACTGGGTTCCATCTAGGAGATGAGTGTGCATAGGAGGAGGTTGGGCCAGCCAGTGAAACCATAAAGCCCACACTGATTCACTTTTTCCGATGAGGCTTCATATCCTTGCTCTTCCCAAGAAGCACGACTTCTTGGGGACCAAGTGTTCAAACACGTGAGCCCTTGGGTAGGCATTTCACACTAAACTAGATCTGGTGCCTAGAGTCTAAGTCACATTTGTTTTTAAGCCCCTCAGATTAGCATCTTCCATCTTAAGCTTCATCATGTTAACAAACTTGTATCAGTACTTTTTGAGACAGACTCTGTGTATCTCAGACCATCCTGAATTGCAGTGATCTCCTGCCTTGGTCAGCTGAGCTCTGAGATTGCAGGCATGCACCTCCATGTTCTACTTAGATAAGGACATTTTATAACTATCCTTCAGAGACAGGCATTGAACCTAGGACCTTTCACAGGCTTGGCGAGTGCTCAATCACTGAGCTACCCACTCCCCCAAGCTGTGAAGTAGCTCATAATTGTGGCTCATTTATGTATTGGATAATGGAATATGATCATTTAAACATTTTGATAAGAAAATTATCTAGGTTTTATTGTACTAATGTGACCTCAAAGAATTCTCAAGTAAGCTTCTGTCAATGGGAGCCACAATATAAAACATTAATAGGTGGAATTTAAGTGGTCAGATTAACTTCCCACCTCAAAGGAATATTCCTTAGAAGTCTGTCACTCAGTGGGAAGGGAAGCGGGGTCCTAGTAGATGTTTGTGTTGATGGTGTGGTGAATTGTACTACTGCGCCATTTTGCCTCTTGGATGTATGCTCTCGTATCACATCTGTTCTTTGAGTAGTAAATAAGTGTAATGTAGGATGCAGGGTGCTCTCTAGCATTTGTAAAGGACTAAATTGTGCTTTCCAACCACCAATGTGTTTGTTTGGTCTGTGCTTTAGGATGAAGTAAGGGAAAATATAGCTCGTGGAATGGCAATTCTGGGCCCCACATTCACCCTTGATGCTCTTGTGGAATGTCTTGTAATTGGAGTTGGCACCATGTCAGGTTTGTAAACAATTTCTAATATGCTTACAATTAAGTAGGTCATTAAAGGGAAGCTAGAAGGTCTTGGATTTACTTTGTTTTTTCTTGAATTCTAACTTAAATGACTTGAGCTAGTGTGAGGGTATATGGACGTGTGTGTGTGTGTGTGTGATAAAAATGTAGCAGCAGGTTACTGTAAATATTACTAGTGTGAGGGTATATGGACGTGTGTGTGTGTGTGTGTGTGGTAAAAATGTAGCAGCAGGTTACTGTAAATATTACAAGTGTGAGGGTATATGGACGTGTGTGTGTGTGTGTGGTAAAAATGTAGCAGCAGGTTACTGTAAATATTACTAGTGTGAGGGTATATGGACGTGTGTGTGTGTGTGTGTGT
>NW_026067964.1:3449665-3626173 GCF_014885135.2 Alexandromys fortis
AAATATTTTTTTATTTATTATGTATACAATACTCTGTCTGCATGTGCGCCTGCGGGCCAGAAGAGGGCACCAGACCTCATTACAGATGGTTGTGAGCCACCATGTGGTTGCTGGGAATTGAACTCAGGACCTTTGGAAGAGCAGGCAATGCTCTTAACCTCTGAGCCATCTCTCCAGCCCCCCTTTTGGTCTTTCTTATTCTTGCTTTCCTACATAGATTTTTTGAAAGCCATTTAAAAAAGGGGGGGGGGGATTTATTTATTATGTATACCGTGTTCTGCCTGCATGTATGCTTGCGTGCCAGAAGAGGGCACCATATCTTACTACAGATGGTTGTGAGCCACCATGTGGTTGCTGGGAATTGAACTCAGGACCTCTGGAAGAGCAGGCAGTGCTCTTAACCACTGAGCCATCTCTCTAGCCCCTGAAAGCCTGTTCTTTGGAATGATTGAGCAGTGATGGGAACACTGCTTTTATTAGCCACATAAACTGGGGGCTTTCTTATTGTGATAAGGTGCGGCCAAGGAAGATAGTGTCTGGTTCTGGGCTTGTGAGGGATGAGGAAGCAGAGGCTGCACAGCTGAAGATGTGTTTCCTTCAGTCTTTAGGCTTGGTTCTTGTTCACGCTCACAGTCGCTGGATAGCTGACCCTTCACCTCAGAACAGTACAGCAGAACATTCCAAGGTCTCCTTGGGACTGGATGAGGATGTGTCCAAGAGAATTGAGCCAAGTGTTTCTCTCTGGCAGTTTTATCTCTCCAAGTAAGTTGACTGAAACCCACGGTATTCTGTGCTCTAGCAAGTTGTGCTTTGATGTTTGTTTCTGACCCGACACGTTAATGTGTTTGTTTTCATTCAGGATGATCAGCATGGACATTGAACAGGTGATCACCCTGAGTTTAGCTCTCCTGTTGGCTGTCAAGTACATTTTCTTTGAACAAGCGGAGACAGAATCAACGCTCTCATTAAAAAATCCTATCACGTCTCCTGTGGTGACCCCCAAAAAAGCTCAAGATAACTGTTGCAGACGTGAGCCTCTGCTTGTGAGAAAGAACCAGAAGCTTGCGTGTGTGGAGGAGGAGCCAGGAGCGAACCAGGATAGAAAAGGTGATCTCTTGTCCATCCTCCTGTCCGAGCGCGGACCCTGAAACTTGAGTTCATTTGAAAGTGATTACCGGGTTTTGAGCTGTCTTTTTGCCTCTCACAGTTGAGGTTATAAAACCATTAGTGGCGGAAACTGAGAGTGCAAGCAGAGCTACGTTTGTGCTTGGCGCCTCTGTAGCCAGACCTCCTGTGGCCCTGGGGACACAGGAGCCTGAAATTGACCTCCCCAGCGAGCCTCGGCCTACTGAAGAATGCCTGCAGATACTGGAGAGTGCTGAGGTGAGGGGTGTGCACACTTGGTTTTCTCTAAGGAGGGGTGGTTTTGTTCTTCTTACTAGACGGAGCCCATTGTGTTATGTGCCCTATCAATTGTATTAACCCCTACAGCCTTTGGGGGATTTTCTCCATCTTTCAGATGAACAGCCCAAATTCAAGGGGCTTTAGTAATATCCCAGGATATTTACTATTGGGGAAATGGTAAGGTGTGGAACAGGGCCTGAGAGTTTCTGGTTTCAGAATCAAAACTCTTTGTAGTGCATCCCTGTTTCTCATAGAGATGAGGAGCTTTTGTACCCTCATCTGTGTTGGAACATGGCTGGACTGCACAGAGCAAAGCTTTGTTTTGTGCTTTTTGATCTCACCAGGCAGCTAGCTTTTCTTCCTGGAGCTTTGACCATGTTCTGCCTCCACATTTATATACTTCCATTCATACTTCAGCTGTGTCTACTTAGTCTGACTAACTCTTTTTGTATAAAGAATATGTTTTCCGGGTGTGCACAGTGCTACATAGTAAGACCTTGTCTCAAAAATCTTTTCTTCATGTTTGACCAAATATAGTTCCATTGTATCCTCACTTTATTAAGATACAATTGACAGGAAATTAGAAGTATTTAAATTGCACGGCTTCTTTTTGAAAAATTAACACTGTCAAGCTAATATTCATTATCTACTGTCTATTGAGAACTTAATCATCCTGTGTCACAGAGATTTGACACCAGTATTTGGATAAGCATCCCATTCCTTTCTTCCTGGCTATTGGCAACCATCGTTTCTGTTCTTGGATAAGTGTTGTGCCTTCTATGTATGAGAGCATGGAGCATTTCCCCTTCAGAAGTTACTGTGTCACTTGTGTATCAGCCTCTAGGTGCGTTTGTTTTACATGTGCCAGTGCCTAGGCTAGGAATGTAGCTCAGTACAATTCTTGCTTAGCATGTGTGAGGCCCCCCAGCACCTTAGAGAAAACCCAAATTGTGTGTCAGCAGCCAGTCCTCATTGCCATGCTGTGTTAACAGGGTCATACATGTGGGCTTTACTTTACTTTATTTTATTTTTACTTATTTTTTTGTGAACATTTTTTGGGTTTTGTTGTTTAGTTTTTATAAAATCTTACAGTTTTGATGCTGTTTAATTACGTGGGTGGGGAGAGTAAAGATTGGTGACGCTGCATGCCTTTCTCAGTCTCTTTCCACCGTCATTCTGTCTGTCTGTTTTGTTTCTGAGACAAATTTTACTATATATTTCTGGCTGGAACTCACAGAGTTCCTCTGCCTCCTGAGTGCTGGCTAAAGATGTGTAATAACCTCCTGACTTGATCTGAATGTGTGAGACAGGGCTGTCACTGCACATGGAGCTTGCCATTTTAGCTAAACTGGACACAGCAAACCCCCAGCAAAAACTTTGCCTGTTTTCCTCCTGCTCGGTGCTGGGATTGCAGATGGAGCCAGTGTGGGGGCTGGGATCTGAACTCAGGCTGCACAGCAAGCGCTTCACCCGCAGAGCCATTGCCCTGGCTCTCCTTGACAGTCACTGTTCAGATCATCTCCCTCCTTACAAACCCAAGCCTTTTGAGTTTTCCTCTTGCTGTTCTTGTACTTTAACTCTCTTGAGTGTTGGTATCCTCAGCTATTTAAGGGCCACGGCTTGTACACAAAATTTATTACCATATAATAACATATTGCCTATGTTATTGTAAGAAATAATGTATTGATTGGCTTTCATTGATCAGTCCATGAGCATGTAAGTTCACAGTGTGGGCAGACCCACAGCAGCGCGAGGGAGCTGGACTGAGGGCAAGGTTCTGTTCTGGTACTGCTCTCTTCTGAGGGGAGTGGGGCAGTAAGGTAGATCCCTACGGTGTTGTCAGCTGAGCCACTCTGCGCTGTGGGCTTTCAGCTTCTTTGGCTTTGTCTTGTGAGCTGCAGTTCTTGACTCTGCTGTCATCTCCCTCCCATTTCCCATCTCTTCAGAAAGGTGCAAAGTTCCTTAGTGATGCAGAGATCATCCAGCTGGTCAATGCCAAGCACATCCCGGCCTACAAATTGGAAACTCTAATGGAAACTCATGAACGTGGTGTGTCTATTCGACGACAGCTCCTATCCACAAAGCTTCCAGAGCCTTCTTCTCTGCAGTACCTGCCTTACAGAGATTATAATTACTCCCTGGTGATGGGAGCTTGCTGTAAAAATGTAATTGGCTATATGCCCATCCCTGTCGGAGTGGCAGGGCCTCTCTGCCTGGATGGGAAAGAGTACCAGGTTCCAATGGCAACAACAGAAGGCTGTCTTGTGGCCAGCACCAACAGAGGCTGCAGAGCAATAGGTCTTGGTGGAGGTGCCAGCAGCCGGGTCCTTGCAGATGGGATGACCCGAGGCCCAGTGGTGCGTCTTCCTCGTGCTTGTGACTCTGCAGAAGTGAAGGCCTGGCTCGAGACACCTGAAGGGTTCGCAGTGGTAAAGGAGGCCTTCGATAGCACCAGCAGGTGTGTGGGGCTCGCATGGAAATTATATACAATATAATAGAATGATAGCTAAAGGTAGCTGTTGATGTGTGCCTGCTTATGGTAACGTAGCCCTGTCCTGTAATCCATTCCTTTAGGAATGATTATTCTTGCTTAGGGTGAGGATTGATTCAAATGAATTAATTACCCCATAGGAATAAATTGGTTTTTTAAAGCTTGGTAAGATGGCTCAGCAAGAAAAAACATTTAATGTGTGAACCTGGTGGCCCAAGTTCAATTCCTTATTCCCACTTACAGGTAGCAATAGTAAATTAAAAGATAGGAGCTAATATGCTTGATTAGACTGTTATTCTGCCCTAGAGAAGGAGTTTCTAGGCAGAATGGGAGTGTTAGTATAGTTATAGGTTTGCTCTGAACGAAGACCATTAATTAAAACCACACAGAAGCATAGCAGTAGATGCCAGCGCTTGCAGAGTCCAAGCCAATGTGTTTGCTCTTATTTGGACTTAAGAGTTTTAAGAAGCTAGTCCACCTTTTAGTCAGTGACAGAGAACAAGACTCAGCTGATTAGCCTTCATTTCTTTAAAGAAGAATTGTTCCTTACTGAAGTAGATTTAAAATAAAATTTCTGGCAGGCAGTGGTAACACATGCCTTTAATCCCAGCATTCAGGAGGCAGACATTGGTGGTTCTGAGTTCAAAGCCAGCCTAGTCTACCAAGCAAGTTCCAGGATAGTCAAAGAAACTTGTCTTAAAAAACCAAAAAATAAGAAAGAAAGAAAGAAAGAAAGAAAGAAAGAAAGAAAGAAAGAAAGAAAGAAAGAAAAAAAAAATTTCTCGCCTTGGCTTAGAATAAAAACCTTGTGTTTGCAGATTTGCGCGTCTAGAGAAACTTCATGTGACTATGGCAGGACGCAACCTGTATATCCGCTTCCAGTCCAAGACAGGGGATGCCATGGGGATGAACATGATTTCCAAGGGCACGGAGAAAGCACTTTTGAAGCTTCAGGAGTTCTTCCCTGAGATGCAGATCCTGGCAGTTAGTGGTAACTATTGCACTGACAAGAAACCTGCTGCCATAAACTGGATCGAAGGAAGAGGAAAGACAGTTGTGTGTGAAGCTGTCATTCCTGCCAAGGTGGTGAGAGAAGTAAGTGATGGATGAATGTTGTCCTACTCTGATGTAGTAGTGTCATTAATTGTGTTGAGACCAGCCAATCCCAGCTCCAGGGAGACAGAGGCAGAGGATCCATGCAAGTCTGAGGCCAGTGTGGGCTACATAGGAAGTTCTGGGCCAGCATGACTGAAAGACAATTTTAAAAATAATAAATATTAAAAGAGTACTAACACCTTTAGTAAGATTACATTTGTAGGGTTTTTCTTTCTGTTAAAATGTTTTTTATTTTTCATGCCCATTTGCATGTGGCATTCCTGAGACAGCTAAATAGGGCCACGTCTACACCCTTGCTTCCTAGAAGTACCGAGAAATAGACTTGTGTCTTGCTTGATTCTCCTGGAGGAGTATGTAAAATGTGCACACTGTGGTCTAGGTATTAAAGACGACGACGGAAGCTATGATTGACGTCAATATTAACAAGAATCTCGTGGGGTCTGCCATGGCCGGGAGCATAGGAGGCTACAACGCCCATGCAGCCAACATCGTCACTGCCATCTACATTGCGTGTGGCCAGGTGAGCTCGCCAGTTCCCACCTTGCCTTCTGCTCTGTGGTTCTCGGTGAAAGAACTGTACTGCATTTTCCCTTTTCCCCTTCCAGGACGCAGCGCAGAATGTGGGCAGTTCAAACTGTATTACTTTAATGGAAGCAAGTGGTCCCACGAATGAAGACTTGTATATCAGCTGCACCATGCCGTCTATAGAGATAGGAACCGTGGGTGGTGGGACCAACCTCCTACCTCAGCAAGCCTGCCTGCAGGTATGGGTCTGGCATAGTGGCCTCAGGCTAGCTCGACTCCCAGTTGTTCTGGTTTGTTCTACTGCTTACTGACTAAAACAAACTTGGGAAAGTGGATTCCTTTCCACTTAAACATCTAGGTAGAGGGAGTTAAGGCAGGAACCTGGAGACAGTTGAGACCGTGGCAGAGTGCTGCTGGCTGGCTTGTTCCTAGCCTCTCATTCAGCTACAGTTGTTGTTTTTTTTTTTTTGTTTTTTTTTTTTTGTTTTTTTTTTTTTTTTTTTTTTTTTTTTTGTTTTTTTTTTTTAATGTGGAGTGGGTTCTTCATCAATTAGCAGTCAAGAAAATACCCTGTGGGCATGTACACAGGCCACTGCTGGAGGCTGCTTGTCACTTGAGGTTCCCTCTTCCTAGATGCATCAAGTTGATACCCAAGTTTGACCCTCACACCAGGGATAATACGTGTCTATCTGACACCACATCACTCTATTCTGTATTCTTGCTGATCTTTTCCACCCTTGCTTTCTACCAGTCTAGCCTAGTATGTCCAAATATGTATAAGGGTTCTAAATATATGTGTGTGTGTATGTCTATATGTACATACATGTGTATATATGTACATAGCACAAATATATATACATACACACATACACATATGCACATACATACATAAACGTGGTTTGGGTGCATGTGTCTCATCATGAGATTAATTAAGCGAGTAAGTGCATAGTGCCAGTCTGTGTCAATACCAGCTGTCTGGCCTGACCTGGCTACCACTTCTGATGGAATCTAGTTGGTCTGATGCCTTGTAGTAATCTTTATTGGTCTCTGATTACAGATGCTAGGTGTTCAAGGAGCATGCAAAGACAATCCTGGAGAAAATGCACGGCAGCTTGCCCGAATTGTGTGTGGTACTGTGATGGCTGGGGAGTTGTCCTTGATGGCAGCATTGGCAGCAGGACATCTTGTCAGAAGTCACATGGTTCACAACAGGTAAGACCTCTAGACATAAGAAATTTTCCCAATTAAAGTTCCCAGACAGTCTGGTCTGGGAAATACCACTAAAATGTTGGGGCAACTTGAGTCCAAGCCCTGGAACCTAAATTTGTCAAACAATGCAACCAGGTATAATGGCATGAGCTTAGAGTGCAAACTGTGGGCAGGGGGAGAGGCAGGGCCTGTGGGCTCACTGCACATGGGCGAGTTCCAGGCCTTGTCTCAAAGGATGGGTGGCGCCAGAGGGGTGACATCTAGTGTTGTCTTCTCCCCGCCCCCATCCCCCACACGCACCACCAACCCTCAAGTTTTCGTTACTGACGTTTTCTGTTGTACTACTTTGTCTTTTTCGGACTTAGATCGAAGATAAATTTACAAGATCTGCAAGGAACATGCACCAAGAAGGCAGCTTGAGCAGCCTGACAGTATGGAACTAAAACGCGGGCATTGGGTTCTCAAGGACTAACGTAAAATCTGTGAATTAAAAATCTCAGTGCAGTGTCTTGTGGAAGATAAATGGACATGATCAGTGAGATGCCTGCTTGGTTTTGGGCTCTTTCAGAGACATCTGAGGTCCTTTGCACAGACTCCTCAGATCTGGAAACAGTGTGTCTTGCCATGCTGTCTTCTGGAAAGATCTCCTGTGGATGTCGTGCTCTGAGCAGCACAGGTGTGATCTGCAGCTCGTTTCTGAAAGCCCCACAAGCTGGAAAAGGTTTTGATGAAGTGCTGGAGTTGATGGTGATCAGTGTGAGACTGGCCTCTCCAAGTGGGCTAAACCTGGAGTTTTAAATTATACTGTAGCTGACAGAACTTCTGATTTTATATTTATTTAGTCTGAGTTATAGAACTTTGTAATCTAAGTTTATTTTTTGTAAACTAATAATTCATTTGGTGCTGGTCTATTGATTTTGGGGGTAAACAACATATTCTTCAGAAGGGGACCTACTTCTTCATGGGAAGAATTCCTTTTATTCTCAAACTACAGAACAATGTGCTCAGCAGTGCTGATTGTTCTCGATGAAGAAAGCAGTCACTGCGTTTATTTCTGCAGGTCTCTGTTCAGAGAGGCCTCTTGTCTAGATTTTTGCCAACTGGGCTACTGCATGTCTTAGCGTCGGGCTTTAGGAAAGTGCCATGCTTTGCACTAAAGATAGCAGAGCTCTCGGTGTTACTTAGACAAGGGTACAAGCAAGTTGGACCTCTCAGAGTATGGGAACATGGTTTTAAAAGAAAACGACCATTTCTCTAAGACAACTTTCTTTAGAGACATTTTAACTTATTTAGCTGAATTCTAGATTTTTTTGGTAAACTATCAAATCTGTATATGTTGTAATAAAGTGTCTTACGCTAGGAGTTTATTGAAAGTGTTTTAAGAAATAAAAGAACTCAACTTTACACTGATAATACTCTAGCTTGGGCCAGAGAAGACAGTGCTCTGTGGCATTGTCCAGGAAACTCTGGCTTGCTTGCCACGCCTAATGAAGGGAAAGTCAGCTTGCAGAGCCAATGACGGAGCCACATGAATGGCCCTGGAGCTGTGTGCCTTGTTCCTGTGGCCAGGAGCTTGGTGACTGAGTAATTTACGGGCTCCTTTGATGGACCCAGAAAAGCTCTTAACTTCCTCAGGGGGTCAGCAGAGTTGTTGAATCTCAATTTTTTTTTTAATGTACCAGTTTTGTATAAAGAATAATAAAGAGCTCCTTATTTTGTATTCTATCTAATGCTTCAAGTTCAGTCTTGGGAAATGACATCTTGTGGACTCTGAAAGACATTCCAAGCGTGCAGCGGCATCACGGGAGCCTCTTAGTGATTGTATGTCAGTATTACTGTGGAAGATGGACTTTGCTGTTGTATGTGAAGTTTCACATTGCTCCTCTTGTGACTTTTTAGCCAGTAACGTTTTATTTTCCTGAGCTTGTCATGGAAGTGGCGGTGAACAGTATGGAGTGTTCATGCTGGTGACTGTAACCAGTGTCATCTTGCTAAATCCGTGTTTTGTACAATTACTAAATTGTATACATTTTGTTATAGGATACTTTTTCCAGTTGAGTAAATTATGAAAGGAAGTTAACGTTGACAAGTGTAAGCAGTCAATTTTTTAAAATTGAGGACTAACCTTAATCCCACGGCCCAGAAATGAGCCGTCTGACACAATGGTAGCCTGTCCTCTGCTGGGCCAGCCAGTCATCTCTCTCCATTACACTTTAACTTGGCAGCATCAATGCTGGCTAGTGTATGTGTTCCAGTGATCTTCCTTACACTTAGAGGGTTGATGGTTTTCAGATCCACAGTTATCTTTGGTATCAGCTGGGGAGAGTTGAGAGGAAGGGGCAATAGAGATCAAATAGTCCAAACACAACAGCCCTTTCAAATGTGGGTTTCAGCTAACCAGGGAGAGGGGTTGTCGTCTTCAGCACTGACTTCCACTCATTTGCAGTTACTGACTCCACTTCTCTGACTGATAGAGGTGCAGAGGCATGTGTGAGCCATTAAGAAAGCCCAGATTCTGAAATGGCCAGTGATCTCCGAGAGACTGGGTAACGACTGCTGGAAGCTCTGACGAGATGGTACAAGACTGGCAGCCTTGTCTTCACCGTGGTGTTAGGAAGCTGGATACAAGAAATAAATGTTGGGGGGCTGGAGAGATGGCTCAGCGGTTAAGAGCACTGGCTGCTCTTCCAGAGGTCCTGAGTTCAATTCCCAGCAACCACATGGTGGTTCACAGCCATCTATAATAAGATCTGGTGTCCTCTTCTGGCCTGCAGGCACACGTGGAAGGAATGTTGTATACATAATAAATCTTTAAAAAAAGAAAAGAAATGTTAGGCACACCTGGAATACGTGATGTTGAGGCTGCAATGCCCTGCTGTGGGTCTTTAACCCCCTGATTGGGGTAGAGCCAGGGCTTGTCGGCTCTGACAGCCTTGCAGCAGTAGCTATGTTCAGTATGAAGCTTCTGGTATTTTGGAGAGTCAATAAAATTAGAGAGTTGTGTTTATTTTGAAGCACAAAGTTAGAAAATGCTCCTGGAGAGACTAAATGCAGGCAAACACAACCAACCCTGGAGTGGTTAGCAGATGGTTAGTAGACATTTAGATTAAGTGCGCTCTCCCCTTGGGCTTCTGAACAACACTGACTATTCACATGTCGTCTTTGTTAAGGTCTCTAGTGCTGTGATAACACTAAGAGAAAAGTGTTTATTCTGGCTTGTAGCTCTCATATTAGTCTGTCAAAGGAAATCGAGGCAGGAGCTTGGAGTTAAGGAACTGAAGTAGAGGGCCATGGAGGAATGCTGCTTACTGTCTTTCTCAGCCTGTTTTTCTCACCGCCCACCCACAGTGGTTTGGCCCTCCTGCATCCATCTCTAAGAAAATGGACTACATGAAGTTGGGCTTGGTGGTGCATGCCCTCAGCCTCAGTATTTGGCGGGAACAAGTGGGTTTATAATTTCAAGGCCAGCTTGGTCTACTTAGCATGTTCGGGGATAGCTACATAGAGACCCTGTCTCAGAAAAGAAAGTAAAGGGAAAAAAAAAAAAAAAAAAAGAAAACCCACCACAGGCCCATCTGGTGGGAGCATTTTCTCAACTGAAGTTACCTCTTCCAAAATGAGTCCAGCTCGCGTCAACTTGATATAAAAGCCAGCACACGTGGACCAACTGTTCCAGAAAACATTGACTTCCGGCCACTTTCTCTTGTTCCCTGCATGCCCTCAAAAGACCACATTCTGAGTGCAGGACAAAAGCAGTTGGGTGCACATGCCCACTATTGAAGTACAAGCCACTCTGCTGTCCATCCTTGCTCCTGTGTCTGGCAGCACCCGAGGTAGACTTCCCCCTGTAACTTCCTAGGGTTGAGCCTGGAACAGGAAGCCCATAAAATAAGCAGATGGCCAAGATGATAAAATGGGGGAAACTGCCATCTGCTAAGCAAGCAGGAGTGTCTTATGTTCCGTGGAGGAAACCTGGTGAATAGCAGGAATGGTCCAGAAAGGAAGCTACCTTAGTCTGCTGGTTATGGAACTTCTCTGGGGTCACTCTTAACAAAGGGGTTGGGAGACAACTGAGGGAACAGTCCGGCTCAGTCGGCGTGAAAGCAAACAGTATTAATCCCATGTGTTGTTTGATGGAAGGGAAGTATCTCATTTCCCAGCATTCCTCCCCAAGGCAAGGCTCACAGAGATCTAGTTCACTTTGGACTCAGATCATAAATATAAATAAAATCTCATAAAAAGCCTCCGGGAGAACTGCCGCTGTTTGGTGCATTGGCTGGCCTCAGTTTTCTCCCCATGTTTAACATAATCTGAGGATGTGCATTTTCTCAAGATGAGGTTGGGGTTGTGGTTGAGCAGGGAGGGCACTACTTGCAAGCGTGGGAACCTGAATTCAGACCCCCAGCACCCATGGAGAAAGCTGACCTTGTGCCTGTAACCCCCCAGCATTAGGGAGGAGATAGTTCATGAGAGTTTGCCAGCCTGCTAGCAGAGCAGAACAAGCAAGCTGGGTTAGACTTTATCTCAAGGCAATAAGATGGAGAGCTACAGAGGAAGACACCTGGGGCCCTGCTCAGACCAATCCGTGCACACACACACTGGAGTGCAACACAGCACAAAGTCTGTATACCTCTATGCCAATCAGTCTGCCCACCTGCCCAGGTTAATATATTGTATTAGAGAAAATACAATACAAAATGTGTTTCTCTTTGACTGTTTCAGTAATCCTTAGTGTTCATACTTACTCCTACACTCTGCAGATAAAGACCCCCACATTTTCTATTTCTCCTCTCATAGTTCCCGTGACTTCCCACCTATCCCCCTCTCTAGAATTTCTACCTCTTCACACCCCCATCCGGGTCCCTTCTTACTGTCCTGGGATCCGCTGTTTCTCCTAGCTGTGCCCTCGTATCTAAAGATTCAGAACGAATAGCCTCGGATAAGAGCGTGTTTGTCTCCCTGGGTCTGGGTTCCCCCACTCACTATAAATAAATTTCCAGTTCCACCGACTTACCCACATGTCTCATTTTTCTTCACAGCCTACGTGCATCACATTTTCATTATCCCCTTGTCCGTTGAAGAACATTTTGGTTGTTCATTTCCTAGCTTTTAAGTAGAGTGGAAATGAACATGACCACGTTGTCTGTGGTCAGGGTGTAGAGTCCCTTATGCCAGGGAGTGGGATGGCTGGGTCACATGGCTGTGTGTTTGTCACACATAGTCTTTATTATGTTGGGGTATGTTGCCTCCAGTCTTTCATGAAGGTATGTTGGAGTTGTCAATGGCCTTTTCTGTATCTACTTAGATGGTCATGGGATTTTTGTGTTTAAACCTACTTTTATGGCTTATTAAATTTATTGATTTGCACATGTTGTGCCATCCCTTCATCTCTGGATAAAGCCAATTTGATCTTGATGGATGATCTTTTTGATATATGCCTATATTCATATGCATTTTATTGAATATTTTGCACCTATGTTCAAAGGGGACTATTATGTTTATCTTTACCTGGTTCTGGGGTAATACTGGCTTCTTAGATTGAAAAGTTTACAAGTGCTCCTGTTTCTGTTCTTTTGAATAATTTAAGAAGCATTGGTTACACATCTTTTTAAAGAGCTTGTGCCTGGGATTTCTTTAATTTTTCTTTTTTTTTTGGTAATAAGGAGGCTTTTATTGTTATTTCAATTGCCTTATTTGTCATAGGTCTGTTTAAATAGTTGATCTCTTGGTTAACTTTGGTGCTTTGTATCAATCTAGAAAGTGAGCCACTACTTTTAGATTTTCTACCTTAATGCAGTATAGGTTTCTGAATTTATCTGGTGTCTGCTCTTATGTTTCCTGGTTTGTCTCTGATTCAGCTAACCTGGGGAATCTCCTTTTTTGGGGTGAGATGGGACCAAGGGCCTGCGGATCTTTTTATCTCTTCAAAGAACCAGTTCTTAGTTTCATTCTTTCTATTATTTTCTATTCCATTATTTTTTACTGTGATTATTTCTTGCCATCTACTGGGTTTCAGGTTGGTTTGTTCTTGTTTTCCATTCTTGGGTTTCATCATTTCATCATTAAGTCATGTTTTTGAGCTCTTTCTTATTTTATATTCACACATTATTTTTAATATTACAAACTTTTTTGTTCATTTTTTTCATACAATACACCCTGATCATACTTCTTCCAATTCCTCCCAGATCCACCCTCCCAGCCTTTCACTCCCCCACTCCCAAATACACCAAGTTCAATTTGTGTTTCCCGTATACTCATTGGAGCATGGTCAAACCCCCAGCAGCCAGACTCTTAAAGATAACTGAGTCCTTCCCCCATGTCCCTCCAGAAGTCATCAACCGTGAAGAGCTGTACTTCAGCAACTTTGTCACAGTTTTAAAGTATTCTCTTCAGTAGCTTCATGTCCGGACTTTTTTTTTTTTTTTTTTGCCGGGGGTGAGGGGTTGTCACAGAATCCTTCAACATCTCTCATTCTCAATTATGAGTCTACAGTCATTGATACCACTGCAAAAGAAGCTTCCTTGCTCATATAAGCCGGCGACAACATGGACCATGAATCTCAGCATGGTTTCCCATGGAAACCGATCATAGACATCAACATGGCCTCCAGTCACTGCAGGGATCATACACATCACCATGGCCACAGGTGTCCGTACAAACCGCAGACATCTCAAGAGTCCAGGAATAAAATATAGAAATAAAGGGTCCGATCCAGGAATATAGAAATATAACGTTGTAAGCCCAAACACATTTTGGGGGAAAAAATAAAGCTGGCAGCCACTATTAACCTTTAACAAACACTGTCTGCCTTAGGAGCTGACATCCTGGCAGCCATTGTGGACAGAGGTAAACTTTTAGCAGTTGTCTCCTGCTCCCAGCTTCCCAGCCAGGCAGGTACTGGGGACAAAGGTTAACGTCTAACTATTGCCTCTAGGGGACCCTCTGCTTGCATTTCCTTAATTTTTAACTGCCCCCCACCATGTGACTCTACTCCGCCTTGCATTCTTTCGGGGACACTGACAAGTGTCTGTGTCAGCTATGGCTTTCGCAAACATCCTAAGTTAACACCCTATAACCAAAAGCTGTAAAACTTACACTGTAATGTGACTTTAAGCCTGACCTCAAGGTTGTAAAAGCTCCTTGACTCACACCTGGTACTTGATTTTGGAAGCCCAAAACCTACCCCATTGCCACAGCTGAGAAGCCCGATCTCTGGCTGTGGTCACAGCTATAGTTGATAAGTTTTGTGTGCCCCATGGTGATTTTTTTTCTTTTTCTGGAATAATGTTTGTTTCTGGTTTAATAGGCTTTCATGGTCTGTTCCCCATCATTGTGTGACGACTGGACACAACAGTCAACGTGACCTCCATTGGCAACGTGGACCCCAGGTATTGGTGGCAGCAGCACAGACCAGGGATAGCAACATGGCGGCAGCAGGGACATGGAGGTCCTGGGTGGCTAGCTTTAGGAGCAAGGTAGAGGAGATGGGGGAGGGAAAGACCTGCTAACGCCCTTCACAATGCATATATACATATATGCACACACACACACACAGCAGCCAGGCATTTACACTGGCCTGCTCTTGGGGACCTAGCAGGACACAGCAGCAGCAGCAGCAGCAGCCAAGCATACTGCAGCTACTACAACCACTAAGTAGAACACTGTCCCATGCTTATGTGCTATATCCCTTTATAAAAGGCAAGCCCGACTAAAGCATGATTAATAAAAACTCAAGAGAGAGAAACTGGGGTTCAGCCTGAAGATCTGAAAAGCAAAGCAGGCAACCACTGGCTCTTTCTTACCTCGACCTCAGTCTGAAATGGCAACCCTTACTCCTGGAATCTCAGAATGAGACTGTGTGTTGAGAGCTTTTTCCTTCCATTTAATAATCCTCTCTAGGGCCGGGATTAAAGGTGTGCATCACCATGGTTAATGACTTGCACCGTTTGGTTTCTATGGCAATTAGTTTGGTTAACTGGGATTAAAGGGGTGTGTCATTGTGGCTACTGCGATTAAAAGTGTGTGTTACCATAACCTGGTCTGTAAGGCTGACTGTTTTACTCTCAGATCTTTAGGCAGTCTTTATTTATTAAAATATAATTGAAATGCCACCACAATCGATAACGGGTTCAGTAAAAAAAAAAAAAATGCTGTCCTATGGGTGAAAACAGAACAAGTTTGTACCAAACTAAGACTCTCCTGAAAAGACATGGAAAAGCCGCAAGGGAAAGATCCCAGTATGAAATGGGGAACAGGGGAAAGGGGGCTGTGAGCTGGGGTGGGGCTCTCAGCAGGGACTGAAGGAGCCCAGAGACCAGCATTTCCCTTGCCAAATCATGGGAGGGAGCTTCTTCTCAAATGCCCAACCCTGGGAAAGGGGAAAAGGGCCCTCCATTATAGAATATATATCTTATTTATCAAATGCCTTATTTGTGAAATATATGTTCCCATTTATCTAAATTCTCTAGAAGCTTGATATTGAACACTTAGATGCAAATCTCCTGCTCCCTCTATATCTGTTGGCAACTCCTGACCCCTCCCGTCTCCTTCCTGTCATCCCTAGTACCAGAGGAGGCTCAGGCAGGGTGGGGGAGGGGGGCTTCTTAGTCAGGTTGGGCAAGGCCTTCTTTGTTGGGTCGGCTTGGGTGGGCTTGGGGCGTCCTTGCTGTGCCTGCTCCATTCTGCTCAGCGGTGTGCCACAGGCTCTCCTTTCTGTTATCCCAAATTTCAGTGCCTGTCCGATTAAAGGCTTGGGCACCCGTACGCTAAATAGGGGTGCACTCTTTCAGCCCTTTCCTGCCCCGAGAAGGCATATTATTGGATGCTTCCAGCAAAGCCAGCCTTAGGTTATTAAACATATTAAATGTCATATGCTGTAAGTCTTTGGAGTGTTTAAAGACCATCTATCAACCTAAATATATCTGTGTATGACCTTTAAAAGTTTGACTATTATAGATGACTATTAATCTGTATTTCTTAATTATCCATATGTGTTTAAATGAGCTGCATAAACACAATACCTTGAACTGTCAGGGGCCATGGGAGATACAGCAGGTGATAACTAGTGTTCAACAGGCCGACCTAGGTCAAGTGATTTTCTGATAGGGAGCCCCACCTGGAAAGTAACTGTGGAAACCAGTTGCTCAGTCACTGCATTTCTTCCCTAAGAAATAACTGGGCGTTTCCCCCACTGCTTGTGTGTTTATCTCATGAAAATACTCCATCTACTGGGAACATAGATCTGTGGGAGGTCAAGAAGATGGCTTTCCATTTCTCTATATAGTTTTGCTACATGGAATGTATACTGGGACATGCTTCATAACTGCATCTATTTGTACCACGAGGACTGTAGACAAAGCCTTTGTTCCTTTTTACTCAGACCAATATAAAAAAATAATTTCTCCTCAGTCTAACACACACTGCACACAATTAGCTTCCTTTTCTCTCCCAAGACTACGAATATTTTTAACACTCTGTAAATCATTTGGAGTGGCTTTTTTTTTTTTGGTCTGAATCTGAGCTTCATGGCAGAGGTAATGGGGGAGTCATATTTGCTGCCCCAACCCTGGGGAGTTTCAGGGTCCGCACTGCCACCAAGTACCATGCCACCTGCTGCCCATAAACTCCATTTAAGTGTTGGTAGGACCTCTCAAAAGAGCGATCTGTGCCACCAGCTCAAACCAGGAAGCCAGGTCTTAAAGGAGTGGTACCTCCGCTTGTCCCCAGCAAACAGAGCCCACCAGGGAAAATGCAGCTACCCAGAAGCTGTGCTTGGTCTTTTGTGTTTAGAATTCTTTCCTTTTTTCTTTCCTCTTTTTTTTTTTTTTTTGGTTTTTCGAGACAGGGTTTCTCTGTAGCTTTGGAGCTGTCCTGGAGCTCTCTCTCTCTCTCTCTCTCTCTCTCTCTCTATATATATATATATATATATATATATATATATATATACCAGGCTGGCCTTGAACTCACAGAGATCCTCCTGTCTCTGCTTCCCAAATGCTGGGATTAAAGGTGTGTTTCTTGGCAGCCACACAGAGGCCGACATCCTCAGGTCACCGCTCGTCATGGTACACACAGTTCAAACTGCCGTCATCCACCCTGGGACATGGCAACAGGACTCTTGTAGACCAGGCTGGCCTCAAACCCAGAGATCTGCCTGCCTTTGCCTCCAGAGTGCTGGGAACTTTTTAAGTTCTCTCAGGTTTTATGTGGAAATTCTTGCCAAACATTTGGGTATCATTTGTAGACAGACATTACTATCCCACTGCCTGTTCCCAAACACCTGGTGACTGCTCAAATAATTGACTCAGAGGCTTAATATTACTATGAATGTTCAGTCAATAGCTCAGGCTTATTACTAACTAGCTCTTACATTTTGAGTTAACTCATACTCCTTATTTATGCTTTGCCATGTGGTGGTACCTTTATTAGCATGGCACATTAATCTCCTGCTTCATTTGCACCTGGATGGTGACTCCTGACTCTGTCCTCCTTGCCATCACCCTTAGTTTGGTCATTCCACCTATACTTTCATGCTTGCTCACACCATCTCTCATCCATGGCCAACATGAGGAAGACTTTGGACTTAGAGAAAACTGATTTTGTTATAGAGGATTTGGGGAGTTACATATATCATGATAGCTTTTTAATTTTGTTGAGAATCCACTGCTTTATGTGATTTAATTTTGTAAGGATTTCTGGATATGTTAACTTGATTGTGGTAATTGTCATTTCATAATTGCCATTGCTCTAGAGGTGGTGGGATCTGGGACAATGGAGCCAATAAATGAGGTATACTAAAGTCTCATACAATAGCCAGCTTTATTCAGAGCAGCAGACAGTTTATACTCTGAGGGTTAAGAGAGGTCACCTGAGTAAAGTTCTCTTGAGTTCAGGCTGTATACAATTACAAGGACAAGCCACACATGGCAAAAACATGGTTTTCTATAAAGCAACAATTCTCAACCTGTGGGTCAAGACCCTTTGTGGGTCAAACGACCACTTTCACAGTGGTTGCTTAAGACCATTGGAAAACACAGATATTTATACCACGATTCGTAACAGCAGCAAAACTAGTTATGAAGTAGCAATGAAAGTAATTTTATGGTTGGGGCACAACATGAAGAACCGTGTTAAAGGACTGCAACATTAGGAAGGCTGAGGACCACTCTAAAGAGGCAATATAAAGGATGGCTTAAGCATTTAATTGAATAACAACGCAAGCAATAATGAGTAATCCGAAGTAAACTCACTCCTATCTGCTACACCTGGGAGGAGCATGAAATCACATTCCAAAAACAATTCTGTGTTTTGAAGAAACTGAGGTTGTGTTTTCTTGGAATTTTCTCATACTACATATATAATCTATTGACAAATCCTGGCAATTCCACTTGCAAAATGCAGTGTTAGCCACATCTGTGAAAGCTGCGGCGTATTTTCGCCATGCAATCAGAGCGCCCCCTGGAGGTCGGATCACACTCTACCTCACTATTCTCCCCTGAGCTCCCAGCTAAAGGGAAATGTCAATCTCAGTGGCCTTGGCTCCTGCTGTCCTGAGCTCCTTAATCTCTGCTTCCTCTCACTCTGGCTACTGGCCTCCTTGCTTGTTCTTGAATATTCCACACACATTCTTATACAAAGGCCTTTGCTTTTGCCTTTTCCTAGGATGTTCTCTCATGCTATGGTTTGGAAATAATGTAAATTTTTTCTCAAATATTCACGACCTAAAATGCAACCCCCAATGTGAGCTACTAGGAATGGGAACTTAATTTACTGTGTTTACAGCTGGGGCCTTTGGAGGGTATCTAAAATAAGGTCATCAAGATGAAGTTCCCACTGAATCTTGGCAGCTTCCTGACGACAAGTGTGACCAAACACACACACACACACACACACACACACACACACCCCACACACATATACAAAAGCACACACAAATCATGCTTGTTGCTGCTATCATTATTATACATGATTCAACACAATGCCCAGCAAAATCCCAGCAAAATTCTTCAAAAACCTTGAAAGAACGGTACTCAACTTCATTTGGAAAAGCAAAAACCCAGGATAGCCAAAACAATCCTGTACAATAAAAGAACTTCTGGAGGCATCACAATTCCTGACTTCAAACTCTAATACAGAGCTACAGTACTGAAAACAGCCTGGTATTGGCATAAGAACAGACAGGAAGACCAATAGAATGGAATAGAAGACCCAGATAATCCACACATCTTCGAACACCTGATCTTTGATAAAGAAGAAAAAATATCAAATGGAAAAAAGAAAGCATATTTAACAAGTGGTGCTGGCATAACCGGATATCAACATGTAGAAGAATGAAAATAGACCCATATCTATCACCATGCACAAAACTCAAGTCCAAAATGGATCAAAGAACTCAACATAAAGCCAGCCACACTGAACCTTATAAAAGAGAAAGGGGAGTACACTTGAACGCATTGACACAGGGAACTACTTCCTAAATATAACCCCAACAGCACAGACACTGAGAGAAAAAATTAATAAATGGGACCTCCTGAAACTGAGAAGCTTCTGTAAAGCAAAGGACATGGTCAACAAGACAAAACGACAGCCTACAGAATGGGAAAAGATCTTCACTAACCCCACATCAGACAGAGATCTGGTATCCAAAATATACAAAGAACTCAAGAAATTGGACACCAAAAGATCACATAATCCAATTAAAAAAATAGTACAGACCTAAACAGAGAACTCTCAACAGAGGAATCTAAAATGGCTGAAAGACACTTAAGGAAATGCTCAACATCCTTAGTCATCAGAGAAATGCAAATCAAAACAAGCCTGAGATTCCATCTTACACCTGGAAGAATGGCCAAGATCAAAAACACTGAAGACTACTTTTGCTGGAGAGGTTGTGGGGTAAAGGGAACACTTCTGCATTGCTGGTGGGAATGCAAGCTGGTACAACCCCTTTGGATGTCAGTGTGGCAATTTCTCAGAAAATCAGGAAACCACCTTCCTCAAGACCCAATAATACCAAAGGATGCTCAATCGTGCCACAAGGACACGTGCTCAACTATATTCATAGCAGCTTTGTTTGTCATAGCTGTTGTGATCCAGCTGCCCTCACTCCCCCTGACTGACAGTGGAACTTCCTTGTGGTCTGTAATTGACAAGGATGTTTATGTTCTTTCTGGCCGGTGGGTCTCCACAGAAGGAGTAGAGGTATAAAAGGTTGCTGGGCAAAATAAAGCTTCCACCTGAAAAGAAGCCTCCCTGTCTCAATCCTGGCACCCCCCCCCCCCACCAGTCTCGGCTATCTAGGCTGCGCTGGCTGCAGCAATAGCCAGAACCTGGAAACAACCTAAACGCCCCTCGACTGAAGAATGGATAAGGAAAAGGTGGTACATTTACACGATGGAGTACTACACAGCAGGAAAAAATGACAGCTTGAATTTTGCAGGCAAATGGATGGAGCTAGAACACATTATTTTGAGTGAGGTAACCCAGATACAGAAAGACAGTTATCACATGTACTCACTCATAAGTGGCTTTTAAATATAAAACAAAGAAAGCCAGCCTACAAACCACAATCCCAGAGAACTTAGACAACAATGCGGATACTAAGAGAGACTTACATAGATCTAATCTACATGGGAAGTAGAAAGTATAAAAAGACAAGATCTCCTGAGTAAATTGGGAGCATGGGGACCATGGGGGAGGATTGAAGGAGGGAACAGAGAGGAAGGGAGGGGAGCAAAGAAAAATGTAGAGCTCAATAAATATCAATAAAAATGCGGAGAAATGAAAAGGAAAGAAAAATTCCTATTCTTTGCTTATGCAATCAAATTCTTCTTTGTCCTCAAGTCCTCATTGTTGTGCCTGTGCCACAAGACCCCAAACAAGACCACCAGAGAGCCAGTATCTGATGCAAACATAAAAGGATTTATTGATTACAAACTGCTCAGAGCACTGTTCAACACTCTAGTGCAGCAAGTGTAGAAGAGCAGCGTTTGAGCATTTGCAGGGTAGAATTTATAGGAGGAAAAACTACAAAGGAAAACCATAACCTTGTCAGAGGGGCTCAGGGTAGCTGACATTTAACCTGATTGGTTATGGAGAGGGGAAGAGTAAAGTAGTTAAAATACATCAGGCGAGGTTAAGGCATGCGGTTAGTAGCTGTCATCAGTTGTGGTTAATGGCTGACATCAATCATACGTACCCGGGGTGGAGTTCCACTCGTTTCAGGACCTTGGGAACATGGGGAGGGCATAGGAATGGTGGTCTTAGTTTACTTCAAATTTTACCTTCACATTGATATCATATCTTCTACCTGACCCATCCCTTGTTTTATAATTCACTGGTTGAATTTTAGAATTCCATCTTTATTTCAGCATGAATTTTCTTTAATGAATTGTTTTTAAATCCTGAAATCTCTTGTTATATCCAGCTATTATTGTTTTCTTGTATGTCACTGCTATTGTACATTATTGATATTCTCTTTAAGTTCATTGAGCTGTTTGTATCTTTTTTAAACTCCCTAAGTTTTGATGACATAATCATTCTCTTAAATTCTGTCCCACGGGGGGGGGGTCCATCTAGGTAACCCTCATTGGAGAATACTTTTATAGGAATGCTGGATTTTTTTTCTGTAAGTGGGGCATATATCGTGAGCTTTCATATTGTTTGTGCTTTTGCGATAAGTCCTGGACATGTGAACATCTTTTGCTAGTTGTGTGTCTGAGGTAAATTCTAGGCTTCTATTGAGTGGAATTTGGTTTGGATTTTGTTTTTGCCTTACCTTGGGTGATTCCAGATCAGGTATCAGGAGTGGGTAGGTCAATCCTTCAAATAGTGTTGGTTATAGATTGAAAGAGCACTTGTGTAACGAAAGAAATGTTGAGTTTCTGTTTATGTCACTGGTGTGTTGTTCAATCAAAAAGAGGCAGAGTTTCCATGCAGCTGGCTGGAATAGATCAATGAGTCCTGAAGAAGAAGAGAATGACCTAAAGGGATGAGGTGAGGCCAGAGAGGTTGTGTGGCCTTTTTGAGACAGAAACAGCAGTTGTGGGACTTTTCTGTGATAGCTTATGATCCACCTCAGGTTTTCACCTGAGGTGAAATTAATTGTTCTTTAATGTTATAATAAAAATTTTAAAGAAATTTTAAAGGTGCCCAACGTGGAGCCTTGTGTCAACATGTGAAGGAGCGTCTGGGTGCCGAGACCACTCTGCAGTCTGGTGGAGGGAGTGCACCTTTCTGCACCTTTTTGGCCTGCTTCTGGGGTTTTCTGAGCCCTTTTCCAGGCTGTCAATCCAGGCAGCTCAGTTCACCTTGGGCAGGAGACCAGCTTGTGGCTTGAAACATTGCAGCTCTGGTCACCAATTCACTGGCAACCAGCTGGAAAGTCAAGGTGATTGTAATATAGCCACACCTCTTAGGAGACTTCTACCTAGTGTTCACAAACACCAGGATGGGGCTAGTCCAGCTGCTCGGCTGAATCTCCTCAACATGGTCAAGATGGGTGGCCACTGACTGGAGGTCAGTCAGCTTCTAGAGAGCTAGTCAGTGCGGCTTCCCAGCATCTGGATCGCCCACTGGTGCCCCACAGGCTCCACCTGCTGATCAAATATTGTCACTACATCTAAATACCTTCACACAATCCATGCCCCCAGGCAAGACCATGGTGCAACCCTCCAAGGAGAAGCATCACATCTGGCAAGATACTTGGGAACTTTTAAGTGGTAAACTACACTATTTAACAAATAAGTAAGTAAAAGGATAAGAGAAAAGGACAACTTTAAAACCTTTTCCATGTCAAAAATTGGAAATATCACAATGCAGGGAACTAGGACCCTGTTCACTGCTACTATAGATGGGATGCAAATAGGCTTGATACAGTGTTGGTCATAATTATTATCAGTATGGTAATTCATATTTTCCCTTAAAAATGGTTTGGTAATGGTGCCAAATATGAGAAATTGACTGATAAGATACAAGTCTTAAAAAATTACTAAAGAAAATAATACAATCGACCAACAAGACAAAAGCTTTTAAAATATTCACTGGTGAGAGTAATAAAAAAAGGAGAATGATAATATGCAAACCTTAGAAAAACTTACTAGTCAAAGATACAAGTCTTAGCAAAAGCCACTACTAATAATATGCAAACCCTACAAATAATTACTGAAGAAAATACCATTTTGACTGATAAGTTACAAGTCTTGTAAAATTTAAGATAATAAAAATATTCAGACACAAACAAAAACTTAGAGAACCTCACCATTAAATTATGAAATTATAGAGAAGCAGCCTAAGTCTATTAGAAAACCAACCTTTATTTATTCAGTTAACATTCAAGAATGACTACCAGATGATAGGTATCCCCAAGGCTATTCAGAAGTTAAATGGGAACCTATAGAAATGTTAGATTTGAGATTTAAGTAAGCAACAATTTCATTCATTCACTTTTTGTTAAACAGAAGTCAAATTCATGGGCCACTCAGAACAAAATTATTCCACAAGACTGGAAAAATTTAGTTACAGCAGTGTTGGAATCTGGCCCTGTTACAATGAACTACCTGATGGAGAAATGAAGCTAGGGCAATCAAACAACAAGATAGGCTAGAGGTTCTGAGAGTTCCCAAGATCAAATCCTTGGTGAGGGCCATTATGATGACGTGGAAAGACACATTACATTTGGAGATCATACCTTGGCCCTATGCCATACAACAGCTTTGAATGCTTGGGACAAGAAAAAAAAAATCAGAAAAGTGTTTTGAGCCATTTAATAAAATTATCCAAGGCCCAAAAAAGCCTTCGCTAAGTTTTTAGAAAGATTGATTTCAACTGTAAATGAAATGATATCAGATCCAGAAGTTAGATAAATATTAACTTAAGATTTTGGGTTTTGAAAATGCTAATTCACAATGTAAAAGGGTAATTGGACCTTTGAAGGTAAGATCAGCATCCATATGGAATTAAAAGATAAAGCTGGCTGTTGGAGTGTGACTCTCTCCTTCTCTAAACCTATGCATGTTTGTTAAAGAGCCACCTGGTATGGGACAGAAGAAAACCAAAAGCTAGAGAATATATTGTTACTTTTACTCCTCAAATTTATTTTGATTCTTTAAAACTTTTTTAAGGTATGTGTACTATCTCAAAATTTATACCCTCTATTTTGATATTATTGAAATTATAAAGTACTAATTCTAACCTTAGGTTTCATGTTGCTTTCTGTATGTGATTTCAGGATTGAGTTTAAACAGAAATTTAGGATATTAAGTCCGGATATCTCAGATGTACTTAATAGATTATGGTCCTTTAACCTTTCTAAGATTCACAGCATATGGCATTTGTGTTTTCCTGCAGTGAATGATAAACATTCCTAACAGCAATCTCTGAAGTCTCCAAAATGATAATGGGGTCCTACAACAATAGTCTACCTGGCTTATGATAACGCCACTATGATAAACACCTTTCACAGATTGGTTTTGGACTACAAACTGCTCAGGATGATTCCAAGGTCCATCTGAGATGGTCCACACTGATGTACTATTCCCAAATGATACTGCTATCTCTCCCAAGACTTGACCATTGTTTTGTTTTGTATTTTTTTTCAGAGTCCACTAGAAATGCCATTGCTCCCACAGACGACAGGAAGTAATTTTAAGAACATAATGCCCACATTCCCAAGAGGTAGTGTGGATATAGTTTTGTCTTTCACTGGGTTAGGGATATTTGTCATTGTGTAGAGGTTTGGTTACAAGTTGTTATTGGGTAGCTAGGTGGTGGTGGCACACGCCTTTAACCCTAGTACTTGGGAGGCAAAGGCAGGTGGATCTCTGTGAGTTCAAGGCCAGCCTTGTTTACAAAGCAAGTTCCAGGACAGTCAGAACTCTTACACAGAGAAATCCTGTCTTGAAAAACCAAAAAGGCCAGGGGGTGGGGGGTAGGTGGGTGGGGGTGGCGGTGTTATGATAGGATAAGAAGGTAGATTATTGAATCTACTTTCAGAAAAAGCAACTAGTCTTAAATATTTTACACTGGTATGGACTTTTATATATTGATACAAATTTAAGGGTATCTTTGCTATATTGTATATATTTCTATTTATTTTTGTATACTGATACAAATTTAAAGTTATTGTCCTTATATTGTACTTTTGTGCTATAGGAACTCCTTTAGCCAGTAGCCTTAAAGATACCAGCCCACTTAGGCATGGCCTCTTATACTATAAATGCCAACCTAAAGCGCATGCTCTCTCTACCAGCTTCTGGACTTGGTTCCTATTCCCTGCTCATGCAGAGGAATGTGACCTGTGAGTCTAGCCCTAAATAAATAACCCATTATTAGTCTCAATTCTAAGCTAGTGTGGGATTATTTTGTTATGTCCATCTTCATCTGCTGCCCACATGAATCCCAACTCCACATCTACAGGGATAGGCCAAAAAAGACCCAAAAGGTCCAAAAAGCAGAAAATCCATAAAGCAGGAGACCTCTGCCTGCCTGACTTGATTTCACCTAAGTGGCTTTTGGAGAAACCTGCCACATTCACAGTGGAGCTACCGTGAGGCGATCTGGCCATTTCCAGGCTCACGCACGCTTTCCCTGCTGTGCAGAGACTGGCGCAGCTTCTGGTTTGTGTTCCCTACTTACAAGCTCTGGCCTCCTTGCTCTGTGTAAGGAACTGATTTCATTGCGCTAAATTTGTCAAGGAAACCATATTTATCAACTTTTCTCAACAAGAGACGTGTCTGCTTTGGGCAGCACAGATCTACTTCTAAAGAGGATGATGGGTATCAAAGAAACTCTATTTGGAGTTTGCTTTCATTGTGGCAAAAGCTAGTTATTAGGACAAGAAACTGCCCTTCCCTCCACTGCTGACAGTAGACTATCCAAATTGGACAGGCAGGATACAAAGAAAGGTGACTGCTAAGCTTTGCCCATACAGGGTAGGAGAGTCCTTCAAAATTTCCTGCTTCTGAAATGTCTGTCAGATATTCTGGCCTGTAGATCAAAGATTGATTCCCCAACATTGCGGAGGAACCTTGGGTGACTGTCCAGTCAGCTGTTCCTGTCATTTCTCACAGTTTTTGGAAGTCACTGCTTGTACTTCCTGCTTACTCAGGTAATATTTATTTCTCAGGTCTTTGATAGGATCTAAGAGTAGACAGTTAAAACTGTAGTACTCATGAATTTTGGTAAAAGGTATAGTAGAATCAAAACTTTGTGGAGTCCTAAGGAGACAGGTAATTACATAATCTATAAATTTTCCAATTACTTATTGACTGAACACTGAGAATGTATTTCTTACTTGACAATTTTGTTAATGTTACCACCTTTCCTTTCTATTTGAACAATTTTTGATAGTTTTTATTATATATAATTTTATTATGTTAGTGATAGGACCTTTCCTTTTTTACTAGACAAAAAAGGGGGAAATGTTGCAGTTTCTGTTTATGCTACAGGTTTGTTGTTCAATTGAAAAGAGAAAGAGTTTCCATTCAGCTGGCCAGAATGAACTGAGTCTTGGAGAACAAAGAACAGTAAGAGTAAACCAAAGGGAAGAGGTGGGGTCAGAGAGGTTTAGATCCAGGAAGCAACAGTGGAATTTTTCCACAGTAGCTTGCGATCTACCTGAAGTTTTTATCTTATATTCTGATTTTTAGTTTTATAATAAAAATTTAAAATAAATCAGTAACAATAAAATGATAATGTGAATGGGATAAAGGGCTAGATCTGCTCAGGCTGATGTGCAAGCTGTGTTACCAGAGCTAAGCTAGGGAGTGTGATGATGTGTGGGTGGGCGTTCATCAGGCTAAGCCAACGTAAAAAGGCTGTGCTGTGTTAACTGAGGGTAGTAGGCCTAAAGGTTGGGGGTGGCATAAGCAGGTGAAGTTCCTAAGGCTTACCAGATTGGACATCATAGGGGGTGTGCAACCCAAGGATAAGTCTTGGGATTGAGAAACGTGCAGGAAGGCTAGGGTCTAGGAAACTCACTAGACTGAAAAAGAACACTGAAACAGAACACAATACGTGAAACCCAGGCTCTAGGCCTGGAAACTGGATAGCATGCAAGCAGAGTAAAGTTAGGCAGATTCACTAACCTGGACTGGTACACAGAATGTATGATCCAAGCTAGACCTAGGGGTTTGAATTGCAACCTATTAACCTTTTGATCACACAAGCAAGAATCAAAAACAAACTTCCTGTACTTAGGAGATTAAGGCAGAACTATCAATTCAAGGTCAGCCTGGGCTACAAAGAGAAACTTGTCTTAAAAATAAATAAATAAAAAAGACCTTTGTGTGTTTCAAATGTGACCTGGTCTGAAGTACATTCAAATGCCCATGATCTCAAAGTCCATTTCCATTTAATTTTGACACAGTTCTAAAAAGATTTGTTATAACAAATAATCCCAGTCATTTTGTTTCTTGCTATATCATATATCCTGGAATAATGCATGGCATATAGATGTTCAGTAACTACTTACTGACCTGTGGGAGAGCATTTATTAGTGTGAACAAGGCCTGAGCTTGATCTTAACCACCACACAAAAAATGAACACAAAAATATTTATTCTGGGGATTGTTTTGTGTGCAGAAGTATTGGTAAGCATTTAGATTGCCAAAATGGTGTAGACACGGACTAAACCTTGACTTGGCTGTACAGATTCCTTGCTGTTCATCTTCCAAATTCAAATAAATAATAGAAATGACCACAGTAAACCAACTTGGATAGAATCAGTCTGCTCTTTTATCAGAGGCTATTACTTTTGTGGCAGGTAGCCCAGAAAAGTACTGTATTAGAACATGCCCACAAGTTGAAGAATCTGCTGAAATATCCCCTTTGGATTTGTCTGTAGTGATGTTTTCTTTTCTTGTCTCATTCCTTTCTGTGAGGACAAGAAGTCAAGAAACCAAGTGGTAGAATCAATTTTGATAGTCAATTTGACTGGATTAACGAACTTCTAGGGCATTCAAGTGACCCTTTTAGTGTGTAAGCTCTTTCCAGAGAGGGTTACTTGATCAGGGAGGATCACCATGACTCTAGATGTGATATCTATATTGAACTCTGTTGATGTGGTACTTTTTGTTGTTGTTATTGTTTGGAGACATGTTTCTCTGTAACAGGTATAGTTGTCCTGGAACTCTCTTTGTAGACTAAGTTGGTGTTGAACTCAAGAGATCTGCCCACCTCTGCCTCCTGAGTGCTGGCTGAGATTAAAAGTGTGACCACCACACCCAGCTGATGTGCAAAGTTTTTACAGATGCACAGAATGCAACAGGGGGTATGGAGACTTGCACCAAGGCTCCAGGAAGTAGTTAAGGCCATGTAACAATCAGATTCCCTGTAAGGAATTCCTAAATGGGCTGTGCCTGAAGTTTTGAAGGTGAAGACTAAGTTGTTGTGGAAACATCAGAATATTAAAGAATATGGGAAATTAGCTGAAGAAGGCTGCAGGCACCCAATAGAGCCAACTCAAGGGAGAGGCCAAACAGTGTGATCACAACTCAAATCAGGTAGTTGGCTTACATTATCAGGTTATACTGTTAACACTCAACACTAGAGATGAAATGCATTCAGTGATTTTCAATACAATCATCAAGAGACCCAAATTAGTACACTACAAGTCTACACTTCTCATGATGGATGTTCTAGAACTACAACAAGCAGAGCTAATATTTGGTAAATAAACAAGCAATTATGCATTCATGATTAAGTGCACATGGATGAATTCACATTACTTGTGTGTGACTCACAAGTGCTGCATTTCCATTTTAGAAACTCAGAAACTGTATATGGCTTCATGTTATACCAATAAGTCTTTTAAGTGTAAGTCATAATAAATTCATTTAAATTATAACCCATTACATAATATACATAATACATATGACAAAAGACTGGCAGAATACTTACCTTTAGTACATGCCTGTTCTGATTTGTTAACAAAAATTAGATTTTTTCCCTCAAAGTTTTCTTGATCCTTAATGGGATTACAAATTGGACTACCGAATTGGAGTAATTCAAGAAAACTTTCATAACTACCCAGAAATTATCTAAGACAGTACCTTGGGGTTAAGGAAAACAAATCAAGCAAACAAGCATATTTGTCCATAATATTTTAATACTTCTCCACTTTTAAATACTGGTTTTAATTTTGTGATTGTAACATGGAAGATCCATATTTTTTTTTAAAAAAAACATCATCAGAATCATAAAGCTATTATAGTTACACTCTACACACTCCCAAGGTACTTTAAAATGATTATGTCTGAGTCTGTAGATGAACAATGACAACAATCCAAATACACCATCTGTACAGCTGGACTAAATACTGGTAAAGCGTCTGAGCAGACAAACAACTGTTGAGCTTAAAGATAACCAGCACAATTTCACAAGCGAACCAGTTCAGCCCAGTTAAAATTCTCAGTAGCAACTGACACCGATATTGAATAGGTGTATAAATCAGTCATGAAAACAAACGGACGAGAAAGCCATGCTTCCTGTTCTCATTTCTTCCTCACACCTCTTAGATACCCCCTTCTTTCCTCCACTGCTCCTCCTGCAGCAACACCAAATCAAGTTTTCTACCTCAAACCGTCTTCAATCCCCAGGGCAACAGTGCTCTCTCATCCTGTTTACTCACACGCAGGGACAAATCCCCACATCACCAATATTTTTCAGGTGTCTAGAAAAGCAAAAAGTAATCCAGGAGAATTGAGCATAGGGGCTTGTTTTGGGGGGCATGGAATGGGGGCTTAGGTAAAGAGAAATACCCATGTATGAAGAGACATCATAAATATTCAGTATGTAGGAATTAGCTAAATGAAAGTAATTCTTGAGGGTCTAAATATTGTAAAATGGCCAGTGCTCCTCCTAACTTTGACTTTTTGAATACTTTCAGTATTTCTGAACTCATTTCTAAATCTGATTGGGCAGGATTAACTCCAATAAAGTAAGAGTGCAATTACTGAAAGGTAAAATGTATCATTTCTTATCTTTTTTAAAATACAAACATGTTCAGTGTAACATTTTATTTACAGAATAAATTGTAAAAGTATATCACCACATTTAGTGCAAATGCAACAGGTGATGATCAGATCCAGACACTGCTTCAGAAACTTTGCATATCTTTGTAAAATAAAGCTATCCAATTTAGTTATGAAAGAGTTACTGTCTGGTTTGTCATATTATCAGAAATGCAAACAGAGGAACATTTATAGTGGGCGTAGAGAGTTTTTTTTTCTTTTTTCTTTTTTTTTTTTTTTTTTTAAGATTCCCACCTACGGCAAATAAACTTTCCCTCCCAACCCTCCCGGTTCTCCCATCCCAACCCCACAGCTGATTGTAAAATAAAATACACATTTGAGGTATAAACTTTTCTTTTTTTAAACATCACAATATAAAATGTTAACTGGTGATGTAAACTGGTATGATAATCTATCTCACTTGCCTTCCTAGCATTACCACCATATAGGCACTTTTCCACAGAGTCAAATTATGAATAGCATTTCTGTAATAAGGCATATTCCATGCACATCATTTAGAGAAAGGAAAATTAAAAATATAAAAGATTTATGGGACATGAACCGCGTGCATGTAATGTAAGCTCTATGTTTAATATGTACTTTTCTCTCTGTACACAGTAATAAATATCATTCTATCTGATGCAAGTAATTCACTTCCAGGATTGTGCATATTAATTGATCAGACTAATCCCATCATTAAATTATCACACCTTGCATTTATCATTTAGATTCCATTTCCATGTATGGAATATATACAGGTCATGTCATATACATGACATGACTTTCTGCTTTACAAAAAGGGTCTGATTTTTGTGTTTCTAAGGAGAGGAACACGCAAAGCATCTACAAATTGCCTCTGATATACATAAATACATCTGCTTATAAACGCAATGAAGAGTTTGAAGTGGGCAGTCATCTCAACTTCATGAGTACCATTCCTTGCCTCAACTCCATGATTCAAAGTTTTTCACAGGACTACAACTAAGTCAGGTATTTTACATGTTAGCTTCTTATAGCAACTAAAGAAAGCATTTCAGTTTGAATAGTGTGGAATTAATTGTATTGTTCTGCTGAAATTTATAATCAAGAGGCAAATGGGAGCATTGCTTAGATTTTCTATGTATTCCTTGTGATATATCATTTAAAGTGATCCAAGCTAGAAAAACTAACATATTTGTTACAGAATACTAGAAATATTAAATCAAATGTCAAATTCAAACAGTCTGATTTGGTTTAACAAGTAATACCATATATTCTCTTACAAATTTCAGGAAAAATATCAACTCATTTTATCCTGACCATTGTATTATAAAGTACTTATACCCACAAGAGATGTACAGATGTTTCTGACTGGAGGCAGGCAGAACCAATTTAGGAATTACCAAATTGTGTCCATAACAAACTGAAAAAAGTTGGTAGCACATAGTATACAACTAAAATATATAATAAAAATATAAAGATATCTGGGGGAGAAAATAAAGCTTTTCATTCTTTCTCCATCAGAACTAACGTTCTTCATAGGAGTAAGACTATAGAAAAGGCAAAATCACAGGTTATCAACAGTCCTCAGTTATGAAGAGACACACAACATGAATCATTATAGAAATCAGCAGCAATAGATTCTATGATTATACAAAGCAAAAAGTCAAAAACTCTGGACACAGATACAGACTGCAGGCCTGGAGAAGCCCATCTGAATATTTGGTGCACAGAGAGCACATGCCTCAGGTGCATTCAACTTCTGTGCTTTTCTTTTGTGCACAAAACCTGATACAACTGAGGATCTTAGGCTGGACTGTGGGAAATAAAAAATTCTGAAAAAGTTTCCAAAAATTAAAGCATCAATTAATTCCTAGTAGTAATTGAAAGTTATTTTTTTTCTCTCCTAGGAGCAAGCAAATAAAAATATAGCCATATCCATGTGATTTTTACACATATTTATAGTTACACACTGAGCGAGGAGAGCTAGCAGGAGATGGCTAGTGTTAGACACCCAGATTTACTATCGCAATGTTTCCTCTGAGGCCACAGACAAGGCTGTAGATCCTGCGTTCCAACTTAGAGCACTCATTTTTTCAATCTTTCTCCAACATGGAATGTCACACAGCCTTGCTTCAGTCACTGTAGGGGAAAAAATAACACATAAATCCTGTGTAATAGATTAGGAAAGCAAGAAGACTACCGAAATAGATGCCTCCCACACTCCACGTTCATAGCGTACAGAGAATCTCTACAATCATTTATCTTTAAAGCATTTTCATCCTTGTGAATGTAAAACGATCGACCTTGTACATTTGAAAGCAACAGGGGATCTTTTGAGTGTTACAGGGAAAGCATATGGAGAGCAACATGCTGTGAGTAAAGAGGCGATGTATCAGGTTTCTGGAGCATTAGCCTATGAACTAGCATTGTCTTTCTCTCAGCCTTAGGCAGAAATTACAATGCAATACTATTTTCAAGAACGTGATGCTTCTACTTAAGTTATGTGTGTATGGAGTGGTGGCTGTCTTATTCAAGAAATAAACATGCTCAAAGCCCTGGCCCAGTTTTGGTTGATATCAACTCTTGAAAAAACAACCCAATAACTCCCATACTACCAGAACTGAAAGTGTTAGTTTTTCTAAGCATCCAATGCTAGGACCCACTAAAATACCTCCTATAATTATTGTGAAAATAAAGCTACAAAAGGTAAAAAGGATGTTTAATGTATGTTAGGGCTTGACTTTGACTTTATGGGAAAAAAAACCCAAAACACGCTCAAATTGGATTTAAGAAGACAAACATAGGACACTACATCTCAGTGATATCCTCTGTGTGTGTGCAAAAATGACATTACTTCCTATATCAGAGATTTTAAAAAGGTTTTCAACTTATTTCCATTCTACAGATGTATAGTCAAGTCAAAGAAACACTGCTCTGAACCCAGCACTCTAGAGGCAAATGTTATGAATGTCCTAGCTTGTTTATTTTAAATGTTTAAAAATTATTCGTTTTTGGGGCGGGGAAAAAGGCCTAGTCAGTAAGGTACTTATGAGAACCTAAGTCTGGATCAGTGGTACCCAGGTGAAAAGATGGACTGCTGCAGGTACCTGCAATCCCAATGCTGGGAGTGCTGACAGGGAGAACCCTGGGGCTTGCTGGTCAGCCAGCAAGCTCTAGGTTCAAAGGCACTGTGCTTCAAAAAAAAATGTGAAACTGTGCGGTGTAGTGGTATATTCCTTTAGCTCCAGCACTCACTCAGGAGGCAGTGTTGACAGGTACTTGATTACACTGTGGAAAGATGTGCCACTGTGATTGGTTTAATAAAAAGTTAAACAGGCAATAGCTAAACAGGGAGAATAGACAGGACTTGTGGGCAAAGAGAAGAACTGGGGAGGAATCTAGGCACACAGAGGAGATGCCAGAAACGCAGAACAAGTCTGAGGCACAGAATGAAGGAAAAGTAAAAAGCCATGTCATAGTTAGACTATAGATTAAAAAGTGTGGGTTAATTTAAGATAAAAGAGCTAGTTAGAACAAGCCTAAGTTATAGGCCGAGCTTTCATAATTAGTAAGTCTCCGGGTCATTATTTGGGAGCTGGCTGGCAGGTCAACAGAAAGACTTGTTACAGCAAAGACAGATGGATCTCTGAGTTTGAGGCTAGTCTCAGTGAGCTCCAGGATAGCCAGGGCTGCAGAGTGGAACACTTGTCTTGAAAAAATAAATAAATAAAAGTAGAAAGTGACAGAGCAGGATTTTTAACACTGACTTCTGTCATCCGCACTGTGTACTTGACTGAGAATCAGCCCTATATTAGTAGACACACACACACTGATCTTTAGTACAGATGAATATGTATAAGTCTAGAAGAACAGATGCAAAAAGCAACTAGTTTCTGGGAAAGAGAAACACAGGGAGTTGGTACTTCTTACATTCTATAATGTAATTCTGTAATGTCAACATTTCTTTAATAGTAGTAGAAAAATTAGTAAGTATTAAACACTACAACCCTTTACTTGGGAACATAAAACATTTTTAACACGACCTTCTAACAACAAATTGAATTTACTATCTGCAGAGTAAAATTTGCAACCTGCTAGTCAGCAAGGTTAGTAGATCCTCCATACCTGTTCATACTAAAACAGAATTGGTTTTCCTGTAGTTTTTTCTTGGACATAAGAAGTAAAACGTTTTAGAAATTTAGGATATTCTCGTTTTGCCACTGCTCTTAACACCGAGGCTGGTGCCCATCCTCCTGGGTTCACTGGAAACAAAGGGAAGTTAAAACTATTAAGACACAGTTCTCCATCTCCATGTGAAGTACCTATGTACCCCTTCTCTTTCAAGCACCCCCATGCTGAAACAGCTGCTATTTCTGGACTGAAACTATTCATCACCCTGTGCCCTCATCAGGTAGTAAGAAAGGATATATAGCTTTCTAAAATGGCCTTGGTTCTTCCTAAACACAGGGAAACTAACACAGCAACATTTAAAGTTTAAATAAACACAAGTGACAGAAAGGCTTGCACAACAGTGAGTCAAAATGAAGTAATGCCACTGGTAGCTATTAAAGACTGGCAGAGAAGATTTAGAAAACTAAAAGTCTAATTAAGTAATTTTCCCACTCTAGTTTCTATTTTTAATTATAAATACATTCTACCAGGCAACTATATGTAAAATAGCTCTTAAAATTAAAGATATATGAAATAGTGACCTATACACAAAATTTTAAAATTTATGCACCCAGTCATAACTTTAAAAATTCTCATATACTATTTCTGCCGGGTGGTGGTGGTGCACGCTTTTAATCCCAGCACTCGAGAGGCAGAGGCAGGCGGATCTCTGTAAGTTCGAGGCCAGCCTGGTCTACAAGAGCTAGTGACAGGACAGGTTCCAAAGCCAGAGAAACCCTGTCTCGAAACAACAACAATAAAAAAAAAATTCTCATATACTATTTCTAAGGTAGAAATTCAGGCATGTGGACTTTCAGGGTTTTCCACACAGTTCTTGTGGAAACATATTAACATATTAACTTAACCAAAGCTTAATGACCAGGAAATTGGATATATTTATGTAGATGATGGGTCAAGAACCTGTACATTACTAATTAGAACAAACAATACATACCATTAGCTACATACGTAATCTTGCACAGAATGTTGTCTCTGCTTATCTCCTGGTTTCCCTCTGGTGGGCTAACTAAGGTTTGACAAATCATAGCAACATTGATTTTGGCACGGACACATCGATTGTTCAGCTGTCAAAACAGACACACAAACTAGCATCAGTTTGTAGAATATTCATTATTTTACAATCTCTGTTCCCCTATTACTGCATTAGTTTAAACTGTTATGAAGTTTCCAGTAAAACTTCCTTAAAATAACTGATGCATACTTTTATTTTATATGCACAGGGGTGTTACCTGAGCACATTGTATGTACAGTGCCCAGAGAATACAAGAGGATGTCAGGTCCCCTGATACAAGTTACAGATGGTTGTGAGCCATCATGTCAGTTCTGAGTTGAACTGCGGTCCTTTGAAAGAGCACCCCGTGTTTTTAACTTCTGAGTCATCTTTCTAGAATCCATTTGAAATCTTATAATAACCAACTAATATATGTCAATCTGATAGACACCAAGTTTTTCCCTCTTCCAAAGTACTAACTGGTACTTTATCAAGGGAGAAACAACAGGCTTCCAGTAGTTAGTAATGGCTTAAGAGATAAGTTTAGAGTAAGCTACTGGGATTACCCAAGTAGCTACCTAACCAAACTCAGAAGGAAAGCTAAACAGCTCTAGTGGGGATGCTGACAGCCTTGGCACTTATCTTCTGAAAACTAAAGGGCTTTCCAAATGATCTAACAAAAAAAAAAAAATCTAAATCCCATCAAGTATCTATGTGTGGGTGGGAGGGAAGTGTGTTTAAATGTGGCTGCTTTATGAATTTGGCTTTATTTTGTAGAATTATATTCATTTCTATTACTATACTCACAGGAGCGCTGTCATGATCCACAGAAAAATTACAAACTATCCAAGTCTCAGGGTCATTTTCAGTCAAGGCTGGGATCTTTCGAATAGCAGAAAGATACAGCACGTCTCTCTGAGACGCAGGCCACACTCTCTGTGGAAGAATGAAAGGTGTTGTGACAATCTGAATTACTTTTATTCAGGTGTCATGCAGAACACATGAAGTTGGAATTTATTAGACTTTAAGTGGGAAGCATCAGAATCATGACAAGATGCATATTAACAGTCGCCAGCTTTCCAGAGTTTTCAAAGTATTCTTTTTCCTTTGAAAATCACTGTAAATTCACTACACTATTTTTAGTGTACAATTTAGTACATCAAATGTAATTCGTTACAGTCACAATATATGGAACTATAATATACCTGAAATTATACCTGAAATTATCACCACAGACAGAAACTTTGTATCCATGAAGCAACAATGGGACAATCCACTCTCCATAGTTTCTGTCAATGTTCTACTTAGAGAATCAAAGAATTAAAAAGTAAAATTAAAAAACAACTTCTTCATAACACTTCTGAATTAATTTTCAATGATTTACATCAAATATTTCTATTTTAAATTATAAGAAAAACTACTTGCTATGGAAATGACATACAGCTTATTAACTGGAACTTATAGATGATAGAAAAAATAAACTTCTATCCTGTTCAAGTTACTTTTTATGCTGAATATTTGGTATATGCAATTGAACTCTGCCCTTATTATATAATAATGTGCATTCTTAGCTATGAATGCAATAAATGGCCAACAACTCAATTTCAATACATTTGCAAAGTAAAACCTTATTTTTTAAAAGACCTAAAATTTCATTAAGTTTGGCAAATACAGACAAGCAACATATAAAGATTTACTGTTGTTTTATATTTGCTCGACACTTCATTAGAATCAGGTAATCAGGGTTGTGAATGCAGCTCAGCTGGTAAATGCTTGCCCATCATACACTGAGTCCCAGGGTTTAATCCCCAGCACAGAATAAACCATGTGCTTTTTCATGCTTGCACTTGAGAGGATAGGACATATGAACTACACAGAGAGTTTGAGGCCAGTCTGAGACCCTCGCTCATAAAAAACAAGGAACAACAAACATAAAGCAGGACGAGTGAATCAGCTGGGCATAGTATCACACTCATAGTTTCAGTCACTCAAGAAACTGAGGCAGGAAGACTGCTGAATTTAAGGACTGCCTGAGCAACATGACACTCTGTCTCAAAAACAAACACAAACAAAAAGAAAGTAAAGAATATAAAGCTACAAGGACAACAACAAAAATGACTCCAATGTCATGAGACGGGGAATCTTCTTTTATATTTCATCAATGAAGTTAAATTTAATGAAAAAAAAGTTGTAGACTATTATCTGACTTTGCCGAAAAGATAATTCTAAAACCTTATTTTAGGAAGACAATAACTGCATCTTAATTTTTTTATTTAACATAATTCTATATTGAATCTTTGGGAGTTTCGTATTTTGCACCCTAATTCCACACATCTCCCAGTCCCTTCATATCCTCTCTCACCCTCGCAGTGCTCTCTACTCCCAAAAAAACAAACCAAAACCAAGTGAACAAAAACAAAAAGAGTGTATCTTAATTTTTGTTACACAATGTGGCATTTAAAGAACTTTTCTTTTAGTTTTCAGTCTAAATATAACCTATCATACTTTCCATTTAGAATTTACAAGGTGAAATACTTTCAGCACATTGCTTCCCAAGATCAATTCTTTTCTAGCAGTAAATTTCTTCTGCCCTAAGTTATTGGCCATTTATCTTCATTACATATTACAGGACAATTATCTGATACTTTGTTTACAAACTTTATACTTCATATTAGACTCCAGAGCCTGTGTGTTGATACAGAACACCTACTGTTACACACCTGTGGAGCAGGTGAAATGAAGCAAGCTTACAATAGATAAAAGACATCTCACATAAGGACATTGGGTTCAGGAAATTCATGTTAATTTTTCATATTCAACTCAAGAAATATTTTTACAAGACAGAAACTCTCCACTGATTAGGAAAATTAAGTACTCACTGAATTATTATATAATTTTACATGAACAGTATTGCTTTTAGTGGATTTCTCTATAACTTCCTCTTTTACTTTGCATAAAAGTATTTCGGGGCCAGTGGGATGCCTCAGAGAATGTGGTACTTGTTACTGGGCCTAATGGCCTGAGTTTGATCTGTGGGGCCCACATGGTAGCAGAGAGTATCAACACTAGTGGGTTGTCCTCTGACCTCCACACATATGCTGTAGCATGTATACATACATAACACACACACAGTAAAAAAATTATTTGTCATTTCCCCAGAGGGAAACAGCATAACAAATGAACAAACAAACAAAAAAGGCAATAAAACTCAGCAACTTTAGATATATAGAAAAGCAATGGTAGAACTAAAATAAAGGGAACCAATTTAAATAATGTTTCCATGTGCTTTAATGGTATGACAATCTCTCAGCTTTATCTTGTCTCCAGATAATCTAGGTAGATAATTTTCTTCTTTATATAGTTAATGCCATATTCCCTAACCTTCATTATTGTCATAGGGAATTATCACTTGTATATATTTGATATACTATATTAACAGGGTGAGACACTAAACTAAAAGTATCTAAATCAGGCCCAGAAGGTTCTTTCTAGATTTCGGATCTACATAGAGAGAAACTAACTACGGATCTTTATCCAGGGCTGCATCTAGACTAGTCTTCAGATTCTTAACTCCGTATATTTTTGTTCTAAATGTAATGATAACATTTTCAAGCCGGGCGATGGTGACGCACGCCTTTAATACCAGCACTTGGGAGGCAGAGGCAGGAGGATCTCTGGGAGTTCGAGACCAGCCTGGTCTAACAAGAGCTAGTTCCGGAACAGGCACCAAAGCTACAGAGAAACCCTGTCTCAAAAAACAAACAAACAAACAAAAAAATTCAAATACAGACCCTTCCTGAGGTTGTAATAAAGTCTTTGGGTCTCAAGCTGGACTTACTGACACATGGCTTTAATCCCATCACTTGGGAGGCAGAGACAGGCAGAGTTCTGAGAGTTCGAGGCCAGCCTGGTCTACATAGTTGGATAGCCAGGGCTACATGGAAAGACCCTGGCACAAACAAACGAATGAACTTCTTTGGTTTTTTTGTGGGATTTAAATTGAAACTCCTGCTAAATTGTACTGTAGCAAATCTGTATGTTTGAATCTGAATTACTGGTCTCTTTGGGGACAAATGACAAGATCATTACCTTATGTGTTTGATAAATGATGATTGCATTATCAGCTAATGTTTCCACCACATGGAAGTTTTCTATAGTAGCTGAAATGAAAAGAAGCATATTAGCAGCTGAAAAAAGATGTATTTCATTTTCTAGACTGCAGTCAATGCACTCAAGAGGAGTGAATTATAAAGCACATTATGGTAAAATAAACAGCATCTTGAATTACCTCGGCTAAATCAAAATGGAAGGCAGCTAGTACTTGAAAGCAGAGCTATGAGTTTACTTTTGTTCTCCAGAAGGTAGTTGTGAGGCCTGATTACCAGAAGTTTTCTGTAGTAAAGTGTCTTCCATAGCATGACAAGCAGTTCTAATCACTACTGTACTACCGCAGCTCAACAGTCCCTAATGCTAGATTCCTCTATTTCACCTCACTTACTAGGTTAGTGTGCTCTAGTTTGGCACAGGCAGTTATATTTCTGAGGAACAAATGCCAAAATGCCAGTGATAAATACCTTATGATGTTCAGAAATAATTATATTTATGAATCGTAAGTCTAAGAACACATGCATGAAAATCATTCTAAGCTGATTACAGTATGTTTGTCCGGTGATTTGTCACAGAAACAGGACAGTTTAGGAAAGTGTAGATGGATGAGAAATATCCCACAACAATCCTGACTTTTCTACTAACTTGTCCTGTCACTTTTCACAAATCTATTTCATGCGCATGAATTTCACTTTATTTATATGGAATTACCTACCTATCACGAGATACTTTTAGGACACTGGACCCAGTGATATAATATCTTACGTGTTCTAAACAGTGAAAAGATCTACTTAAAAGTATTTTCAGGCATAGTTGTACATTCCTGTAATCATACAATTTGAAAGGCAAACAAAGGTGCTAATAATCCAAGGCTAGCCTGGCTATATAGTGAGACCCCATCTTTAAAGTAAGATATGGGTCTGTGGAGGTAGCTCAGTGGTAATATGAGATGGGCATATGTGAGGGCCTGGGTTTGATCCCACTACCACCACTTGCAAATGAAATTAAAGTACAATTAATCCTGTATACGATTCTCTTAATATTCTTTACATTGAGTTGATAAACTATCAGATACAGACAATCAGGTTTTATTTGACATTAAGTTGAAAATGAAAATAATTATTTGGTATAATATATTAATAATGATAGCTTACTTTCCCAGTCATTGCGAACATCAACATTCCAAAAGTAATTGCAGACCTCATGTCCTGTAACACCTTTAACCGCATGAGTAGCTTTCAAAGGATCTAGAACAATCCCATTTTCTTCGACTTCTCTTCTGTATACCTAAGAAAAAAAATATTTGAAAAAAAAAAAAAAACAAAAAACTCACTTGGGCTATCAGGTACCCTCCTACATAAACCTTGCACTGTCCCTTTAATAAAAAACCGTTTTGCCAAGATAAATTTTTTTAAAAAGTTAGACTCTTGAAAATCTATTTATAGAACATATTCTCCTACAAGAAGCTAAATTTATATGATAAAGATATTTCAAAGTGACAAATCCAAGGTAATTCGTCACTCTCTTTTTTGTTGTTGCTTTTTTTTCTTTTCTTTTTTTTTTGGAGACAGGGTCTCACTATGTAGTCTTGGAACTCAATATGTAGACTAAACTGGCCTAGAACTCAGAGAGATCTGCCTATCTCTGCCTTCTCAATGCTGGGGTTAAAGATATATGCCACCATGCCCAGTACTAAAATAAATTTCAACCATGAAAAATTCATATATATGATGAGTGACTAATTGCTGCAGATTAAAAAAAATAATATAAATTAGCATTATGAATCAAACATTCTCAAAGGCTATTTGACATAGCCAACAATCAAGCATACTGACTTAACCTACACTGATTTGTTCAATGCTACATCCCCAGCCTCTGGAACAGTATTAGAAACAGACTAGGTATTCAATTTATTGAACAAAACACTGAAAGCAGAAATGGCAAAATGGATAAAAACACAGCTTCATGGTTTTAAAACACTGAGGCTGTGTATGCTAAGTGATAAGTATGATCCATTATTTATTTAACAATTACAGTTTGCTACTTTAGAGAAATCTCTGCTAAGTTCTTCCCAGAAATAAAGAAATGTGGTGAGAACAAGCTGCCATGGTATGGAGTGCTCACACCGGACAGTCTCTTTTGCGCCGTCTCTTCTTGAACATGTTTATGTACATTATCAGGACTCGAAATTTCATCATTGCTCAAACTGCAAATTGGACTTTAATTTCTACATTTAAATTTAATTTCTACATTCAAAGCTTACAAAACTATTAAACATATTCCTGATCCTCTCTAAAACATATCAGCCTGTCTTTTCTACCTTTGCTTATATATTCTACTGAATGTCTTGATCATATTGTGTTTGATGCTCCTGAGTGGTCTTTCAGGTCTCTTGTTTACTTCTTTCATATCTGTTTAACCTCTCTAAAATGATATGCTACATAAAGTGGAAAACCTATTGCTACAGAAAATTACCTTTCTCACTGATAGCTTACTTTATGATTCTCATAATTTAACCCCAATTTCGCTCTCTCTAATGCTGTGGGTTAGAGGAATGTCTTTTGTTTACACCTTATTAGAGGTAGAAGAACTTCACTTAGGTTACTAAACTCTCATGGTTTCTTTTTATTTCTTCAGTCTGCATCTCCAAAGAACAGTGATTTATCTGAACAGTGAGTGTGCGGTGGAGACAGTATGGACCAAAGAGTAGAGTAACAAAGTAATATCTGGGAACAATATTTATCACATTTAAACCCAAGACTGAAAGAATTATTTAGGGGCTGGAGAGATGGCACTGGCTGCTTTTCCAGAAGACCTGGGTCCAATTCCTAGCACCCAACGACAGCTCACAACTGTCTGGAACTCTAGTTCCAGGTCATCAACATCCTCACACATACATACATGGAGGTAAAAAAGCTTTTTTCTTTACATAGAAATATCTAAATAGGAAGCCCTCAGCTAATTGAGGGCTGTTTTAAATTAAAAAAAAAAACCTTTCAAATTTTACTTTCTCTGTTGTCTATGCAAAGCAGATATTATGCTCATAGATTTATAGTATGATCACAAATCAATTAATAGAAATAAAGCCATAGTACTTTGATGTAATACCTTGTTTTAACGTATTACTAATTACCAATATCAGCAGTCTTCACTTTGCAACCCAAATAATTTGTGTGGGAATTACCTTCATTTCTCCTTCTTCTACAACCAGTTGCCAATTCGCATCACCACCCACATCCTGTAATGAGTAAGTCATGTGGTTCTGTACCATCTCTTCAACCTTGAAAAGAAAAATAAAGTCATGAGAATTCACATGTAAGATGTAAGTCACTATCTTTAAAACAGAACGGTATTGCTTACTTCAGGCCAGAAATAGCAGGCTTACAAAGCTGAAGTTAGTAGGTTGTACATGGAGACAAAGAGTTTAGTCACATTCCACACATCCAGGCTAATGGAATAGGCAGGGAAAACGAAATGCAGGAAGAGGTCAAGTGACATGAACTTGGGCTATGCGTTCTTTATAGAGATGATGTCCTGAAGCACAGCACAGGTCATGGAACACTGAGGAAAACATACAACACACACACACACACACACACATACACACCCCCACCCCATCCAATCTCAGTGTCCTTATATTTAAGAATCTGTAGCAATTTTTAGAAAACTTGTTATGTGTTAAATAGGAAATGTTTATTGCCCCAGTTAAACTCTCTTGAACATAAATAAATATAAAATAAGCCTTTTCTTTTATTCTAAATCTTTGCTCTGAATTCTTTTAAAAATAGTATTAATAATATTCATTTATGCTAGCATTTAAACATAACCACTTTTAAATTTATTATTTCAAAATGTCTAACCCTTTGCCACTGAGGACTGAACCCTGGGGACTTGAACATCTGTTTGTCTAGTCCTACAAAATTTTATTATTGGTATATAACTAAGGTAAGCAAAGAAAACAGAATAAACAGTTCATATTCTCAGAATCCTAATCCACTTACTTAAGATAATTTTATGAAAATGTTCTTTACAAAGTCACACAGTTTGAGATGCTTTAAACAAAGTAGAATGTTAGATGATAATGCCAACACAATCATCTAGTAATAAATACATAAAGGAAATCAGAGAGTCAGAGAATATTTAACACACTCATATTTAAAAATTTGATGAGTTTAACTTCTTATTTCCTATAAAGTCTATTGGGCTTGCATGGCATACTGATCAGGAAGCTGGTTTATACATCTTGAAATAAAGTTTTGAGACATAAATTCTTAAAATACCAACAATAGTTGGCATTAATTTAGTATAGAAAATTAATTTTTATTAATTTTATAATTTAATAATTATTATTTTTCTATACTAATGGATGTCATCAATATGTTATAGAGGTGTGTATTTCTGTTACAGCAAGCTTTTTGGATCTTAGAATACATTTTTAGTTACTGAAAATGGGTGATATTTTAAGCATTTTCTGATTTAGCAATGACCCAAAAAGTTTGTGATAAAAATAATAATATGTACTCCAAAATCTATTTTCATACCAAATACAGCATTCATAATTCTTAAGACAATGTGAGTGATCACAGATTTTAGAGTTGAGGAGCTTATTAATTTACCTAATAACACATTCTGTAATTTTGTCCTTTTAGTTGTGACTCTTAGTGTTAAATAACTGAGTCATTTCTTTAACCCTATATTCTGAAATTGGAAAAAGCTTTAATTAGAAAGAAACAAAACAAAACAAACAAACAAACAAACAAACAAAAAAGCAACTCTGGGTGCTGAAAGCTGTGTGCCTCTCCCTCTGAAATCTGCTTTGTGTGAGTCAGCGAGTCTAATGCTGAATCCCAAGTCACAAATACATAAAAGTATGTGAGTCCCACAAGTCTAGGGAGCTGTCTCCTAGTATGGGAAAGAAACCTAACCCAGTAGTGTTGCCTTGATTCACCTGCCTGTCACACTAGAGGAACCTCTCACCATTTGAGCTTCTTAAATCTTAGAAAAGTTTAGATTTGAAAAATATGACTTTGGGCAAGAAATTGGGAGTTGTTAGAGATGAGAAAACCCTACTGCACAAGGCTAGCATGGGGAGGAGGGATATGAAACACATTTTACTTAGTAAAGATGGAATTCGGTTTAAAATGTCAGTGTCATCCATAGCTCTTTTTGTCATAACATATGCAAGTAGTTTTACTTTTCTATAGATTATTTCTGAAGTAAGTATTTAAAATATTTGCAAATATTTTTGATTTGCATTTTTCTAGAAAGAAAAGCCTATTTACCAAATACAATCTGACAGGAAGGAGAGAGCACCTTTTTCACAACATACAGAAATCAAGCTGAATAGTATCTTTCTAGGCAGATTTTAAAAACGATATTGCTATTAAAATTTCAAAAGATTGTCCATAAATTAAAGTTAACTGTTGTCTACAGACAGTTTAGTCTTGTTTTATTTTGCCAGGCAGTAGTGGTACACACCTTTAGTCCCAGCACTTGGGAGGCAGTAGAGGAAGGCTAATCTCTGAATTTGAGGCCAACCTGGTCTACAGAGGAAATTCCAGGACAGCGCGGGCTACACACACACACACACACACACACACACACACACACACACACACACACCCCAACCTCAACCAAAATGTCTTGTTTTATTTTGGCTATTGTGGGCTTGAAAAATCCAACAAAGAAACAAGGTAGATCTAGTATTGTGCTCCTAGGGTCTCCAACTGGAGTACTATAGTTTTACAGTTCTTATCCCAGAATGTTCTGTTCACTGTATCTTTCCTGAGATAATAACATTAGAGTTAAGGTAAGTGTTACTGGTCAAATCTCATTAAAATACATTCTATACTCACAGCAATGAAATATAAAGAAGCTAATATCACTACAGAAGCAGTGACACTTCAGGTCTAACTTTGTAATCTATCCAGTTTATCATACATATATTTATTATCAAAAGAATATGGCGAGCTAGGGACAATTAAGACTGATAGCAAGTCAAAGCCATTTTATCAGGATCAAACTTTGATATTCCAGGATATTGTTACTAGTAATAAATACTATCATAACCCAACAAATAGTTATTTTATTGGATTAAAACATTTATTTATGTTTTCTGTATTAACTTTGGGAGTCCGTTTCTCCTCTCACTGTGTGGTCACTAGGCTCACTGGCTTTCACCATCTCACTGGCTCCAAAGCATTAATTAGGTAAGTATAACTTCGGGAGTCATGTCCTTGAATCTTTCTACCTAGAGTGGGAAATGAATCTACCCACATAGCATCTTACCAATGAACTAGAGAAAAGTACATATAGAATACAAGTAAAATACAAAGGGTATTACTCCAATTACAATATTTTTCTTTCCATCTCACATCCAAATCAATCAATATAAGGTGCATTAGGATACTACTAAATTTGGGGTTTTCTGAAACTGTTAGAACAGAAATTCAAAGAAAAAATTGTCCTTTGATGGTACAAATGAAAATCTAGAAGGGCTCAAACATGGTTCTGATCTTTTTCCTACTCATGTAAGAAAACAATTATGTTTGCTGTTGTACAGTCACAGAGTCATAGAGAACTTGTTCAATAGAATATTAATAAAGTAACAGAGCACTGCTACCCAAAGAAAATGACCAATGATTGAATAATTGATTCACTGAAGAAATACAAATGGCTAGAAGTAAAAAAATAGTATATATAGTAAGACTGGCAAAATGAGCTGAAGTACTTAGTGCCAGTATAGATAAACTGGCCCAAGTCTCCTGGTTAAAAATTTTTTAATAAGAATAAATATAACTTAAGATACTTGCATGGCCTTTGCTCCAACAATTTCACTTCTAGGAATACACAAGCAAACATATGCATAAGTATTAAAAGACTTATATAAGGAAACTAATTCAACAATGCTCACTACAATAACTATAATGAAAACACACACACTCTCTTTCGCTCTCTGTATGTGTATGTAGACCTATATTTATTAGTAGGGAGTGAAGTTATTGAGTATACCTTTAAATATAAAACTATATGGAATATTCTATAGGAATTATCTACTTTGGTAGCAAAAAGATAATTATTAAAGTGTATATTTATTAACATATACCTGCTTGTGTGTGTGTATGTGTGTTTACATATGTATATGTTTGTGGAATTCAGAGGACAGCATTGCTAAATCTTTTTGTCCTCTATTGCAGTTAAAAATAAAGACTTAACTTGTATATGTAACATAACTGAGACCTGTTTTAAGCTATAACTTTATTTTTTTTTATTTTTTTATTTTTTGGTTTTTCGAGACAGGGTTTCTCTGTAGCTTTGGTGCCTATCCCGGAACTAGCTCTTTTAGACAGGCTGGCCTCGAACTCCCAGAGATCCGCCTGCCTCTGCCTCCCGAGTGCTGAGATTAAAGGCGTGCGCCACCACTGCCCGGCTAAGCTATAACTTTAGAAAGTGTTACTGAAATCAGAGAGGGAAAGACATACAGTAAGTCTGATTAGCTCAATTCATTCATATTAACTATGATGTCAGTAAAAGGTCAGGCACTTAACACTTACTATGTCCCTATATTTGAGTTAAATCACAGAAGCTATGCACAGAGACGCCACACAGCTTACCCAAATAACACAGTCAAGATGTGCACCCAGTCACTGTGATTAGACAGCTTAGATTGGTAACATAATATAACCCAAAAATGCAATCGCCCCCCAAAAAATACAGAACCGAATGGCAAAGATTTGAAAATTAAAAAAACCTGAATAGTTTCTAGGCACTGGGGATGAAGCTGAGTGGTACAGAGAATGCCTAGCATGTTAAGGCTAAGGGATTAATCCCCAGCACTGTGAAAAAGGAAATAAAAGGTGTTTAAAAATGTTTATACTACAACAATATTTCCTGTCTGGCAAACTAATCTTTTTTTGAAGACAGAAACTGCACATTCAGTTGACTGTCTTAAATTACCAATCCCTTAGTGAAGAGAAATAAACTTAGAATCAGCCTTTATAGAGTTAGCATATAAACAGGGATATTAACCTACAGTATCCACAGGTAACTTGAAGAAAATATAGCCTATTCAATGAATTTAGTATCATAACAGTAATGAGATGACCTTTAGCTAAAGTATCTTCTTTTGCTGAACATCACTGTGGCATTTAAAATTAGAACAAAAGTGAGACTGTTAAAATTCACTTTTATGATATAGCATATCCTATAATCCATGTCCATGAAGGTTGTTGAACCTGGAAAAATACAGCCATTAAATGATGAATAAAAAAACAGGCTAATTCTATATATTTTAATTCAGTTGAAAAAATTCTCTGAGTACTACCTTCCTTAAGATAGAATCCCAGCTACTCACAGTAGAGGACACAAAGAAAGGGCCCATGCAAAGCTGGCAAAGGAGAATTATTTAGACGATAAGAAAAGCCTTGTTTGTGACTATTTAAAATTCAAAACCAAAACAATTGGCCCGATCAATAGAGCGCTAAGAACTGGGCAAGCAGGCGGAGATACAGCAAAAAGGACTCAATTCCACTCTATATATGCATACAGTACCTGGGAGCTGAATCTGTGAACATCGTCAGAGGCACTGACTAGATCAATGGAAGACATGGAGGAAGAGCGACTATAGGGCTACCAGAGACAGACAAAGAAAAAAAACCAAGTAATCAGAACAAAGGCACAACAGAGCATTCAGTACCAACTTGCAAACACAAGATAAAGAAAGAGAAAACAAAGCACTATATATGAACAGGCACAGCAGCAAGTGCTGACTTCACGCACCTATTATATATTCGGCTACAAACTCATTCCAGAAAAATGAAATATGTCCAAAAATACAAAGTACTTAACCTCAAGGAAGAAATTTTACTGCTACGCTGTACTATTTCCCATTCTCTGTTCCCTATCCTCACCCCTCCATTTCACCTTAAAGAAAAAGCAAAGAATGTATGTTCAGAACATGATTTATAAGTTGTTTTGGAGAATGTATAGGGAATATAGCAATACAAAAATACCCCTTACTATCTAATTAATGAAGAGACGAGAAAACTTCTATTATAGGATAGTAGCATGATCAGTGAGGAATACAGGCATTCTTTCAGTGAACTGCCATTCACTTACCTTTTGTACAAATCTATGAGTCCCAACAGAAGAAAAGGCATCTCCAGACGGCAAAGACGTAGGCCAGTGTAACCTGGCCTTCTCACTCTGTGACTAAGAAAAACATATGTTAACATGACATGCTTCTGAGGTATATTTTGCAGCCTACAAATGGCTTCTATAATCTGAAACTAACATTTTATTGGTAAACACGTTAGCAATAATTAATGAATGAGGAAGCTACCCTACAGACACAGTTTTGCTCAATCCTGACACTTGCTTCAGACATCCCACATGGGTCTCTTCCTATTCCACAGATACTACATTAGATCACAGAAAAGCTCTTTTATATTGCTCCCAGCCAAAATTCTCTCACCCACTACTTGTACACTATGAAGTCTAATGAGTCAAGGTTAGTATTACTGCCAGGTTTACTTTTTTATTGTTTTTGGTTTTCTGAGACAGGGTTTCTCTGTAGCTTTGGAGTCTGTCCTGGAACTAGCTCTTATCGACCAGGCTGGTCTTGAACTCATAGAGATCCATCTGCCTCTGCCTCCCAAGTTCTGGGATTAAAGGAGTGTAATACCAGTGCCTGGCTACTGCCAAGTTTCTTTTATCTAAGGTCTGGTCAAATCATTTCGATTATTCTACTGCATCCAGGACCAGCAGGTATTGCCCACAGATTGTCATCAGAACCAATATTGTTTGCTTCCCTCTGGGTTCTTTTTTTTTTTTTTAATTAGATTTTTAAAAAATACCAATCCAAGTTCCCACTCTCTCCTCGCCTTCTATTCCCTACACACAACCTCCACCCCTCCCCCTTCCAATCTTCAGAGAGGTTAAGGCACACTGCTTTGTGGAAAGTAAAAGGCCCTCCCTACTATATCTAGGCTGAGTGAGGTATACATTCAAAGAGAATAAGTTCCCAAAAAGCCAGTACATGCAGTAGGGATAAATCCTGGTGCCAGGGTCAGTGGCCCCGCAGTCTGCCCCAGCCAAGCAACTGTCAACCACATTTAGAGGGACTAGTTTAACCCTTCTGGGTTCTTTTTTTTTTTTTTTTAAAATATTTATTTATTTATTTATTTATTATGTATACAATATTCTGTCTGTGTGTATGTCTGCAGGCCAGAAGAGGGCACCAGACCCCATTACAGATGGTTGTGAGCCACCATGTGGTTGCTGGGAATTGAACTCAGGACCTTTGGAAGAGCAGACAATGCTCTTAACCTCTGAGCCATCTCTCCAGCCCCCTTCTGGGTTCTTAAAATCATTTCATGTATGTTTTTTTTTTTTTAATCTCCTTTCAATGAAGGCAGTCTGCTTCATCTCACTATCTAACTCCTATATACCTGATACTTGCCTTCCTACCTCTTCTTCAGTTTATCTGATTTCTTTTCACACATTCAAATAAATACTTACTAAAAGTAATGTGTTGGTGTGTTTGCACTCATCTCTTAACTACAGAGAAGACAGATGGTAATTTGTATTCAGTGCTGTCTTGTTGACCAATTCATTTCATGTAACTTCTACTTTGTTTGCAAATAATTTAAACTACAAAATGTGTAATGAGGGTGTCATTTGGAGAGAATCTTTGTAGTGGCTATTCTTGAACTGCTAGAAATCGCACACTGAGAACAGAGAGGTAAATGATTTAAACTTGTAGACTGATCTTATGGACCACCGATGCTCACTACTTTATAGTATTTTCACGTCATTTCTATCTTTGCCACATTGACAGAGATACAAAATGAAGAAGACTGGTTATAATGAGTTCACTATTATTCCCAAATACACATTCTAAAAACAAACAAACAACAACAAAATGATGCTTCTTCAGGTTGTACTTTAGACTTCTAAGAACAACCTTAGGCTTCCAAAATCATACATTAATTGGGAATTGGAATTTTAACTGAATGCAGTGTAGCATCTTTTGAGTAAAAAAAGAAAGAAGCCTTACAGATTACTATGGAGTGAACTTTTAAAACACTGACTTAAGAATATAAAGAAAATAAATATGAGAAGCAGATAGGTTATTTACCATGAAGGAGTTACTCCTGGCTACTTAGCCTAGCGAAATGATATAATGGATAGATTTGTGGTATAAAAATAATACAGAAATGATACTCCACATCTAGGTTAGTTACACTTGCCTCAGGAGGCACTTTCAACTATAAATAGGAAAGCTTGAAGGCAGCAAATCAAAGAGAAATAAGTAAGTAAAATTCACTCTTTCTACCATCTGGTGGTAAAATATAGTAAAATGAATTGTAATAGAATTGACGCCAGGAATCAAAATAATCTTGAAAACAGAATTTAAATATTTAAAAAAATTCTTTCAGTCAATTCCCATAAAAGGAGCTGGGTATAAATGCTGTGACTTTAGTGAGGACTGCAAAGCAAAGTAAAAGTGAGGAAGAACTGAAGGTGAAGGCTGAAGGCAATAAATGAGCTAATAAAAGCTGGGTGGTACTAATGCTAAAAACAAAATCTCTAAAACCTGTGAATACAGATGGTACCTGAGAAGACTTTTAGAGAGGCCCTTCTGATATCAGAATGGTTAAGGCTGAATTCTTTAAGAGTAACAGAAGAATAGGCAGAACATTTTCATTTAAGTTCACATTAACTATGTACACTTCTTTTGAAGAATTACTGGCTTTTTTGTTTGGAAATTAAAATATAAAAGAACCGATTCACAAAGATTCTTTAATACTTATGATAGCTAATATTTTGGTTACATTCAGTTTTCCAATTCTATAAATACACATCAAGGAACACCTGTGATGTTAAAAGGAATGTGAGTAGATATACCTGTTCCTCTATTTTATCTTGTCTGTCAAGAGCAGCTTCAACAGCATCAAAGAACTCCTCCTCATTAATCAGACTGTTTGGACCCTCCTAGATAACAGACAGGAAACAAACAGCAACTATTTCATTTATTTAAAGAAACAGAAACATTGACAACTTTGATATTACCTCTGAGAGGATAAAGTTCAAAATACATTTATTGAACAAAAAACTTTTTATTTTTTTTATTTTTTGAGACAGGGTTTCTCCGTAGCTTTTTTGGTTCCTTTCCTGGAACTAGCTGTTGTAGACCAGTATTCTTCCTAGTTAGTTAATACTAGCTAATACTAGTATAGTATTAACCACAGTGGTAACACATACTCTAAAAATCATAAGTAATACAATTAAATACCTCATCCACCATATTTTTTGATTTGTGAAACAGGGTCTTACTTTGTACTCTACATTGTCCTAAACTTACTCTGATGCCTTCACTGCATCACACTTGGCAGCAATCCTCCTTTCTCAGCTTCCTAAGAACTGGAATTACAGATTTAAGCCATTATATCAGGTTCATCTGCTGTAAACTGGCTAATACTGTTTCAAGGTTTAAGGTCTATAACAGGGATTACTGAACTACCAGAATCCAGTCTGCTGTCTACTTTTCTATGGTCCTGTGAGCTTAAGAATTTCAATATTATAAGGGTAACAAAACAAAACAAAAAACAAAACAAAAAAACATTTTATAGCAACCAAATTACTTGAAATTAAACTTTTATTGCCTATAAAGTTATATTTGGCCATACTCATGATCATAATTAAATAAATTATAAACAAGATAGTTAAAATTGTAGAAACAGGGCTGGGAAAATAACTAATGTGTAAAGCATGCATGGGAACTTGGGTTCAGATCCTCAGCACCCATGTAGAAGCTGGGATCAAAGGCACATGCCTGCAACCCCAGCATCACAGGATAGAGACAGGTAGATCCCGGGTCTTGCTGGCGAGCCAGCTTGGCCAAAATAGTGAGCTCTGGGTTCAAAATAAGGTAGAGACTGACAGAGGACATCTGATAGCAACCATGTTACCACACCTGCACACACATTAACAGACAAGAAAAAATAGCTTAAAACTTCAAAAGGAATGAAGTATAAAGATAGACAATAGTTTACTTTGGAATTTTATACTTTCTTATTTTTGTTTGCTTTTATAATGCAGAGACTTGAACATGGGATCTTTATGCTTGTTGACAGCTCTACCAATGAATTATATTCCTTTGCTGAGAACTGTTCAGTTTAGAATTAAAATTCACAGGGATTTTAAAAAATTGGACTAAACTTAGACATTTTAAAAAAGAATTATGTGAGACAGAGTCTCACGCAGCCCAGCTTGGCCTTAGACTTCTGATCATCATGCTATTAACTCTCAGTACTCGGATTTCATGTCACCAAGCTGGTTCATTATTTGCCACTAAGAAAAAAAAAAGGAAGGTGTACTTTAAACAAGATGGAATAAAAATAGTCAGCAGATGGGTTCACTGTTTAGAGCACTTGCTATTCTTACAAAGGACCCAGGTTCAGTCCCCAGCATCCACATTGTGGCTTATAACCAAATGAAACTCCAGTTTCAGGGAATCTGATGTCCTCTTAAGAACTCAGGGGCACCGGGCATGTGTGCGGAGAACATGCATAAATACAATCAAAATGGTTCTGCACATAAAAAATACAATGAAACAAATCTTTAAATAATAAAAAAAGACTTCAACAAATGATATTGGAATGTAGATTCCCATGTCCTATCATAATTAAAATAAATCAGCTGTATTGGGTATGGTGGTACATAGCTTAATCCTAGAGGCAGAGGCAGGGGACAAACCAGCCTGGGCTATAACAGGCACTGTCTCAAAACAATATAAAAAAAATCCAGGATGTATTAAATATATTTATTTATTTATTTATTGGTTTTTCAAGACAGGGTTTCTCTGTGGCTTTGGAGCCTGTCCTGGAACTAGCTCTGTAGACCAGGCTGGTCTCGAATTCACAGAGATCCGCCTGCCTCTGCCTCCCAAGTGCTGGGATTAAAGGCATGCGCCACCATCGCCCGGCCTTGTATTAAATATATTTAGAAGAAACCATTAAGTATAAATAATTATTTGCTAAGACTAGCAGAAGGAAGATTCATTATAAGGAAGCTTAAAATTTCATATGATAAATCAATAATCCATAAGGATTTTTAGACAGACTCTTACTCTAGTTTTGTAGCTCATGGTGACAAAAGCCATGATGTCTGACTCAACAAGATATGTCTAAAGCTTTGGAGATGGCAAAAAAAATCTTTTTTTATAAAAAGCTTGGCATTTATATATATCATTAAGTTAATCCTGAGAAAAAATTACATATATAGAACACCTAAAGGTTATAAAAGTACTAAAGGTCACTTTTGTGATAGATGTGCCCCCCCCCCCCCAATCTAAGTCCGTACTTCATAATCTGGTCCTCCAAAACGGGGTTTTTTCTTAAGTTCTGCCATCGCGTTCTTGTATGCTTCTTCTAATCGTCTCCTCTTCTCCGAATCCTAAGTAGGTAGGAGAGGGAGAGAAAGTAACTGATTTAGTGAGCATTTTAAATATCATAAAAAGACTTGGCGGTGACTTTCTGTGTAATTGACCAAAAAATAACTACTTCTGTGAAAAATACAAATGTTTCTCTGCCTAGGAACACTTTCTGGTAGGATACACACTGCATGGAGGCTACTATCTGAATCAATGTTAATATCACCTCTATGCACATTAAGTACTGAGTGGTTAAGAAATGTTAAAGTGTTCAAACTTAAAACAAGATAAATAAGCACCAGAGAAATGGAGGCTGCAAATTCCTGTACTCCTCCCCACCACAACACCATTATTTATTGTTGTGAGGGGGAAAAAAACAAGTATTGAATGTCAGAAATAAAAGAATTCAATTTTCAATAGACAATAGCAGTCAACACTAAATTTTAAAAATGATTTCTTATTCTTATTGCTGGTTAAAACTGTACTTTAGGACTGAAAAAGACTGATGACTTATTTTAACTCTTCCATTTTATAGATAGAGCCAACAGTGTTAAAGATTCAAGTTAAAAACTTCAAGGCTGGCCCAAACAGAACCTTCCTGCCACAACATGGGTCAGTGGATCAAATCTGATGTAATACTGAAGCCTAGTCAAGACATACCCTTCACTGTATCACTTCAAGTATTTTCAAGTTTAGACAGTTGGGCTAATTTAATGGGTAAATTAAACACACACACGTGCGTGCACAAACACACACAAATCTAGTTACAAGTATCATATCCAAATTGAAGCTAGTATGCCTTATCGTCAATAAACACAATTTTTTTCTTAGTAATATTAACTAAATTATTTAACCTTGAAATTTTAGTCTTCCTGAGTACGACTGGCTAGAAATTAAGTACATTTCTAAAGAAGGAATTGTTATTATAGATAACCATAAAATGATCACGTATAAATAATATTTTGGTTAAAGAATACTTGAATGAACATTTTAAGTTTAAAAAATATAAAATAATTTTATTATATAGCTGTTATTATCATCACGTATCTAATGTGCACTATAGAGTATAAGTTTCTTTAGGGAGTGTTTCCTGTTTATTATTTCTCTATTCCTAGCTTACAGAAGACATGAAAACAATTTCGAATGAAACACCATCAATGAAATCACATTGATATTGTGCCTTTTTTCTTGATTTTATGAATTATATAAATGATATTTAGTGATAAACAACTTCCTTGAATTAACTGACTTCATTACTTTTATTGTGCCTAATTTATAAATTAAACTTTATCATAGGCATGAGTCTGTAGGAAAAGATAGTGCATAAAGAGTTTGATACTATTTGTGATTTTACATCCACTGGGAGTTTTGGAACATGTGTATCAGGTAAAGGTTTGCACACTGCTAGTTACTACGGCTCCCTCTCCCTGGTGCTTGAGAACTCTGAACAGCTCTCTTCTTTTCTAAAGCCAAGACTGTTTTAAATACACAGTGCTGTTTCTATCCTGAATCACAGTGGTCTTACAACAACCGTTGCTGCTTTTCTTGGTTTCCAGCTCAAACTGAAAGGCCTTCACACACTGTAAGCAGTAACAGTTTCTAATGAAAGTGACTCTGACTGATGGTTAGCCTGCAATCCAGAGCAGATATACCCAGAGCAAGAAAATCTGCTTTAGCTTTGCTTCTTAGCACCTTTGGACAAGTCTTTGATTTCTGAAAAATGATGGTGTTGAGACAGAACTAGATTTTCTAAGGTGTGTTTTAATTTTAGCATTTGGCTATTTTACAAATGTTATATTTTAAACAGAAGTTTCCCACAAAGAAAATTCAGTGAGCCATAGTTCACATTAAAAGCTAGAAATTCATGTTATAACATTATTATCAATGTTGCTGATTAAATAAAGGTGGGAAAAAGGAGCATTGGCCAAATATTTGAACAATATAATGTATGTTAAGTGATATCAGTGACCAGGGAAAACATAATGGCTATGAATGTAACAAGTAAATATTTAACTTTATAAATCAGTGCTCAAGTTAGTTCATTATAACTTAAATACAGACTCAAACTTTATTCAGTAAAAGAGAGTAATGGAAAATGCACATCTATACCAAATTATCATAAATAATATTTAAAGAATTTTTACCTTAAATATAATCAAGAGAACATGTACAATAACTGAGTAAATCATTGGTAAATACTGAGTTGAGGATTCTGATTAAGTGGCAAAATAAAAGCTCCGATACGTCTATCCATCCAGAGGTCCTTCCCCTCAGAAATTCAATAAACACAGAGTTTAAAATATTATTTTTAAAATGAGGAAAAATTATAGTCTTACCTTATCATGTCTTTTTTGCCAGCTCTCTTCCCGTTTTACCATTAATTCAATACAATGAGAAAGTGTGGCAAGGATTCCAGCAGTAGTTGCTTTAAAAGTTATTGCTTCCCCTTTAAAGTCTATACCATTAATTCCTTTTGGGGTTATATGTGGAAATACTGAAAAAGAAAGTTATTCACTGAAAAATCATTCAAATGAAATGATTTCACCACATTTAAGATTAGCAGGTATTTATAAAACTAGCAAATCAGATCAAGGTTTGGACTGTCCCTGTCCTCCTGCAGACCATCATTAAAAACCCTACCGTGCTGGGAGCAGAGCTCCAAGGCATTTCCTAGATTCTATTTCCTGAACTCATTCGCTGTATGTACTCAGTGAGTCCAGTAGGAGGAGGAGTGATACAATGACATTCAGACATGTTTAAACTTAGGGGGACTTTATGTTAAGATACCTTACACTGGGGGCTAAGAATGGAATGTAGCTCTACGAACAAAGCTTTGGGTTTGATGACCCAACACTGGGTGGGGTGGGGTGTAGGGGGTGGGGTGGGGTGTGGGGGGTGGGTAAAGGAAAAAACAAAGGATGTGAATACATTTCACCAAAAAAGAGATTGCAAGTAAGCACATTAGAAGATGCTTAGTTCCCACAGAAATGTAAATTAAAACCACAAGAAGTGCCTTGCACATTTTAAAAGTTTAATTTTGAGATTCTGTACAAAGGCACTTACAGAATAAGAAAAATGAAATATATGCCCATAAAGGCCTTTGTATGAATTGTCACAGTAGATTTATAGTATTCCCCCAAAATAAACAACTCAATTCAAAACAAACAATCCATTCATAAATGGATACGCAAATTGTAGTGTACCCATACAGTGGAACATCACTCAGCAATAAGAAGAAATCAACACATATGTTTCAACTAGAAATCTTAAATTACATAAACCAAGCAAGAAAGTCTAGGAGTTCACTTAACTACTGGAAGATACAACCATATTCATTTATTTTGGCCCTGCTGGATGTCACCTGGACTGTGTATGTAGGCAAGGTCTCTGCCACTGAGCTTTACCTCCAGCCATATTTAGTTCTTTAAAACATGGTTTTATTGAGATAAACTTCCCACAAATTTCACTCATAAAATTCAGTTGTTTTCAGTATATTCAGTATAAATCAGCAGCAGCAAAATAAAATTCTACAACTATCTAGTCTACTAGAAATCACTTCCCACTTTCCTTAAATCCTTGGATGTGAGCAACTGTCGGCCTATTTTCTGCCTCCAAAATATTGCTTGGATGTTTCATATAACAAGCATAAAAGCAGTATTGTGACAAAGTTTTATTTAACACATTTTCAAGATTTATCCACGTGCTAGGCATGGTGGCTCATGCCTATAATTCTAGCACTCAAGGGCTAAAATGGTAGTATTACTAAGTTCAAGGCCAGTTTGGGCTACAAAGCTAATCACTGCCATCTCTTAAGCAAACAAAAATAAGATTCCTGCTAGGTGTGGAGGTACACACACCCACTTTTAATCCCCGTACTCAGGAAGCAGAGTTTGGCTCAGTCTGTTCTACTTAGTGAATTCCAAGTCAGAGTCTATGGCGTTTCAAGGTCCCTGCCGCTACCAAAAAGTGTGTAGTCAGCTTTTCATCAACACCATTTAGTGTTTCATGGCAGGACCTTTTAAAAGAACTGCAAAGTTTTGCAGCTATAGCTGAGTCAGGAAGCCTCTGTTAAATGAGAGCGCTTGCCTCTAGCAAGCAGAGCCCACTTGAGAAAGTGCTACTATCAAGAAGCCATACTTAACACTGTTATTTTGTGTCTTTCCAAGCTCTTTCAGGTTTTATGTGGATTCAGTTGCCCATGTTGTGCACCATTCTGTTGACAGAGGTTTCTGTCCTGCCCAGTTCCCGCAGTCGTTAAGTCCCAAAGAAATCACATAAAGGTCTACATTAATTATAAACTGATTGGCCTAGTACTCAGACTTCTTATGAACTCTTATAACTTATTTTAGCCCATAATTCTTGTCTGTGTTAGCCACATGGCTTAGCACCTTTTTTGGTGAGGCAGTCACATCTTGCATCCTCTGCATCTGGGTCATTGACTGCAGACTGAAACTTCCCTCTTCCCAGAATTCTCGTTGCCCTACCTCTACTTCCTGCCTGGTCACCCCATCTATACTTCCTGCCTGGCTACTGGCCAATCAGAGCTTTATTAAAAATAATACAAGTGACAGGATAAAAGACTATTGTCAAGTCAAGGCTTTAGTAAGATAAGGCTATATAGTAAGATCCAGACTCAAAAACTAATAGAACAGGAAAGATGGTGTGGCAGTTAAGAGAACTTCTTGTTCTTTCAGAGGCTGAGTTCATTCAGTTCTTAGTATTCATAATTGCCTATAAGTCTAGATCCATGGGATTCAATGCCCACTTCTGGCCTTTTAGGGGAGTCTGTCATGTATATGTACACACATGAATGCACACAATTTTCAGATTGTTCATAGCATGTACAAATATAACTGCTATTTTATACATTGGTCTTACACCTTGCAAACTTGTTCCTTCATTTATAGTTCTAAATAGACTTGTTTGAATTTCTTTAAAAGCTTTTCTTTTTGTTATGTGGGGCTAAAGTTCAGGGCCTTGTGCATACTAGACAAGCTCCGCCCCTGAGCTATACTCCCAAACCCTAGAATTTTCTTTGTATAGATCAAACTAAAAATTCTTTGTTTGTAGATGTAGTAGCATCTGCAAACAGACTAAAGTTTGGATGATTTTTGTTTTCTTACTGAAGACATTAATTATAATTCCCTGCTTTCTCTGAGTTTATCTAGTTTGTGTGTGCTTGTCACTGTCTTTTAGGTAGGAGTCTTTCTCAAATGTATCTAGACCTGATCTACAGAGAGACACTAAAGAAGCGAGCAAGCCTTTCAACTAGTTGGGTTGAAGCGTGATCTGGAGTCAGCTTCCTGATGGTGGCATCCGCACAGCTCTCCTTACAGGTGTTTTCTCTAATGGCTATTCAGTTCTCTAAGAGCTGTCTTCCAATTTTATGTCAGGAAACTACATCTGTTAGATGGTGTTTTGGGAACAGGTACAAGAAAGGGGCAAGAGTTGTATCTTTCAGTATTTAAATTTATCAAGCAAATAGTTTGGTACATAGTCAGAGTTCAATAGTCACCACATATAATTTTAGTCACTTGTTTGTATGTGTGTACATATGTTTGTGTGTGTGTGATGTATGCAGTACATTTAGATATGCATGTGTAGGCCAGAGTTCAATGTTGGCTGGTTCACTCAGTTGCTTTTTACCTTATTTTTTGAGGTAAGGTCTCCCACTGAACCTAGAACTCACTGATGTGGTTGAACCACATTAAGTAACCAACATGCCACAGAGAACCTTCTCTGTCTGCCTTCCCAGTGCTGGAATTATAGGTGCAGACGCTGTGCCTTGCTCTTTTAGATTGATGCTAAGGATCAAACAAATCCTCATGCTTATGCAGCAAGAACTTTACTGAGGGAGCCTTGCTGGATAGTTTTATGGCGCAAGCTAAAGTTCCTGAAAAGCAGGACTCTCAATTCAGAAATAATACCTCCATAGGCAGACCTGTAAGGTCTGATCTGTAGGGTGGTCAATAGGGCTCAGACCATTGTGGGTGCCATTCATGAGCTAGTGGTGGTCCTGGGTTCTATAAGAAAGTGGGCTAGGTACTGGAGAGATGGCTCAGCGGTTAAGAACACTGATTGCTCATCTAGAGGGCCCTGATTCAATTCCCAGCACCCACATGGCAGTTCACAACTGTCTGTAACTTCAGTTCCAAAGGATTTGACACCCTCGCACAGACACTAATGCATTAAAGAGAGAAAGAGAGGAGGAGGGGGGAGGGAGGGAGGAAGGAAGCAAGTTGAGTAAGCTACGTAGAGAAGCCATTAAGCAGCATCCCTCCTTGGCTTTGTGTGTGTGTGTGTGTGAATATTTATTTTTTATTTTGTTTTTTAAATTTCTTATTTATTTTTAATTTATTAATTATTTATTAAAGATTTCTGCCTCCTCCCCGCCACCGCCTCCCATTTCCCTCCCCTCCCCTGTCAAGTCCCCCTCCCTCATCAGCCCAAAGAGCAATGGCCTCCTTGGCTTTTGCATCAGCTCCTGGCACTGGGTTCCTGCCCTGTTTGAGTTCCTTTCCTGACTTCCTTTCATGATGAATAGTGGAGGTGCTAAGCTACATAAGCCCTTTCCTTCCCAACTTGGTGTTTCATGGAAGCAATAGAAACCTTAACCAAGACAGGAGTCGTCTTGCCAGCTTCATTAATTACTTTCTTGATAGCACAATACAATTACCTTTGGCTGTATTCCTTAATACAGTAGTCCCAAACCTAGGAGTTTTCACTTCTCTCTAAAGAAAAGGTCCCCTATTCCTCATAATGTTTTGCCTTGCCCAGTTCTCATATAAGGGGATGTGTTATATGTCATGTTTTGTGGATATCCATGACAGGCCTGCCCTTTTCTGAAATGAAACAGAGGAGTGGATGGGATGTGGGGTAGAGGGACTGGGAGGAGAGGTAGAAGGAGAAACTATGATCTGAATGCATAATAAATTAATTTAATAATAAAAAAGATCCATTCTAAGACAATATATTCCCTCTGCATTAAAATTCCTGTAGGGGAGCGGGCGGTGTTGGCGCATGCCTTTAATCCCAGCACTTGGGAGGCGGATCTCCATGAGTTCGAGACCAGCCTGGTCTATAAGAGCCAGTTCCAGGATAGGCTCCAAAACCACAGAGAAACCCTGTCTCGAAAAACAAAACAAAAACAAAACAAATAAAATTCCTGTAGGGGATTACTTGGAAGGTAATATGATCAGAATGCAGTTAACATCTGGATCTACATGTGCTCCTGTAATTTCTCTTTAATCAAATAAATTCTCTCTTAGCTTTGACTGCAACTATTAAAAATGGGCCAGGCAGTGTTTAAATGAATACAGTTTCCGTGTAATTATTTTGGGTGTAAAGCTAGCAGTGCGGGACCCGGGTGGGACAAAAAGCAGGCCTGCTCACCTCCTCGCTACAATTCCTAACTATTATGAAGAATAAGCCTCTGTGTGTGATTTATTTGTGAGCTGGGTGGTAAACTCCCCAAAAACCAACAGAGTAAAACATCACACAACATAATCTCACAAAATATATTCCATCTGATCGAGGAAGAAAAGGTATTACTTACATTTTTCCTTATTACCATTGGTATTGTGCAAAAAGTCTCCATCAGAACGAGTTGTAGGGAAGTCATCTTCATCATCTTCTACCACTAAAAAATATTTTAAAATATTACAGTGAAAATTGGTTTATTCTGATCTTCAAATGAGCAAAAGCTCTTACTCATTTTTTGTGTTTTCACTGGCTTATGAAGACATGCTTAATAAATATGCTGTGGAATGATATTAAATATATTACTTTAAAAATGTATTGTCCCTGGATGGAGGAGGGTGGTCCTTGGACTTCCCACAGGGCAGAGAACCCTGATTGCTCTTTGGGCTGACGAGGGAGGGGGACTTGATTGAGGGAAGGGGAGGGAAAGGGGAGGCGGAGGTGGGGAAGAGACAGAAATCTTTAATAAATTAAAAAAAAAATAAAGAATACAAGAATATGCCAAAAAAAAATGTATTGTCATCTGTGGAATAGATGGTTATTGAGCTACTACCCTTTATAGTCTTTGTAGTTTGAAAGAAAATGGCCCCCAAAGGGAGTGACACTATTAGGAGGTGTGGCCTTGTGGAATAGCTGTGGTCTTGTTGGAGGAACTATGTCACTGTCGAGGTAGACTTGGAGGCCTCATATATGCTCAAGATACCAAGATACCAGCCACTGTCTCAGACCACTTCTGATTCCCTGCCATGGTCTCAGCTCCTTTTCCAGAACCATGTCTCCTGCACATTGTATGTCCTGCCATGATAACAATGGACTCAACCTCTGGCACTGTAGGCGGCCACCTCATTAAATGCTTTCCTTTCCTAGAGTTGTTGTCATGGTGTCCCTAAACAGCAGTAGATGCCCTAACTAAAGGCTCTTTCTACCTTTAATATGGTCAATTTTATGACACTTTAATTGTTCTAGAAGGGTCTAGCAAGACAAAAGCACTTGCCACCATGCCTGACAGAGTTCAACCCTAAGAACCAATATGGTAGAAGTCAATAATCAACTCCCCTGAGCTGTCCTCTAATTTCAACATAGGGATGCATGGCGCATGCATGGCCACATACCTATCTACACATATACAGATATAAACAAAATAAAAATTTGAAGAGGCATAGAAGAACTGACAGCTGTAAAGTGAGCGATACCTTTTTTATCTTCTGGAAATTCTCCAATCCACTATTTTTGTATATACAGGAAAATAATACTTGTAGATGTGATGTCAATTTTCATTTATTTCAATGTGGACGTGCTCCTGAATATCCCTTTTAATTTTTCCAATTCCAAACAATTAAAACTTGAAAACAACGTATGATTCTTCTTTTTATGATCTGCCTGCTTCTGGCCCCAGCCCCATCTCCGAGTGCTAAGATTAAAGATGTGTACCACCATGACTGGCTCCTCTTTTTTTTTTTTAATGTACACTATTCCCTTTTCTTCTGCCCAGTATGTTCTGATTTTGTTATATGCATTCTGTTTATAACACTTATTTTTGGAACCTCAGCTCTCAACTACTTTGCCTTTCATCAAGCCTTTTTTTATCCAATTAATAAAAAATAATATTTACATCCTGACCACTGCTTCCCGTTTCCCTCTTCTTTCAGTCCTCCTTCTCTCTCCTCTGTCTCCCCGTTCTTTCATCAAGGTTTTTAACAGCCCTTAATTTTGAGACAGGATCAACAGTGGACCTATGATCCCCCTACTCTATCCTTTGTTATGACCTCTTTGTTTTACATTTTTAATATGAATACTTGACAAGATGCAACAAGCTGAAAGTTCCTATGTATCCCCCATGTATCCTAAAAATATTAAAAAATTATCTTCACATTATATGTGTAAAGTATAAATATAACATAAATTTTCTGCTCAGTCTAGGGTTCTCTTCCAAAGACATCTCACTATGTCTATAGAACATATATTTTACAATTTAAAATAAGCCCCAAATACTTCTGATATCAAGCATTTTAGTGTGTGTGTGTGTGAGCAAGCACACACATGTGCATATGTACATGCTAGTATGCATGTAAAGAGCAGATGACATCAATGCCAGATATCTTTTACTATTGATTTCTCCCTTTTCTTTTCAGACAGGGTTTCTCGGTGAACCATGCACCCACTCAGATTAGTTGGACTGGCTAGTCACTGCGTTAAACAGATCCATCTGTCTCTGCCCTCTATGGATTAGGGACACACACACACAACACACACCTACCTCTGTGTGTACCTGAATCTGTCTGGCTTGGCTATTTCACATGGTTGTTGAGCCAAACTCAGGCCTTCGTGCTTATGAAGCAAGCACATTATCAACTGCAAGCCATCTCCCCTGCCCTGGTAACAAGCTCTGTGGACAGGGATATTTGCCCTGTATTATCTTTTGAGGACTTTTCTACAGAAGGAATCCTTTCTAAAGTATTATCTTACACATTTTCTGTTTCTTTACTACAGGAAGCTATCTCATAGAAAGAGACTGCTTTAGCCTTTCTTGACAAGGAGTAAGAATCAGAATGAAAAATACTTTATTCACACATGGAATTTTTGCTACAGAAATTTTCAAATCACAAGTCATTACTATTGAGTAACATTGTGTATTGATTTTTATGCAGCTGAATATCATTATTGAACTTTTTTCATTTTTATCCTAAGTTTTCCACATACTTTTGTGCCAAGATTAAATATGTTCTCAGGTTCGATTAATCTTTACCTGCTCATTGATAATTTATAAATATGGTAAATTCTAAGAAATCCATTAATATGGTATACTGTTGCAAAACTGCTCTTCATAGAAGGTGTTAATTTGAGAAGAAAAATCCTACTAAAGTTTGTAGGTTTTACATTGGCTTTAGACAAGTATGTTACCAAATAAATGAAATCTGGTACTATTTCTTTATATTAATTTACCTTGCACCTTTGCTCTCGGAGAACAGTCATTTATGCTAGCTACTGAAGTCACAATATGACTATTCTTAAATTAGTTCTCTGGCAAATGTTATGATGATGACCTTTTAAGATCCTTACTTCATTTGTCAGGGTCTTTTCACATCTCTATAGGGGAACAGAGCTAGACAAGGAAAATTAAACTGAATGCTCGGAGAAAGCAGGCAGAGTCAAGGAGATGCCATAGAGCTGCCAGAAGAGAAAGAGGCAAGCTGCCAACTAGAACCTTGTTGGTAGGCCACGAGTCTCGTAATAGAATATAAAAAAAATAGAAATGGGTTAACCAAAGATAAAAGAGACTTCTGTTCAGCACTAATGGATAGTAGCCTACTTAAACTCTTTGCTTTTGTCCAGACCAAACCACATAGAACTGGTCCTTTAACTCAATCCTGCACCTATACAAATATTGCTATTCTACAGGTCAGCCCTATAGCTTAGTGCTGAGGGCTTTCAGTAGTTTTCCAACTGGGTTCCTTAGTATTTTATCTAACTACTTTACTTACAGTGCCTTTCTTTACATCTATAACAGCTCTCTGTTTTTACCTTTAATAAGGTACCTTTGAATTCAGAGATATTTTATGCTTTCTGTAGCTATTCTGAACCTAAATACATAAATATATACACATACATGCATATATGTTGAGTCTGTGATCTGAGAAAATATTAGCAATTAAGATTGAAATTAAACTTGTGATTGCCAATGGCCACTGTCGGAGCAAGGTCCATGAATGGAGTCATGTGAGAATTCTGAGGGCCTGTGAGAAAACTTCAAGTAGCAAGACAAAAGTCATGTGACCTCAGCTTCTTAAAAAATTTCAAACACAGAATTGTTCTCAGAAGATGGTTTCATGCTTCTCTCAGGTGTAGTAGATAGTGAGTTTACTTCAGATTACTCATTATTGCTTGCTGATGTTTTCAATTAAGTGGTTAAACTATCCTTTATATACGTCAATACATGTGGCTTGTCTTTGTGACTATCTACAGCTTGAATTCATGAGAACATTACTTAAGTGACCTCTCTTAACTCTCACAGTATAAACTGTCTGGAGCTCTAATAAAGTTTCACGAGACTTTAGTCTATCTCATTTATCGGCTCCTTTCTCCCAGGTCCTCCAACCACTAGAGTGATTGATGATTGATATCATCAATGATATCAGATGAATTAGAAGTAATGTGGCTTATGAAATTAAATGATGATATTGTGGAAAGACAGAAAGTTTCCATTTGTTTCTAATATGTTGGGTTCATGACAGTATGGTGAATTACTTTTTCTTAAGATCATCTATATGACATTTGAGCAACTTTTTCGGTACCCAAATATTTCTAAGATACAGGTGAATTAAATATTTCTCTCCAACTACTGCCATTTCTTTATTGAAGTCTGCTGCCATTACCTCACAATGTGACTGGGGCATGTTGGGGAATATTATTCTCAGGTGTGTAACTTTTGTCTACACTACATTGGTTTAACTCTGTGAAGCTGTGTTACTGTGCCTGTCTAAAACACCTGATCGTCCTATTGAAAGAAATGAATACCAACAGTGAGGCAGGAGCAAAGATAGGTGGGGCTGGCAAGCAGAGGGTATAAATAAAAGGAGAAATCTGGAAAAGAAAGAGGAGCAAGAGAACAAGAAGAGAAGGACGTCAGGGGCCAGGCTTACAGCAAGCCACAGAGAAAGAAGTAAAGAAAGGTATACAGAAATAGAGGAAGATAAAAGCCCAAGGGAAAAAGGTAGTCAGGATAACAAAAGAAAGCTGGCTAGAAACAAGCCAAGCTAAGGCTGGGAATTCATAACTAAGAATAAGCCTTCGTGTGTGTGATTTATTTGGGAGCTGGGTGGTGAGCCCCCCAAAAAACCAAAAGACTAAAATTACACAACAGAGCAATTAAGAAAGCATGAGGTCATCAGGGTGAGCCTAACCTACTGGTGTCATCATAAGAGGTTCTCTGGAAGCATACATGTGCAGAGATGATGAGATACCAAGGAGACAGTGCTTTATGGCCAGCAAGAATCCTTAAATGGGACTTTTAATTCATCACCCTTGGGAGTAGTCAACACTGCCAACACTTTACTTTCACAACTGTGAGAAAATAAAACTCATTCAAGCCATTCAATCTCTGGTACTTTCAACTTTTGGAATAGTTAACACTTATATATACATGGTAAGTCTATTATAAAATTATAACATAATTACTGTCAAATATCTAAAAAGACTGCATGGTAAATACAATAAAAACAATAGAAGAACTAATCATAATGACATTTCCTTGATCCAGATGCTCATTCACTGTCAGATTACTAGAATGATTTATATCAGGTTTTTCCCCTATCTTTAGTCTTTTACCATACTAATTAACATTACAATCATCTGGAAGTATTTTTTTAAAAAGATTACTCTCAACGTGTATCCTTGTTAAATAGTAATTTTTCAAATTACTGATGGGAACCCGATTTTAGATAAAATCACAATGTTTCTTAAGTTTAATATTTTCTGCCTAATTGCTTACCAGCACCAAATAGGGACTTCAACGTTTTGTTTTTTTTAAGCCTAATTTTATGTCTGTCTGTCTATCTATTTATATATATAAAATCAATGAAAATAAAAGTTGCTCTTGCTAACAGTGACTTCTTATCTCCAGAATAAGATCTTTGAAAGAATTCTTCAGTGTCTGTGATACAGTCAATGTGCATATGCCTATGTGTGTGCTGTCTTCTATTGATAAACACTGTCCATCATCTCACAGACTTTGCCCACATTTAAAGATTTATGGTAGAGAATAAATTTAGTCCCTGTTATTCACCTTGTCCAGGAACATAAAGTCCTATCTTCAAAAATTATTTAATTTTGCCTAAATCAAATAGCCTTGAAGTTATTATTATCTTCCCTCCACCACATTTTTTCCCATAGGGATTGAACCTAAGGTCTCATTCATGCTAGGCCAGTACTCTACTACTGAGCCTGTGTGCTTGAGGAGGCCAGAGGTCGATGTCATATCTTCCTTAATCACTTTCTGAAACAGGGTCCCTCGCTGAGCTAATGGACAAGATTTCTGCTCCTGGTTACGATAAATAACAGGGACTGAATTTATTCTTTGCCATAAGTCCTAAAAAGTAGGAAGAACTTAAGAGACAATGGAGGACACCTGTCATAGATAACAATCAAGGAGTGATCCCAAGGGTTGGAAGCAAAGGCTATCCGCTCCATGACTGCTCCAGCTGCCTGTGTAGACTGCTGTGATGAGCAGCAGCTCAGACAACACAGAGGAAGGCTTTCAGAAGGAGATGAGAAACAAAGAGGACTACACAAAGACACTGCTGGGAACCAGAGTATGAGAGTCCCTGCAAATGAGGGGACTTCTGACAGCAGGGACAAGCCTTCTGAAAGATTCCAGGGAGCAGTACCCGACCTTATGTTGGAGGGTAAGGAAAGTTACTTGTTCCCACAGTGCAAAATGGAAAGCCTCACAGTTTACAGGGGCTGACTAGAAAATTCAAAAAGTCTTGCCTCAGTAGTGGGGCAAAATGGAAATACACTACTGGAAACTTTGGCTATTATACACGAATTGCTCTTATGGTATTACTTTGAAGGCAGACGTGTGGTAAGTTACATATGGAAACCATAAATCTTAAAAGTAGCCATCAAAGTAAAAGAGTTAAAGCATGAACAAAGGAAAAAAATAAAACTATAAAAAATTTTAGTACGAAAGGCAGAGAAAGGAAACAAAAACAAAACAAACAGAAGACAAAAAGAATTTGAAGTCCAACACATTTCATAAGGCCAAGAAATTTAGCCATGACCAGCAATGCACTTCTAGTAGTGAATTTAGTGATAGGTGCTAATATGCTGGAACGGTCATGTTCACCTTCAGAACAAATTAAGAACAACTGAACAAGTGTTGACATCAACATTATCTTCAGCACTAACAAAGGGGAAACAACTTTAAGCCTCAAATTGAAAGCTAATTGAACTGGATGGTGCATACACACCTTTAATCCCAGTACTTGGGAGGCAGAGGCAGAGGCAGGAGGATCTCTATGAGTTTTGAGGTCAGCCTGGTCTACAGAGTGAGTTCCAGGATAGCAAAGGCTATAATACAAAGAAATCCTGTCTTCAAAATATCCAAAATAAATAAATAAATACAAATAAATAGCCCCCCCCCCCAATCTAGAGGCTTTAAATCCATTCATTCTCCAAGTAAAAACAGTGGCAATAGCTTAATGAACCTTTATCCCTTTGAAGTTCATCCTTGGAGACAGCATCAGCACACACATCAAAGTACTTCTGGAGAGTATCAACTTGTCGACATAAGATATCTCTAAAGGTTTCCATTTCAGCCAGTTTTTCACGTAAACTGTGTCCTTTCTGCAAAACACAAAGGAGAAGGAAGGTGTATGAATCATGTAAAATGAACCTGAACTGTTGGCTCTATGATACTTAGTCACCTTTTTAGGCTAGTATGCTATCATTGAGGGAATAGAATAATTAGAGCTGTGAGTTCCAAAGTAATATTCGTAGGTACAGGCTTGAAGAGGACTTAACTAGTTGTCTGACCCTGACAAACCCATAGAAGTCAATACTGATAATCTCTTCACATAACATAACATTTTCCTATTAAACACTGTGAAGAAACACAGACTTTGAAATGGGCAAATGCATTATTACGCAGTTTAGTAGTATTGATGAGTGTTGCCAAGGGAACCCCGAAGGGAAGATATAAGACTGCACAAGTTATTCCTTTTCATTGCATATGAGTTATTTTACAAGTCTTTTACTAGAAAATCAAATAGTGTGATGTGATTTTTCTCAACAGACACAAATAAACTTTGATTTGTGTAGAAGCATTGATTATTTTTGCAGTGCTGGTGATTTTGCATGTTAGCCAAGTGCTCTACCATTAAGCCACATCTACAGATGTTGGTCAGTTTTATATCAGCAAATCATTTTAATATTTTCCAGATGCTCCTTTGAACCAATCTATAAAATGGTACCTTACCTAATTAATGAATGATAACATCTCACATGTTCATTTTATACTTATGTATACCATGATTTCATCCCTTAAGAACTTATTTTATAACAACTTCAAGTAAATTACATTGTGAAAAACTTCTTTTAAAAATCTATTAAGGGCTGGTCAGATGGCTCAGAGGATAAAGGAACCTACTGCCAAGCCTGACAACTGGAGTTTAACTCCTGGGACTCATGTGGTGAAAGGACAAAACCAACCCTACTAACTGTCCTCTGAGTTCCATTTGCCTGTTGCTGCACACACACACAAATAATAACTTAAGTTGTGCCACAATATCCAATACTAAACTCACATGGCATTGCCTTAAAGCACCATAATCACAAACCTTGAATGAAGACGTGGATGTAGCAGAATAACCACTTGCTCCAGACACCAGTGACACCATTGAGCCATGTCTACGCAAGCTGGACTCAGATCCATATCCTGATTCAGTCTAAAAAAGAAAGTAAAGGATACATGAAAAAAAATAAATAGAAATATTTAAGAGGATGCAAAATATCAGTAAGGTTATTATAACAATTACCAAAATTTGGATTTACATAAAAAATAGCCAATCCACTGATGCAAGCAATACCTTTCACTTCTCCATTGATATTTTAATTTAGGATGTTACATGTTACACTAGCAGGCTAACAAGTTGTTTAATAATATGCTCTAATAGTCAAATTCACAAGGAAAGAGAAGAGTTGTAAGCAGAAAATGGAGAAGGGTTTCAATGAGGAAAATGAAGAAGGTATGGAGCTGGCTGAGAAACAGTATTAATTTACGCTTGTTCTTCAGAGGCAAGTCATTGACCCTAACATATTAAATATACTGCTCCAGTGAAACTTTTCCCATTATCCCAATTTGTGTCTATTTTATTTTAGAAAGATTTTGTATTTATTTTTAAGTGTGTGTGCCTGTGTATGTGCATGCATGTGACTACCTATTTGGGTATGTGCACATGAGCTCAGGTACCCACGAAGGCCAGAGGCTTCTAATCTCCTGGATTGGTGGTTGTGCGCTGCCTCTCAAGGGTGCTGGAAACTGAACTTAGGTCCTCTGGAAGTACAGTATGTGTTCTTATCTGCTGAGCAATCTCTCCAGTCCTATCTCTGTATTTTCAACCATACTTATTACATTATAATTATAGGTTTAGCATCGAATTATAATAGTTTATGTTTAAAAATTCCTACTTGATTTGGATCTTTCTGAAAGCCGACTGTAAATGTTCTTTTTTTTTAAGTTGCCTTGACATTTCAACTTTGCTAGTCCATTATGTCATTGAGGGTAAATGTGACTCCTGGGTGTTTGGGTATAGTGCCAGTACTGCCATAAGATTTTAATGAGCTGGATAGCTTTTGCCATTTTTATATTCTATTCTCAACCAAATGCACTACTAGTAATATTGTCAAAGTGTCAGCTATTTGAAAATTTTCCAAGTTTCTGAAACCAAACATTTTGGATCCAAATACAGCGAATCATGTCTGGAAAGTTGGCTCAGTGGTTAATAGTACTTGTTGCTTTTGCAGAGGACCCAGGTTGACACTTAGCACCCACATGGTGGTTTACAACACTCTGTAACTTCAGTCTTAGGGGATTCAATACCTTCTGACTTCTATGAGCACCAGGCACACATGTGGTACACATACTTATATGCAGATAAAATACTCATACTCAATAAAACAGAATAAATAAAGCTACTAATGAAACAAATTAAAGTAAATCAATGCTTTTGTTGAAAAATTCAGGCATCTGTACCATATCATTTGCTGGAACATCACATTGTACCTATTATGGTTTTAAGCAAGTATATTTGCTTTTAATTTACAGTTTTAAACAAGTATATTTAATAGCTGCTGTAGAATGGTCTTTCTGTGTGCTGTGAATATGTATTGTCTTCCATTGGTTGATAAATAAAGCTGCTTTGACCTATGGCAAGGCAGGAAAGAGCAGGTGGAAAATCCAAGCAGGAGAAGAAAGGCAGAGTCTGGGAGACACCAGTCAGCCATCAAGGAAGCAAGACATGCAGAAAATGAGGTAATGCCACAGCCATGTGTGAATAGTAAGATTAATAGAAATGGGATAACTTAAATGTAAGAGTTAGCTAGTTATAAGCCTGAGACATCAGTCAATTATAATTAATATTAAGCCTGAGTGTTGTTCGGGAACTAGCTGGAGGGAGAGAAACCTCCATTTACAAATGGCGTCCAACATGGATCCACATAAGACCGGAGAAAAGTTTTAAAGGGTTTGAACACAGAGAAATGGAGCCACACTGAGCTTCCAAGTCTCACAGTCCCATGCCAGCAGCACTGCAGAGATGTATCTCCCAACAGCTGCCTGCAAGATGGAGCCAGCTGCCAGCTGCCATGAGCTAAGCAGCAGGACAGGTTTCTGCAGTCTCACACAGGCCTTGGTACAAAGCTGTGCGCTGTGTGGTAGATTTAGCTTTTGCTCATACAGACAAAAAAAAAAAAGCTAAATGATACAGTAAAAAGAGGTCCAGACAGAAAAACCTCTAAAACAGGTTCCAATGTGTTTTACAATATGCATAGGCTTAAGAAAAAAATATGGGTATAGACAGTTACAGAAAGAAATAGTTTAAAAAATAATAAAGTCTTTAAAGAGAGAGTAAGATTAATATAAAAGAAAAAAGCCATGTAAGATGGCAAACACAGGGAATCTGGATCCTATATATTATTGTGATGATTTTGAATTTTTTTGTTGATAAGCAAATAACAGCTGCTAAGACACGGGGGATTGAAAGAGACTCACAAAAAATACCAACATAAATAAAAAAAAATACCTTAACTTTACGATAGAAGTCAAAAATATATTTACAAAATTGAACATGAAAGATGCATGGCTTTAGGGAAGTGGTTTTGCTTTTGTTTCCACAGGAAACAAGAGGCTATGGATTCATTCCAGGTTAAGATGGACAAACTTAGATCAAGGAAGACCTTCTTAAACTTGACAGGCGATATCTATCAACAAAGGCTACCACTGGTCCTCCTAAGACTTGGTCATTATCTCAAAATTTTATCAGAGGTCCTAAAGATACTTTGTTCACAGACAGCAGGGAGCAGTTTGGAGAAAACAACGTCCACATTCCCAAAAGTTGGGGGGTATGGATGGCCTTTGGTTATTTGGCGGGTTATGGATGTTTGTTATATTTAGGGCAAATTGGAATATAGAATAAAAAGACAACTATTAATCTTAGATATTTTGTACTGGAATGGATTTTGGTATAATGATACAAGTTTAAAGTTAATTTTGTTACATTGTATATATGTTTCTATTCTTTTTAAAGGCTTTTTTTTGCATTTTGATACAAATATAAGGTTATTATCCTTATACTGTATTATGTTTCTATTTTTGCTTAAGATATTACTTATACAGCTTATACCTATACAGCTTGCTTAATTATGCAATATGAAGTTTTAGTTTCGAATAGCTTTTAAGCTATTCAAGATAATAAATACAGGCAGGCCAATAATCACCCATATCTATCAAACTTATTTTCATGTTAGCTAGGTTTTCAAGGTAATACAGAGGTATTATTTCAGATAGATAGGCAATCTTCAAACATTTCAAAGACCTACAAAATATGATATTTAAAATGTTTTAGGACTTCCCACAGGGCAGGGAACCCTGATTGCTCTTTGGGCTGACAAGGGAGGGGGACTTGACTGGGGGAGGGGGAGGGGAAGGGGAGGCGGCGGTGGGGAAGAGACAGAAATCTTTAATAAATAAAAAAATAAAAATAAAATAAAATAAATGTTTTAATAACGTAAGACTTTTTTTTCAACATGAGATGTGTCTGTTCCTGGCAGCACCAATTAATTCAAAGAGGATGTTGGGCACTAAAGAAACTTGTTACGGAGTTTGCTTTCAATGTGGCAAGGTTAGCCATTTGGGCAAGAAATTGTCCTTGCCTGGACTACTTGACAAAACGCCGTATAAACTAGACATTATAGGACCCACAGAAAAATGTCCACTAAACATTGCCAAAATAAGGCAGGATGGTCTTTCAAGGTTCCTGCTTCACAGAAGAAAGTGCCAGACATTCTACAGAACATAGAGGAAAGCAAGTGATAAAATTTGCCAAAATAGGCGGGACAGTCCTTGAAATTTCTTGCTTCACTTAAAAGTATGCCAGATACTTTAGGCCTATAGGCTGAAGATGAAGGCCCCAACACTACAGAATAACTTTGGGTGAACTGCCCAGGAAGCAGCTGTTTCTGTCATTTCTAGAGTTCTGGAAGCTGCTTGCACTTCCAAATTACTCAGGTAATTGGGTCTTTGATGAAGTTGAAGACTAGATAGTTATAAATATAGTTTTCCTTAATTATGGCAAAAGATAAATTAGATATGAAACTTCATGCTAAGACTGGATAGATGATAAAGCATTTTCTTTAATTTTGCCAAATACAAATAGACTAAATACTGTATCTATAATTCTTGCTTGATAACTATTTTGTTATATGTAATTTAATTATGTTAAAGTTAAAACCTTCCTTTTTGATTAGACAGAAAAGGGGAAATTCTATGTGATGGTCTTTCTGTACGCTGTGAATATGCATTGATTTTACTGGTTGATAAATAAATTTGGTCTATGGCAGGGCAGATTATAGCTAGGAGGGAAAGACAATCTGAATACAGAGAAAAAGAAGGTGAAGTTGAGAGATGCAGCAAGCCGCCAGAGTGGTAAGACATGCTAGAGAACAGAAGCCATGTGGTGATACACAGATTATTGGAAATGGATTAATTTGTATGTAAAAGCTAGCCAGTCATAAGCTTGAGCCATTGGCCAAGCAATTATAATTAATATTAAGCCTTTGTATGCAGGACCAGGTGGGACACAGAAAAACTTCTGACTACAAACAGCTGTACTTTGTTTGAATGAAGGAAAATCATATAGGTTTTTCAAACAATACTTATAAGTACTAAAAGCAAAGGAACAATAGCTATATTATGTATCATTTTAATCTCAGTCATTAAATTTGTTTATTTTCACTTTCCTTCCCTAGCTCCTCTACCTTCCCTTTCCTTCCTTTCAATTGAGGGCCTTATATGTATTTCATAAAACAGCAACACATACAAACACATACACGCACACAGAGCAAAATTCTGATAAGAGGGGAATGTCAGAGTACAGTATAAGTAATGATTACAAAAAGGTAGAAGAAAATTCTAGGGGTGTCTATTTATCAAAATGCAAACTCTGAGTAAATTAAAATCAGTGTAATTTGAGAATACATATGTACTCAGAAGCCTTTGTGCTGATTTCAGTATCACAGAAGCACACCACACCAAAAGGGGTCTGTAATTTCAGTAATCCTATAGTTCAGAGTAAAGCTTCTTATCTTATAATGAGGTCCACTGCAAGCCCTACAGCAAAGGTTTTCTGGAGGCATTTTCATTTAAAGTGGTTTGAGTTTTTTCTTCTCTTTTTACAAGAATGTTAACTTGTAAGATTAGTATTTCTACATTTTAATAGTGTAGGTTTAGTAATTGTCAAGGACTGGAATTAGAAATAGGAAAAATTTCTCTGTAACAGCCAAAAATAAAAGGACTTTCAGAAATTAAATACAATATAATTCTCTACAATTTACAGTTCAATTTAAACATAAAAAACAAATTATAGACACTTTACTTTAAAATATTCAAAATTCAACAACTGATTTACTTGCTCACACCCAGAAGGTACAGAGTAAGTCAATGTTAGTGATGCTTTAGAAAACCTTGCAACAAATAAAAACAAGAAAAGCTTTATTAATTGTTCCAAACACTCCAGCTTTTTATATTCTCTCTTTCTCCCAGTTCTAGTCTTAAAAAAGGCAAAATCATTTTATTACAAAGACATCATAAAATAGACCCCATTACAATTTTGGCACATAGATGCTGAGTCATGGATAATGAATGAATGCTCACTATGAATAGAGTATCTGCTTTAGCTCTCATAGTTTCCATTAAATAAATTCCATGATAAATTATGGAAATCAGTCCAAGAAAAAAGAAAATCCAGTAATCAAAGAAATCTAAATTTTATTGTTACTCAATGTAAATAACAAAGATTTTTGAGGACAGAGTATACTAAAGGTAGATGGAAATGGGGAAAATTATAATCACAATACAGTGTTATGTTCATCAGTGTAGTTTTAGGGCTAATCCTTAAAAGGAATGCTGGTCTTTTTTTTAATCTTACTTATTCTCCCCCATGAAAGAAGCTGAACTTAAAATCTTTAGCCACCTAATCATGAATATTTTGAAAACACCAATTTCTACCTAAGACTGCCAACCCGGAATTCAAATAGTTACCAAAGGAATGCCTTTCCTTTTTTAAATATTTACTTTAATATTCCCCACCCCTTTCCCTGTTCCGCTACAACAAAAACCTCTTCTTTCTTAAGTCTGCGGAGTTTATAAGGAGTATTCCTTTACACAGATGTAAAATGTCATTTGGCCAAGGACATATATTAGAAATGTCATATATAAACAAAGTTTACCTCTAAATATCACAGTAATGAGACCATACCTTTATTATATTAAAACATTCCTTCCTTACAAAAAGCAAACAGAAAAACCAAGACAATAATACACCCCCCCCCCCCACACACACAACCAAATCATAGAAATAAAGCAGTCTCCCTGTCCAGCAGAGGGAGTCCTTAGCACTTTTCAATGCTCTGCTTGGAAAGCTGATAAAGGTTACTATTGGTCAAAGTACAATAGTAACCTTTAGACTAATTCCTTTATCCTACATGCTTGGGATTTTTATACTTCAGAATATTATAACTTAAATCATATAGCTATGAATTGAATAAATAGTAGAAATGCCTACAAACTTAATTACCCTTAAGGTTCGATAGTTTAATTAAAAGGAAGATTAATTTAAATATTATCATTTTGCATCATTAACCCATCTAAACCCTAAAAGACGTGGCTACACTGAATATCAGATTTAGAAATTTAAAACACTTTCTTTAAAAAACTATTTTTTTCCCTACTAATGATCTTTGGCAAGCAACACAGAAAAGAAACTGAGGCAAAATTAATTTCCATATGGTGTCAAAAATTACCGAGTAATTACTTTAATTATGGGGAAGGAGAAAATATAAGAATAGTAACATCAAAATATAGATCTTTTCTGAAATTGAAATCCTAAAGCCCAATCAATTAAATTGCAAACTGATGTAAACATCTGTCTACCACCTATATTATAAGAAAGCAAACCCTATGAGAAACAAGTTGCTATATCTTAAGAGAACAATGGAAATTTGAGTGGCTAGACAGATATTTCAGCTGTCAACAACCACCTGTAACTCCAGCTCCAGGGACCATGACATACCCCACCTTCACATAATTAAAAAAATTTAAAAAAAATCTCTTTTAAAAGTATGTTTTAACACTATATTCCAGAAAGCTACACTTAAAATCTTAAACAGTAAAGGCTGAGAGCTTGGGTTTCTTTATACTGGCATGAAGAGTGCTGTACATGTGTCTTATTTAACTCTTTTGCATGAGATAGCAATATATTGTAATACTCATTTTATGATAGTGTTATGTACCATGTTCAAGTCACAACACTAGTAAGAAAAGGAGCTGGATTCAACACGTCCTCCATGTACTCTCGCTCACAGTAGGTACTGTGCTCCAGACTCTCAGGGAAGGGCAGGTGTTGGAAGTTCTGGTGGTAGGTAGCAACTGACAAAGGATAGCTGAGCAGTTGAAGCAGGGGCAAGAAAAAGACAAGAGATAAAAAGATGAGGGGGCAAAGAAGGGAAGGCAAAGAGGAAAAGGAAAGGGGAAAGACAGTTGACAAAAGATTGTAATGAGTGAAAGAAGAGAAGCTACAGGCCTGACTGACCCTCAGACCGCTGCAAAAACCCTGGATCCTGAAACCCAAGGCCTACATGGGAACAATATAACACAGGTTGAGAGTTCCAATATGGATGGCATATAATGGCTAACTAATAAGAGGGAGGGTGGTTCTTGCTGCTTCTTATTCCTACTTACTGTCAAAACCTGCTACTGTCAGATGAGGGAAACAAAAGCTGCTAGAAACCAGCATTTGAAGTGTTTCTTGTCCATCCACAATTTCTATGTACACAGAACAAAAGAACCCTAAGCCAGCGAGTGGACTGGGGACAATTTAAATAGATGCCACAGCTTTCTAACTGCTTTGGTTTTTGTCCTCCTAGAATTTCTTCCCTGTATGCTCAGGTTAAAGAACAGTAATCTACTTCTTTCACTTCTTACTTTAAATATAGTTGATCTCACTATTTCCTGTAGGATCTTTAGCACAGTATGTATAGGGTCTTGTTAACAGCAGATATACAATTACATAGAACTTTTAACCTCTTTTCATTTACTATCCATTCTTTTAAATAATGTATATCAGCAATGCAATAAAGAAGGTTTTTGTTCTAGCATGTATTTGTGGGTTTATTTCCTATTTTAAATATGAATCAAGGTGAACATTTTTAAGTGCGGCATTTAGTATTACCAAGTATATCCACACCGTGACACAAACAATCTCTAGACATTTCATCTTGTGAAACTGGAATTTTCTATCTGTTAAACAGCAAATTACCATTTCTCCCTCCTTCCAACTGTGGCAACCAATATTCTTGTTCTAAGACTGCCTGCACACACAGTGGCCTTTAAGGTTATTCTTTAAAATCACCAATCAAGTCTTTGTCCATTTCTGAACTGTCTTTGAAGTTGTGGTTAGGTTTTAGAAATTCTCTGTATAATCTGGCCAGGCGGTGGCAGCCACGCCTTTAATCCCAGCACATGGTTATTAGTGATCACTCTTATGCAGATCTACAATGAAAAAAGAACAAACAGGGCAAAAAAAAAAAAAAAAGAAATACAAACATAACTGTTTAAGAGGAAAAAAGAGTCCAATGAATGCAATATTGAAGCCAAGCCTTGTGTTCAAGGAAAAGATTAATTTAAAGAAAGGCCTGATGCTAAATGGTATAAAAGGAGTGGTGTTCTCAGAAAAAAACACCTCCCAGCTAATCCTGCAATTTGGGAAAATAGCAGGCTTTAGGAATTATCTGTTTTTAAAGAGCAACAACAAAGGAAACTTTATGCAAATGTAATTCAAAGAGGGGGGGTCAGATTATACCCCAAGCAAGCAAGAACTTCAATGAAGCAAGAGCTTCAGCCATATGGTTCGGGCTTTAGTCATTGAAGGATACAAGAGTAAGGGGTTGTGGAATCTTCCTCAGAGGTTAAAGAAAACTGCTAAGGCCAAGTGTATGGCAGGGGAATCTCTGCATGGAGGCCCAAAAAAGCCATAGTGAGAAGCATGAATTGCATTGGAGACCAAGATGTTGGGAGATGACCAGAGCAGTAGGATACTTGCCAGGCAGAGCTGCAGACAGGCCGTGGAACCAGCCCAAGGGAGGTGTTTTGCAGTCAACACAGCTGAAAGGAGTGTGAGACCTGAAGAGTTACTACCTAGTAAACCCTTAGTATAAGACAAAGTTACAGGATTTGGAGTTTGTCCTGCTGGGTTTCCGTCTTGCCTTCACCCAGTATTTCCTCACAACAGTCCCTCCCTTTTAGTACAGAAATGCATTTTCTGTGCCACTGTGTGTTAGAAGTATGTAATTTGCCTTTTGACTTTAAAGGTGTTATAGTTAAGAGATTGGCTTGAGTCTCAGAATAGATTTTGGACTTTTAAACAGTGTTGAGACTGTGAAGGACTATGGAGACTCTTGAAGTTGGACTGAATGCATTCTGCATTATGATTATCACTACAAGCTTAAGGGGCAAGGAAGTAGGATGTGGCAGTTTGAATGAGAATGGCCCTCACAGGCTCATATATTTGACTACTTGGTTCCTAGGTGGCAGAAGTGCTTTAGGAAGGATTAGGATGTGTACCACTAGTGGTTTTGAGGTTTGAGGTTGAACACATGCCAGGCCCACTCTTTCTACCTTCTGCCTGTGCATCAGAATGTAAACTCTCAGCTATTGCTCCAGCACCATGCCTGCCTGTCTAGATATGCTTTCTGTCATGATGTTCATGGGCTTTCTGAAATTGTAAAGCAAGCCCTCAATTAAAGGCTTTCATTTATAAGTTGCCTTGGTCATGGTGTCTTTTCACAGCAATACAACAGTAACTAAGATAGGAATGTTTTATCCTATCTTCTTTTGGCATATACCAACAAAACACATGTCATATTTTCTATAATTCTCAGAAATACAATTATTAGAAATATAAGGCTGTTATAAACACTTACCTTTCTATATCAAGAAAGACACTGTGATGCAGAGAACACTACCAGACCAGTAGTTCTATTCTACTACTTCTTAAGAGCCATCACTCTAGCATTCCTTTCACTTCTTTTGACAGTCTTCACTGTTCAAGTTTTGACTATTTCAGCTAAATCCTAAGTATTAATTTGGATGCTACTGTGAATTTAATTTTTGTTATTTCCTATTCAGATTGTCACTGTTACTGTATAAAGATGTTAAAGGTTCTATAACATTCCCAAATAGCACCACTGACAGGCGACCCACTGCTCAAATACATAAGACTATGGGGGACGTTTTTCATTTCAACCACCACATTTCAAGCTAGAGAGATAGCTCAGCAGTTAGAAGCAGTGGCTGCTCTTCCAGATGACCTAGATTCAATTCTCAGCACCCAACATGGTGGCTAACAACTATGTGTAATTCCGGTCCCAGAGGATTCCATGACCTTTTCTAGCCTCATAGGCACCAGGCATGCATATAGTGAATAGACATACATGCAAGCAAAATGCCCATATTCATAAAATAAGTAAATAAAAATCAAAAACACAACTGCCATATAAAAACAATACATGATCACATTAAACTGAAAAATGCATTTAATGAAATTTTAAAAGTCCCTACAATGTCTCAATTTTAACACTGTTTCAAAGTCCAAAATGATGTGGAAGTGTCATATATCAATCTGTTGATTTCATTGGTTAAGTTATAATAAACCAGCTGCTTGGCCTCATGGCTTGGAACATAGATGGAAGGAGTAAACAGAATAGAATTCTGGGCGGAAGAGGAAGTGAGGTCAGACTCTGTTCTGCTCCCGGAGAGACTCGACATCTCTGCACTCTGGAGCAGAGACACCATGATGGACGGAGGCTGGACTCTTCCCGGTGGGCGCACCTTGGGGTGCTTACACACATCATTAGAAATGGGCTAGTCCAGGTGCGAGAATTAGCCTGTAAGGGCTAGAGTTCAGGGGCCAAGCAGTTCTTAAATGAATACAGTTTGTGTGTTGTTATTTCGGGCATGAGCTAGCCAAGCGGCCGGGGTGTTGGGGACGCAGCCCCGCCGCTGCTCCATATTTCAACACCAAAATGTCTTTTGAAACTTAAGGCAAATTCTTAACTGTAAACCCCTGTAAAATCAAAACGCATGTGGCAAAAATCCAATATGCAATGGCATATAATATATTTTCCTGTTCCTAAAGGAAGGAAACACTGAATCAAAGCAAGATCAAAATCCACCAGGGCAAACAACAAATTACGTAGCTCTATGCCCAATGTCTGGGACTTTAAAGGGCTTAGATGAATCTGCCCCTCCAGCTTTGCTGTATGTGAGACACAGCTCTCTCGGGCTCATTACACTCCCAGTAGGAAACAGGAGATGATGTTTCATAGTTCTGGCATCTCCAACATCTGCAGGCTCCTCCTCAAGCTAGATTTCACTCTTTTTTTCATCTGAGTGCTTCATACATGAACACCACACCTTTATCACTCCCACACCTTCCTCCCACAACTCCAACTTCTCTTATGTTCCTTCCCTCCCAAGTTGATTTCTTAATTATAATTGCTATTTACACAACACAGACACACTCACATGTATGTATGACTTACTGCACGCAATTATCTTTGCTTATATATTCATGTGTCCACCCACGGTTGACCACTTGGGGCTGGACAACCTATTTGGAGCTTGTCCCCGAAGGAAACTCACTTATTCTTTTCTCAGAGGCAATGACCACCTGTCATTCTTCTTCAAGGGATGAGATCATGTGAAATTTCTTGTTTGCACTGCATGTCAACTGGTGATGGTGTTACTCTGCTCTTTTCAGGAAGCCATCTTGTTGAGACTCATGGGTGCATTTTCTATGTCATGTTTAGAAGGTACTTTTGAACAGTAGACAACCTGGACTTCTGGTTCTTATAATCTTTCTAACCACTTGTCTAAGATTTTCACTGAGCCTCAGGTGTAGGAGTTGCATTTATTATCAATATTGTGACTGTCTGTAGATCTCTGTAACAGTATCTAGTTGGTGCAAAAAGAAGCTTCTTTGATGAGGGGTGAGAGCTTTGTTTATTCTGCATGTATAAGTGTTTAGAAATTATATTATATTCAGATCCTAGTAGTAGGCTCTCCTCTAAGATCTATGACCTCTCTAGTAGCTGTCTAGTTTTATAGCATCCAGCAAAATTCCTTCCTACTGAGCAGGCTTGAAGCCCTATTAGACAGCTGGTTATCCCCAGGATAATACTGACTCTACTGCACTACTGTGGATATCTTGCTTGACAAGTCATCATTGTGGTTCACAGGCTTTCTAGCTGGGTAGGACTACCAATGGCTCCTCTCCCTTGAAAACTTGCACAGCACCTTTTCAAACTGTGAGAGTTTTAAGGAAGAAGAAGAAGGCTTCCAGGCCAGTTCCCACCTGATTCTTCTAAGTCCTACATCTGAAGTGTGGCAGGCTTTGCTTTCACAGCTCCACCTAATGAGCTTTTAGAGACTCTGATTAGTGACTCTGGTATGGTCACATTATGCCTGGCCTCAGCATCTCTGAAACCTAGAAGGAATAATCCACAAACCCTCATTCTGTTTTTCACACTTCCTAAGTCAGTACACTGTCAAGTTTGGCTGCCAGCTTGAAATGGATTTTCACCCTCTTCAACCACATTAGCAGCAGCTTTCTTACCTTGAACCAACTGCTTTTATATGATTTCTTTTTTCACAAGCTGGAAGCTTAGCTGGGTGAGATCTTGCCAAGAGGGCACCCTTTCTTGTTCCAGCGGAGAGCAAGAAACCTCTCTTTAATGGTGCCAATCTCAACAATTACAGCCTCAAAGCAAGTGCTTAACTGTAACATTAAGCTTCCTAGTGCTCTTTTTTTCAAACTGTACATTTTGTATTTCTTAATGTCCCACTCATTCGTTTTCATTGTATTTCACTGCTTAAGAACTATAAGTAATAACCATGCCACAGACCTGATATTATGCTATCTTGAAATTAACTTGCCCAAAGAATTTGGTCCATTACTGTTTAATTTAGCTTTAGGGAAGGTCTTAGCACACATCCACAGAAAGCAGACAGATTATTTACCAAAATTTCACATGCAAGTCCTCTAGTTCAGTTTCTAATATAGTACTTGCTTCTCTCTGAAATATCATGATCCAGGCCTCTAACTTCTATTTATTTATTTATTTATTTATTTATTTATTTATTTATTTAAGTTTTATTTATTTATTTATTAAAGATTTCTGTCTCCTCCCTGCCACCGCCTCCCATTTCCCTCCCCCTCCCCCAATCAAGTCCCCCTCCCTCATCAGCCCAAAGAGCAATCGGGGTTCCCTGCCCTGTGGGAAGTCCAAGGACCACCCACCTCCATCCAGGTCTAGTAAGGTGAGCATCCAAACTGCCTAGGCTCCCACAAAGCCAGTACGTGCAGTAGGATCAAAAACCCATTGCCATTGTTCTTGAGTTCTCAGTAGTCCTCATTGTCCGCTATGTTCAGAGAGTCCAGTTTTATCCCATGCTTTTTCAGACCCAGGCCAGCTGCAGGCCTCTAACTTCTGAATTCCTCTCTGTATTACTGTCTTCCAGGCACCTAACAGAATGGCAACAATAAGCTCTAAGCTCTGCTTATAATACTTAACTGCAGGTTTTAGTCCACAGTTCTAAATTCATCCACATGCCTTCAACAAGCTATTCACAGGAACAAACTATTCCTGAGAACAACTTCCATATTGGTTGCTTTATGTTATTGTAATGAAAAACTGTAACCTAAAGCAAATTGTAGGGAGAGTCTGAGGAAAGCATGGCACCAGGCAACCAGAGCAGGTCACTGAGAGAGTCTCTTTACAAACACCTGCAGAAAACTGAGTATAATGGGTAATCTGGATCAAATTGAGTGTCTGAACCAACTAAAAAACCCAAGCAGCTAGCTGGGCAGGCCTAAAATGAGGGCTTTTTTTTGTTTGTTTGTTTTTTATTTTTTTAATTGGATTATTTGAAGTCTACTAAACCTAACCTAAATTTGGGCTACACCTTCTGGTGGCAGCCCTCATATAAAAAGACACCAAAGAAGGAAGTTTTTGCCTTTTGCCAGTTGTTCTCACCGTACCTGGCAAGTTCATCTATGTTATTACAATGCATTACATTACTTCACTGGTGTTAGAACCTACTTCTTCAGGATGCTAAAGACCAGCAGCATTCTAGGAGTCCTCCAGGGCTCTAGCACCAGACCTGGACCTGGACTGTTAAGACATTCAGGACCTTTCTGGTGGGAGACAGTCATTGTTAGACTACCTGAACCATTCATTTCCATAACCTGCAAGCCACTCTAATAAACCTACTTTTTATGTGTTTATCCCGTCCCTGAATTTTTCCTTCAGCCGTTAGTTTTTATTTTAGGTATTTTGATAGTCTGCTAGTGTGTGTGTGTGTGTGTGTGTGTGTGTGTGTGTATGTGTGTGTGTGTGAGAGAGAGAGAGAGACAGAGAGACAGAGAGAGAGAGAGAGAGAGAGAGAGAGAGAGAGAGAGAGAGAGAGAGAGAGAACCTGGTGTGCAAACACCTGAGCCTATGGGGTCATAGTTCATTCTAATTAACACATGCTTATATCAATTTATTCATTTTTCTAGGCTACCAATCTGTTGGCATATTATTTTTTTGTAGTATTCTACTACAAGACTTTTTGTAAACTAGTAGTAATGTTCTCCTTTACACTCTGTTCTTATTCTCCTTTTATCTTTTAATATACCTGGCTAAAGGTCTATCAATTTTGACTCTTTCCTAAGAGAAAACTCTTAGTTTCAATGATTGTGTGGTTCCCGACTCATCATCATTTTGTTGTTGTTGTCCTGAATTCTACTGGCTTTGTGTTCAGTTTGTTTCCCCATGTTGTAAAATTTTATGTCCCTTTATAATCTTTTGCTTTTAATTTATAGGTATACACTAATTTTGGTATGCTGTGGTTTCATTTGTTTGGTCTTTAAGAAGTTTCTCATTTTCCTTGGCATTTATTCTTCTGAGTGTTATGTTGTTTAATTTTCTTTTTCTGTTATGAATTTCAATGACTATCCAGCCATGGTTAGATGGGTAGGATATTTTGTATGACATCTTTTTAATTTATCAGGACATAGAATTATCACACATAAGCTGTTCAGAAGGTTCTGGATGCACCTGAAAAGCACACATACTATTTATTAGCTCTAACTGGTCTTTTTTTTTTTACTATGCCTACTTGGTCTAGCCACTACTGAAAGTGGGATATTTTCAATCATTAGTATAGAAATCTGTTTTTCCCCTTCAATTATTAGTTTTGTAGCATTTATTTTGAAGTTCTACTAATAGGCATACAATTATTATATCTTCTTGTTGTACAGTAAACCTTTTAATAACATACACCATCCTTTTTTGTTTCCTGTGACCTGTTCTGTCATAAAGTTTATTTTATTTTATATAAATTTAGCCACTTACATTAGTTATTATTTCCACTCCTCTTCCCAGTACTTCATGGTTTGCATTTGAACCTAAAGTGAGTGCATTGCAAACAACAAGTAGTTGAAACATAGGGTTTTTTTTTCATTCTGTCAATCTTTATCTTTTCACTGGAGAGTTTTATTTAAAATAAAAACTGATAAGAAAGCATTCCATTTGTTTTTTATGTGTTTTCTTGCCCCTTTTTGATTCCATGTTTCAAGCATTACTGTGTTCTTCTGTTTGGTTGATTTGGGGCAATGTTTTGAGTTTATTTTTTAATTTCCTTTTATGTATTCCCCTCTTTTTTCTTTAAGGTGCTAAGGATCAATCATAGAACTGTTAGACAAGCATTTTACTGAGCTCAGCCCTCTATTTGTACATTTCTTATAGCTATTTTCTTTGCGGTTATGAAACTGCAGTGAACACCCTGAAGTTACAAAAATCCAATCAGGACGCACATCAGCTTGATTACCTTTCCCAGAAAACAGTGTGACATCATAAACCGCGGCGTTGTGATGACTGTCTTGGTTGTCATATGACTGCATTTGGATCATCTAAAACTCAAGCCTGGCCACTCCTGTGAAGGATTTTCTTGATCAGGTTATCTGAAGCAGAAAGACTCATGGTAAAGGGGGCAGTACTCTCTGGTGGCAGCTCAGATGAAAGGACGTGGAAGAAGGAAGCTGCTTTTGGCCTGCTTGCCCTCACCCTCTGGCAAATTTATCTATCCTGATGCCGCTGCAGCATTACTTCACCGATTATTAAAAGAAACTTCTTCAGGATTCCAACGTAGCCTGAAGAGCAGCAGCTCTCCAGGACCCTCTAGGACTCCAGGGCCAGACTGGGGCTGCTGAGGCCCAGCCTTGCACACTATAACAACTATCAGATTCTCGTCCTCAAGTGTGAGGCAATCGTTCTTGACATCTACAGACTGCATTCAGTAAGTCAATCTAATAAATCTCCTTTTTCATAGATGTATTCGTTCTATAGCTATTTTATATATGCATTCATCCTGCTCTTTTAGGGAAGCCTAATAGTCTCACAAAACTACTAGATCTTAAAACGAATAATATTGTTTGAATATGCAATAGTCTCTCTTATGTAGAAAAAAGGAGCAATTGCAAACTGTTGTTATAATGTGGCTACCTTTTATAAATGCCATGTATTCATCTTTACTAGATCTTTATTTCTTCATATGACTAATTTGTTTCCATTTTACAGGACCCCATATGCATTTCTTTAAGTATGTGTCAAATGATAAGAAGTCAAGATTTTCTTTTTCTGAGAATATATTATTTTTTTGTCTCACTTTTGAGGGAAATGTTTCCAAGTACAGAAACCATAAGATGATAGGCATTTCTTTTAGTGATCTTTATAGATAGGCCTGCTGTATTCTGGCCTCAAAAGTGTGATGAGAAATCTGTTGACAATATCGAGAGTTCTTTGTATATGATGAGTTCTTTTTCTCTTTATGGCTTTCAGGATTCTCTTTGTCTTGGGAAGTTTGATTACGGCATGTCTTGGTATATATACATCTTTGCATTCACCCAAAAGTTCTCTGAAAGTTCTTAAATGTTTATTACATTTGTCTTACATCAACTTTAGAGTTTTCAGATGTTTTATTTATTTTTTGTTTCTTCATCCCTCCACAAAACTCACAATGTTATGTTGGTCTGCACGTTAGTGACCCTGAGTCCTGTATACTCTGCTCTATTCATTTCTTTCAACCTTTTTCTCAGATACATTTCTACTGTCATATACTCAACTTCATGTTTGTAGGTGACTTTTTCATTCGTTGAATGTTTAAGCTATAAAATCTCTCTATGGTTCTTTTTAAGATTCTCTATTGATAATTCTATTCTCTTAATATTTTTTGTTCCCTTAAAGCATCTTTAAGGCAGTTGTTTTTATGTTTTCTCTGCCAGGTTAACCTCCAGACTTTTTTCAGGGACACTTTCTGTTTTGTTTTTCCTTTGAAAGCATCACACTTTCCTGTTTCTTTATATGAATTACAATTACTTTGCTGTTGCAAACTAGAATATTTAATGTAGCAATGTGGCACATCTGTCAACTGGACGCTCACCTTCAAACCTTTAACACTGTGTTATGGTGTTTATTTTACTGTCATAGGTCACCTCTGTGCCTGGAATAAAGCTGAGGAGTAAAGGTAAAGTCATCTTAGGGCTTTCCTAAACCTGTGTTGTTTCTTGTCTAGGCAAGTCTCTTTCCTTTCCCTTTTTTTTTTTTTAAAAAAAAACTTTTTATTGATCCTTTGTGGATTTCACACATGCATCCCAATACCAGCAAGTCACTCTCTGTTTTATATTCAACAAGTTAAAAACTCTCCATTTTTAGCTTTTGGTCACCCAAAGGGGAAAGAAAAGAAAAAAGTGAGGGAATGGAATTGAAAATCACTTCAAAGGGCTAGAAAGGCGGCTCAGCAGTTAACAGGACTAGCTGTCCTCCCAGATGACCCAGGTTTAATTCTCAGCAATCACATGGTAGCTCACAGCTGCTATAACTCCAGTTTCAGGGAACTGACACCCTCACATGGGCATACAAGCAGGCAAAACACCAATGAACATAAAACTAATTTTAAAAGAATCACTTCAAAAGAAAGAGGAAAGATTTGCCATAAGTGGGACTATGGATGTAAAAATCACTGCCCACTTCTTTATTTGAAGTTATAATAGAGAACAGCAATAACAAAATCACAGGACATATTCCCCATATCATAAGCCAGGGTTCTTTGTGCTCAGCCTGGCTTCCACAAACTAGGCAGTGCACAGTTGACAGTTGTGGAGCTGAGAATGGGTAGCTACTACTGTTTCAGGGGCTGAAACTAGCCAAAATTAACAACAATCTGCCATTTATGCCTACCCTGAATCCTACTAGAAGCGATAAGCCTTTCAAGGACTCCAGACATTCAAAAGAGTTACTTTAGACAGATTTTGTAGTGTGATGTTTTTATAGGTGGAAAAAGGGATTTCTGCTCTTGGTATTAGCAAATTCTCTCCCATAAATAATGGATTGAAGGGAAAATGTACATTAAAAGGGAATGTTTTTAAATGAAGAGTAACTCTTTAGGTTTTAAAATGAGGTAGTTTTTTTCTGTTTTCCTCTTGTAATTAAAACACCACAGAGTCTGTAAACTACATGTAAAAGACAATTTTCAGGATGGACTTAAAACACAAAATAAGACTTGTCAGATTTAGCCATATGGAACAGATTTTCAACTTATGAAGTCAGGAAAAAAACAAGTTAATTAGAAAGAGATGGCTATTATAGAGAGTTTAGGACACTGTCTTTTGGATAACAACCTACTCACTAATGAATGGTCACATGCGGGAGTAACACCTATTTTTGAAGGTTCTCTATAAACAATATTGCTAAATGTGTAATTATTCCTTTTATTCCTCAACATATCAGAGGGGTAGGACTATAAACAACCAAAAAGCTAAAACTAAGAACTGAAGCGTAAAGTAAGTATTCCTGACGCTGGCCTTACTCCAGTCAATTATGTGTCTAAAAACTAACAAAATGGTTTTTAATGAAAATAATATTAGCCCGGGGGTAAATTCCTTTAGTCTAATATCTACTCTAACTCAGTGCTACTATTCATCCATCAATATCAAGTGAACCAAGAATATCTGTCAAGCAATAAAGGTAGTATAAATAAAGTGGTATTTAGACCATCACTAAGAGACCTGAAGGAAAAGAATCAATGTGTATTCTTTGACTTTTTTAAAACAAACACTTTTTCTCAGTTAGTGTTCAATACATACATACATAAAGTTAGCAAACTGTCTCCACTACTGTCAATATGTGTTAGCAATGCCACCCACCATTACTTTTCCTTATCAAATATGGAAAAAAGCAGAACCCCATCAGTTTTAGTGACTGTCAGAAATACATTAAACTATTGTACAAAAAGGCATATAGTTGTACCATATAACTTAATGTCTTCTATAGTAACATTGAGACAGTTACTTAAATATAGATTAGTTGGGTTTTTTTTTTTGCTTCTCTGTTTTTTATCTAAAGGAATTTTATAAGTGAATTGTAAACTGACAAAAGTAGAAAAATAAGCTAAAAATCCCACAATATTAGTCCATTGTTAGTGGGTGATGTGTGGCTAAACATTTTTAAAACTTAAATCTAATAAGCTATACAATATAAGACACATTTTCAGGACATTACACTACGAAGGACTAAAGTAGACCCCAGGGAGGCAAACAGAAAGGGAAAAGAGCTCTAGGTAGACCAATGTACTTCTCACTTAAACATTTTTGATGGCTAACTTCCTTCAAGGCAAAGCAAGGAATTTTTCCTGTCAAAGGGAAACTGTAGAACTTTCAAACCTCTCACCAAGGCTTCTAGGCTTGGGACAAATCGGTTTTCTTTCTTTGTATGGTTTACGCAGTCCTCCGCAATAGCCTAGACACCAGTCAATTCTGGGGGAGAAAGAATCCATCCTATCTTCAAACATATACAAGTTTGGCTCTTCCAGACAAACTTGAATTCCATTGTTGGATCCTCTTTCTACTTGGGGAGTCTGCCCTTTTTGTGCACTTCTGCTTTTAATATAAAACTTGGCTGAGTCCTGAGACCTTGCTTTTCTTGCCTTTTTATTCTTTAAATTGGCAGAGAAAAAGATTCCATTCTTACATCCCTAGATGGTCTCAGCTTGATGGCCTCACTAATATAACCATTGGTCCCATTCTTAACTTTAAACACAAATTATTATAATTATATGATTAACTGAGACTGGACTAAGGGTGATCAGTTTATATAAAGCTGGTATGTAAAAGAATCAGCCTTCCTTCCTCCCTTCCTCCCTCCTTCCTTATTGGGCAGTAACAGAGTTTAGGGCAGCAGAAGTTGAAGTTATAGCTGAACTGACGCCAAAAATCAGCAAAGGATGTGACAAACCAGGGAAACAGACTAAAAGAATGCTGGAGAAAATAGAAGTTACAAATAAATAAGAATTAATGACAGAAAGAGAAAAGAATGAAATTAACTCACATAAATTGTAGCAAGGACCAGAGAGCAAGAGTTCTGCTAACAGTAAGAGCACTTAAAAGTTACATGCACTGTTGAAACTTTCTTTGATAAGCATAGTGTTCTACACTTTTTGGGGGCTGGAATACTCTTATCACTTATTATGGAACACAACTGGCCTCTACTTCCATAACCTAGAGAGTATAATTCAAATGATTGCATCTTTCATATCAATATTTGTACTTTTTCAGATTTTAAAAATTCTTTTGATCCAAGTAGAAAACTTGTCAAACTCTTTTCAAGTAATTGCACACTTTACTGTTTCGTTTAGTTCTGACTGAGACTTTGCTGCTCCATACCCTTGCTAACACTAGACACTATTTAACTTTTGTTTTTCTTCTTTGTTTTGGGGTACTGGAGATTGTATTCAAGGCCACACACATACTTGATATACTTTCTGAGTTTTTCACACTGATTTAGAAGAATTCCTCTGATGAGACATAAAAGCTTGTAGAGTTAATGTGTCTTCAGTTGCATGCATGACAAATATATCCATTTACCTAGTATCTTTCTTTCCACTGCTCAATATAAAATCCTCCCAATTTATTTTTTGACATTTTTATTTGCTGAAATTAAAATACTATAATTGTTTAATCATTATCACAAGAAGTTTAATTGCAGAAGATACCAGGGATGATATCACAATTTTGAAAAACAACCCAAATAGTTTATACATTTCTTTCGTAAATTAGTTATCAGAAAATACCCACAGAGGCCTTTTTTTTTAAAAAAGAACAAACTCACATTTAATGTAAATATTATTAGATACAAAAGGAAACAAACGTTTTGTCACAAATTAGACATCTCTCAGCCCTTCAATTTCCAGAGAACATTTGTAAAAAGGGGTTGGAAGAACTTTGAGAGCTCAAGGACGAAGAGAGTTGCTGTGTGGCACCAAATATCAATATGGTAGATTTCCAACAAAGCGCACACAGCACCTCTGACTTCTATTCTGGAGCCTGCAGTACACACACTTATTTCCATGTTCTTTCTTTGTGAACTCACATCATTTGATAGCTCCTCTTACATCATTTGATAGCTCCTCTTACATCATTTGATAGCTCCTCTTAAAAGCAGTGTTCAATTTGTTTTCTGTTGAGTTGCAGGCTATATGGTTAAGAATAAATGCAACCAGGGAAGATCTTAACCTGTGTCTGTCTGGAGTGGGAGAATCATGGCGGCTCCTCCCACAAAGGCCTTTTAATAGGCACACCCTTACCAGAAAAAAAAAAAAATTTCTTTCTCTGTGAGTTTGAGGCCAGCCTGGTCTATAAAGCGAGTTCCAGGACAGCCAGAGCTGTTACACAGGGAAACCCTGTCTTGAAAAAAAAAATACAGCAAAAATTTGGAATTGAGTACTTTCCTTTCACAACAGTTATTATTTAACACCACACTATGTTACTCAATGCCTAATATACTGAGAAATACAAATAAAAGTCATCTCTTTGAGACTTTGCTCACAGAAAGCAAGTTATTCTGGGATGAATATACTTAAGGAAAAACACAAGTAGACACTCAATATAGAACTCTACTGTATTGCTGTTAGTAATCATCCTAACTCTAAGCATTAAGAGTAAAGGGCAACTTGGGGAGACTTCAAATAATACTTCTATCTACAAAATTTATTTTCTAACACTTTATATTACTTAAGTTGTAAATTATATGTGCCAATCTCTGACAAATCCTACAAATATAATTATGTCTGAGCCTGTAAGGACCTTGTAGTCTAAAAGAAACACCATAGACATGAAGAATGTATTAAAATATGAGAATACCCTGATACAAAAAGTCCATGATTTAAATCAACAAAATTTTTCATGTAAATACATACTTGTAGTAAAAGTCCATGCTCTCAGGTTGGAAAGCCTGGATCCTTTACTAACTAGTGTCTAATTACTACTGGTCAATCTATTTTATCTATGCCTCAATTACCCAGGAAAACAATGCTATTATCCCATAAAAGGATGGGTAAAGTGAAGTAAGTATACAATGTAGTTATTGCTACAGCTGGCAAACATTCATCAAGATTATTTGCTGTTACCATTACCACTCTATTACTGAAGAAGTTTTATAAGACAGAACACTGGCTTCTCATATATGTGCTTGTAAGAGAGATAGAGAGTGAAGACATGTGTTGTATACATGTATGAAATATATTATTAGAGAGAGCTTTTAACATAATGAGCATAAAAGCATCCTGGGAAGGAACAGAAACCCTCAATCCTTTCAGATGTCAAATATTAAAGCCTGCCAGGAACGTTTAATAAAAATCAACCCACCACAAGAATCAACCCAACAAACCATTCAAACAAAATTTCTTTCCAGTGACATCAGAACAGACAAAGATATGTTTACTACTCCAAATGGCCTGTCCAGCAATCCAAAGGGTGGGTAATAGCCAGAGACAGTAACTGAATTGAACTGAAAGAGCTGGAATTATCAGAGTCCACATCTGTATGCCCTACATTCTTCCATTTGTACCACATAGGTTACTTTGCTCACCTGCTTGTTTTTATTTGGAGGTGAAGAAAGAGGTAACACATATAGCATGCTATTGTATTCCATTCTAGAGAAAACTCACAAAGCTTACACATCTAGTACATAGTAGCAACATGACTCAAATGTATGAGTCTGATTGTAGTACTAAAACACTAACCAACAAAACATACTGCCTTTTATGGCATCATAGTAAGAAGGAAAGTTCATAGTTAGCTTACATGCATATGCTAGGAGAATCAGATGATACACTTATTTTTAAGAACTGAATTTGTTCCAGCAGTCAGCTTGTCAATGTAACTTAAACAAAAGAGAATACAAAACAAATTCTACAACAGAATGAACTAAAACATAGTAGTGTTGTACATAAATTATTTAATTTTACTACAAGCTTGTCAGTTCCTTGTAAAATAATACTCTTTACTTTTCCGGATGGTAGAGAGAAAATAAAGCACATAAAGCAATAAATACACTAATTAGTACTTTGTGATCTCTAGAAAGTACATCTTATTGTCATCACTGTCTTAATAATTTGACATTAATTGTAAAGATCAAGTTAACTATTCAGTTTACTTTAGTAAAATTTCCAAGTTTAAACTTAATGATATTGAGCTCAGAAATGTATTCTCTGTATCTGGTCTATTAGGGAAAGAAAGCAACTAATTTACAGATTACAGGTAGTAACATTTGAAATTTCTCCATCTAGTTAAAGAAATCAAAGTAATTTAGTTTTAGAACTTACAGTCAATTCACATATATAACATGCTGCTGAACTGGCATATATCACATACTTTGTTTCTGCACATTAAGCATGAACAATAACAATAATTATTTATTTTAGAAATAAGCAAAGGAAGTATTTGCACAGCTATATTCTTTACTTTTACCCAAGAACTTAAGATTATCTTAAGTTTCATCTTTGTGAGATCCAAAGAAACCAATAACATGAAATATACACTCTGCACTTTTCTTCACTCAAAGGAGAAAATAAAAATGGAAAACTTGCACAGTAATTCAGGTTGGACTATAATGAGGAAAGAGCAAAATAAAACTTGTATCCGGAAAAAAAAGAATAACCTTAAGTCTAAATCACCTAATCAAATCTTTAAAGGTCATGTCTGCTAAAAAGTACAGAAACTGGTTCTACTTAATGACATCTTTAATCACCAGGTAGAGGACTGCCCTGGATGAAACAAGAATCTAGTTCCCTTTCCATATGTGCTCAACTCTTCTTCCAGACACAACATACTACAATTTACTGAATCCAGTGACTCCAAAGCCCTTGCTTTTTCAACCATATAAAGACATTTGCCACTTTGGATGCCTGTGTGTATGAGCTTATCTATTCCTTACTACAGCTTTAATTAGAAGAACCACAACTTGACAGCTGAGAAAAGCTTCAGAGGTTAGTCATAAATGCCCAGTAACATGTAGCAGAGGCTGTTGTGAGTCCAGGTTGGCTTGACTTTAAAGCAATGAAATTCTAAAATACTGGCTCATTTTTAAATAACAAAAATGATCATAGTTTTCCATGTATATGAAGTTATGATATCAAGATAACTAAGACGGAGAAAACATTTTACACCAACATAGTACTAAAGCTAAGGGAGAAAAGAAATTTATCATAATTTTCTATACTCAAACCAAGAAAAGAAAAGGAAAGCTAACAAATTATTGGTATCAAAATTTTCTCACAGCATACTGGGTGAAACTGGTTTTTCTTGTAATTTTTTTTTTTTTTTTTTTTGCAGCTGTTAAAGTACAACAGGTGCTTCAACTGTAAATGTGTGAAGTCCATATGACAAGTATGTGAACAGGCACAAATTCTCTTAGGTCACTTAAGGGTAGTATAATGACTACAGAATTTTACCTATGCTTTGCCAAACCACTGAACTGTTACAGTAAGGCAGACTACTGGTATGTTTCTTTAGTCTACTTACCAGTTACAGTAGAAGTCAAAGATTGGTCTAAGAGGTACTTCTGTTTTTGTGTTGCTTTCATTGGTTAATAAAGACCCTGCTTTGGGCCTGTTAATAGGGCAGAACTTAGGTAGACAGGGAAGAAAGAACTGAATACTGGGAGAAAGAAGGGCAGAGTTGGACAGGCGTCATGGATCTGCCAGAGACAGAGGCTGGGAATTTTACCCAGTAAAAACCTGCCACATGGCAATACAAAGATTAATAGAAATGGGTTAAATAAAGATGTAAGAATTAGCCAATAAAAAACTAGAGCTAAGGGACCAGGCAGTGATTCAATTAATACAAATTTTGTGTGAATATTTTGGGGCTAAGCTAGCTAGGCAGACGGGACAAACAAGCAGCTCTCTCCTTGCAACAAAAGATTAGTTTAAATTATAACACCATGGCCTAAATAGTAACATCAGTTTCTGGATACTTTTGATAAGGTAGATTCTTAACTATAAAACTCAAATGATTTTTCAAATGGTTATACGATAAATATGTTCAAATGATTATAATGACTATAAAAATTAACTCTGACACTTTTAAGCATTAAGGTCTTACAATTGAATGTTATTCTTAAAAGCATTTCAACAAAATAAATTACAAATATTATTTATAAAACAGATCCTAAACAACAACAACAGATCAGGTGATAGAGTAGGAGGGCCTTCTGTCTATGTGTTACTTTCATTGGTCAAATAAAGAAACTGCCTTGGCCTTTTGATAGGACAGCAGCTTAGATAGATGGAGTAGACCAAGCAGAATACTGGGAGAAAGAAAGCAGAGTCAGGAAGATTCTCCGACCCAAGATGGACTTAGGTTAGGATCTTTCCCACTAAGCCACCACCTTGTGGTGCTACACAAATTATTAGAAATGGGTTAAGCAAGATGTGAGAATTAGCCAATAAGAGGCTAGAACTAATGGGCCAGGCAGTGTTTAAATGAATACAATTTGTGTGTTGTTATTTCAGGGTATAAGCTAGATAGCCAGGCAGCTGGGAGCTGGGCTGCAGGAAGCAGCCCGCAGCTCCTTTTACTACAGAATGGCTGCCCAACGTGGATAACTACATCCATAGAAAGTCTGAGAAAGCTTGGGAAAGAACAGAGTAAAGCATGTTTTCTTGGTAGCAGCAATTTCCTGGGTCTGCTCTGCTTCCAAGAGCCAAGCAAGTGCTCTCATCAAAAAGTGGCTTCCTGACTCAGCCTTAGCTGCAAAACCCTGCAGCTCTTTAAGAGGTCCTGCCACTAAACACTTAAATGGTGTTGATGAAAAGCTGACCGCATGCTTTTCGGTTTTCAGCAGTAGCAGGAAAAAAAGCAGCGCCGTTTTAAAATGCCAGCCATCCTGCCAGGGCAAACTCTGACTCTTTCAGGCAGGCAGTCTGTGTGGTTTGCAAGCATACTGCTGAAGCTAGCTTGCTGGCAGGGACCTTGAAACTCCATAGAAAAGCTAAGGAAAGGGTTGGATCCAGCCGTCAAAGCCACGGCTTTAATCCTCGCCATAAAGACTCATGTGGTCAGAAAAAGAGATATATATAGTAAAGAGAGATTCAAAGATGAAGAAAACCTCTAAATGGTTTACAGTGTGTTAAAAATATATGCAGGCTAAAGGTTAAAGTTCCTAAAAATAAAAAAGGAAGAGAATAGTAGGTGTGGTGGTACACACCTTTAATCCCAATGCCTGGGAGACAGAGGCAGACAGATCTCTGTGAGTTCAAGGTGTGGTAGCACATGCCTTTAATCCCAGTACTGGAGAGGCAGAGACTGAGGGATCTCTGTGAGTTCAAGGACAGCCTGGTCTACAGAGGGAGTTCCAGGACAAAGATATACAGAGATTCTGTCTCAAAAAGTAAAAGTAAATATAAAAGAAACAGAGGTTAAAGTAAAGCCACATAAAGATGGAAAATACACAGAGAATCTTGATACTGTATGCTATTATGCTCTCTTTTGAATTGTTTGCTGAGGAAGGAGCAACAGCTGCTAAAAGATATTTGCTTATAAATGCTGCTGAATTAATCCAATATAGGTATTTTGAAAATACCTTGACTTCAAAATTGAAGTCAGAAGATATGTTACTTTGGAGAAAAGATTTTGCTTTTGTTTTCACAGGAAATGAGAGGCTGTGGATTCATTCTGAGTTAAGAAAAATCAGGTTTGATCAAGGAAGACCACCTGAAAAATCTCCGATAGGAATAGATGGCCCGATGTCTAAGTTCTACATCCAGAACGGATTCAAGACTGCTGCCTAAGATGACCAAGACTCACAGGATACTCCAGTCAGGACTTGATCATAATTCTAAATTTTCTTTAGGTCCTTATAAGATTATCAGCACCCCAAAACAGCAGGAAGTAGCCTGGAAAACTACACCCATATTCCCCCAAAATGGACTATGAATATTTTTCTTTCTTTAAAAAAAAAGAGGGGGAAGTGGTACAGGAGAATTATCTGTATTCTGTCAATCATATATTTTAATAAAATGCTGATTGGCCAGGCAGGAAGTATAGGTGGGTCAACCAGACAGGAAGTAGAGGCAGGGCGATGAGAATAGGAAAATGTTGAAAAAGGAGGAAGCCCGTTCCTCCCATTCCTGCCCAGACCACCAAAGAAGCAGGATGTGAGCTACCCCTCTGAGAAAGGTACCGAGCCATGTGGTTAATACAGTTAAGAACAATGGGTTAATATAAACTACAAGAGCTAATAAGTAGCCTGAGCTACTTATTATAACCTAATGTAAACTCTCTGTGTGATTTTCTTTGGGGGCTTGCCGGGTGTGAGGTACCAGGTAGGACAGAAACCCCAACAAGCCGGCCCACATGTTACAAGGTGAGCACAATGGAGCATACCTTTAATCCCAGCACTTGGGAGTCAGAAGCAGGCAAACTCTATAAGTTCGAGGCCAGCCTGGTTTACATAGAGTCCCAGGACAGACAAGGCTACATAGAGACCCTGTCTCAAACAACAACAAAATCAAAAGTATAGTTTATGGAGCAGGCTATATTTTTATATCAATTAACAATAAAGAATCATTTATTGTGACAAATACCTTCATGCAATTGAAGTGTTAAGACAAAAATAAACTGTTCTAAAATGCCTATATTACTGTTTTAATCTTTACCACTCCATTTTTCAGGAACATACTTCATAATTCTTTACACTGAAAAACCATCTTAGGCTTAAAGGCAATCTTATAATTAAGATATATAGGTTTATTCCTGCTTGTCATTAAACCTGTTTCTTAAATATTGGGTTATGCCCCACCTGTAACCTTAACTACAAATGGTTCGGAACTGCCTGACCCAGGAATGGTAAGCATGTCTTTGTTTGAAAAAGTTGTTTATACCATCTTGCAACCCTACCTTTGTTTCAAAAGGTTATATGACCACCTACAACTACAATGTTATAACTACCGGTTGTCATGATTATCTTGTTATGCCAACCTTGCAATCACGCCTTTGTTTCTGGAGGTCATTAGGACTAATTTGTTAAGATGTTCTGCTCCTGTAACCCTGTCTATCTTGCTTGCCAAATCCTCCATTTGGGAACGCTTTACCCCTGAGCTATAAAAAGCCTTGTCTTCCTCACATTCAATGCTGACCTCTCAAACCCTACCATACGTGGAAGCACCAGGGTACATGAATAAAAAGGCTTGCTTTAATTAATTTGGCCATGATGATCTGGGTCAGTGGTCTTTCTCCTCCCATCTTTGGGTGCTTACCTTGTGCTGTTCAATGGCATCTATCCACTGCTGTCTGTGATCTGGATCCTGAGCACGAAGATACCAAACACTATCATTAACACTGATATCAAACCGACATTCATCAAAATCATGAGGCTGGGGAAACAAAGAAGAAAGTGAAAAGCAAAGTTAATTACATTCTTAGAAATGCAGTTCCCTTCAGCATAAAATGTGTGCATACTCTCGCAATGCTGAGAGACTCCTTTCACTTTTTAATTTTTCTACTCAAATAGCTTATTTCAAGATGTCTCAGAAACTGTCAATTACATATAAAATCCAAGTTTCATTCACTACTCACACAAATGATTTGATACATAATCTATAAACATCTATTTAAAAAACACAGAAATAATATTGTTCATCAAATGATTGAAGTTAGCTTAAGAAGTGAGAATATCATCAAAACCATAATTTACAAAAGGTTAAGTAAGTTTTAGAGAAAACATTTACTATCTTTCCCCCTTACTTTATTATTCAAAAGTGAATTCCAGGGGATCAGGAGACACTAACTCCCAGAGGAGAAGCTACTGGAATCTAATGGTCCTGGGGGAGGGGGAGTCATTTTCTTCCATGTTGCTCATGTTCCCCCCACCCCATACTCAAGCAAATAACCATACTGAAAAATCACTGGATCACAAACACAAAAGACAAGGAAGCAGAAGCAGTTTAGTTGTTGGGAAAGGGAAGGGGATCACTGTAAGTGGAAGGAGAATGAGATGGGTAATGGAAGGAAATACAAAAGTATATTATAGTCGGGCGGTGGTGACACACACCTTTAATTCCAGGACTCAGGTGAATCTATGTGAGTTCAAGGCCAGCCTGGTCTACAGAGCAAATTCTAGGGCAGGCTCCAAAGCTACATAGAAACCCTGTTTCAAAAAACAAAACTAAATAAAACAACAAATATATATTATATATTATTTATAAATGGAATATCATAATGAAACCCAATTATAGATAATTAACATATGCCAACAAAAACTAAAGCACTAAAAAATTCCATAATTAACAGGCTTATATAATGAAATTCAAAATCAAGAAACAAGTGTTAATGTTTTCTTCCAAATGTTGAAAATTAACTATTACATATCTAGGAATACTTACTGCCAAGAAAGTTCCCAATGAAAACCAGCAAATAAAGCAAACAGTTAAAAATGATAAACAAAAGCTATAGGAAAGTATGCATCAATGTGCAAGCATTAATGGAAAAGTCAGTTCTTGGTTTGGTGTTTTAGACTGCTGCAAGAATACATAAAGTGAGGGCTGTTGAGATGGCTCAGTGGGTAAGAGTGCTTGCACACGGGCTAGCTACCTGAATAGGGTCCCTGGAACCCATGTGACAGAAGGAAAGACCAGACTCCAGGAAGATATCCCGTCTTCATGTCGGTCCCATGTGTTCCCAATCTACCCAATATACATAAAGAAAATGTTCCCTCCTCGTTGAGTGAATTCAAATATGACAAGACTACATCACATTTACTACCTTTTCTATCAGATAGGGCAGAGTCAATTTCCTCTTCTACAGCCATTCTTCCCTTACAGGGGAAGGGATTCTCTCTGGATATTATACCAACAAAATAGGTGAGCAGAATTATACATATTTCATACTTTCAGGGTTTAATGCTTATTTTATCTCTCTTTTTAAATATCGTTCTATGATCTCTTTATCAATTTATATACCAAAACAATATTATTTGGTCTATGAAACAATTTCTCTTTAAGATAGTAAGCCATTGTTTTAAGTTGCAAAAGACACAAGTGAAACATTTCCTGGATTACTATTCCCTTGTCATCATAGTTAGGAATATAGCACAAAGCAAAGAATAATAAAAAGGAAGAAAGGAAGGAAAGAAAAAAAAGAAGGGGGGAAGATGGTAACACATACTTTAGTAAATACAAATACAGAATAACTAAAAAGATGTTAACATAAGAAAATAAACTCCAGATATCCAAAGAGCCTAAGAGAATCGAGTTACTAAGAAAGCTTCTTGGAGAGAACAAAACAATACTATAAAGAAGAACCAAGCAAAGAAATTAAATGACCACTCTACCACAGTAACTGGTCCAGTGGTTTTTCAACTTCTATTCCACTATCACTTTCATTTTATTTGTAGCCATGATTCCTAAAAACGTTTTACATTTTGTATTGTATTCAACATTCTCAGTAAAGCTTAAAAAAATAAAAGGAAATAACCATATATAGTTCAAAATTCATTACTTTCTCCAGCAAACTTTTCCATGAGCAAACAGAAGTCATATCTATTATCAATCTAAGGAACAGGAGGCATATATAAAACACTGACTGTAAACCCCAACTAACAAAGTGAGAGAAACTGGGTCCATGGAATAAAAGAAATGATAGATTTGGTAAAAGAACATGCTTGGAAATAGTAAAATGACGGTGGCAAAGCGGCAATCAAGTTTCATTTTGTACATCACCCTGTTCACACTATGAAACAGAACAGATTGACTTCATTTAAACTCTTTTTAAGGCAGGGTCTCATTTGGTCTCAAACATGTGCTCTGTTTGCCTCAGCCTCCTCAGCTCTGGGAATAAGAGATGCTCCCCAAACCCTGCCTGACTTTCACTGAAATTACTGTTTCTTTGCTTGTGTTCTTTGTTTTTAAAAATTCCAACAAAAAATTTGTTGGTTATTATGTGTTCTGATGCACTCTTAACAGTCTGAGATCCAGTCTGAGTCTCTCTGGTCTTGGCACTAACAAGGATTACTAAGGAAAAAAAAAGTGAAGAATAAAGGCCCAAAAGGTGGAAAACTTTATGAACTGGTAAGACATTTTTCCTTCCTAAAGGAGGAAAAGGAAAACTTAATTTTTAAATTTTTTCAAATTTCTTTATTTTGGATGTATGTTGGCATGCACAACCATGAAGCACCTGTGGTCAGAGAACAACTTGCAAGAGTCACTTCTCCCAAACTCAGGTCATCATTAGGCTTGACAGCAAGTGCCTTTATATATCAAGCCATCTTGCTAGCCCAAGACAAAAAGTTTTTTGAAGTTATGGCAATTTGCAATGAAAAGTTAAGCTAAGTAATGCTAGTATAGTACAAGAAAAATAAACCAAAAACAGTTGGAGTAGCAATAACTTAGATAGGCTAAAACTTGTGGGCATGGTAAACAGATTTGCCTATATATACACATTTCGATGCTATTGTCTTAGTATTCTATTGCTATGAAGAGACTCCATGACTACAGCAACTCTTTTGATGTTGTTGTTTGTTTTCTGAGACAGGGTTTTTCTGTATAGCCTTAGTTGTCCTGTAGACAACTCACTCTGTAGATCAGGCTGACCTCGAACTCATATCTACTTGCCTCTGCCTCCTGAGTATTAGAATTAAAGGTGTGCGCCACTACCACCTGACTCACAGCAACTCTTATAGGGAAACATTTACTGGGGCTGGCTTACAGGTTCAGAGGTTTAGTTCATTATTGTCATAGTAGGATGATGTGGGAGTGTCATATATCAATCTGTTGATTTCATTGGTTAAGCAATAAAGAAACTGCTTGGCCCTGATAGGTTAAAACATAGGTGGGAGGACTAAACAGAACAGAATGCTGGGAGGAAGAGGAAGTGAGGTAAGACTCCTCAGACAGACTCCATAGCTCCTCTCTAAGACATATGTGATGAAGCTCCAACCCAGGATGGATGTAGGCTAGAATCTTCCTGGTAAGCGCACCTCATGGTGCTACATAGATTATAAGAAATGGGTTAAGAGGTTGAAACTAATGGACCAGGCAGTGTTTAAAAGAATACAATTTGTGTGTTGTTATTTGGGTGCTGGGGACGCAGCCCCGCCGCTCTTATTACTACAGTAGGAAGCATGTCGGCACAATAGCAGACATGGTCCTTGAGGAGAGTTCTACATCTAGAACTATATCTGCATGCAGCAGGAAGAGTTAGACATGGGGCCTGGCTTAAGCTTCTGGAAACCCCAAAGGCCATCTCCCAGGGATATGCTTCCTCCAAGGTCCACCGGCTTCTCTTTCAAAGGACCTGGGTTCAATTCCCAGCACCCACATGGCAGTTCACAACTGTCTGCAACTCTAGTTCCAGGAATCTGGCATCCTCATACAGATATTCATGCAGGGAAAACCCCAATGTACATTTTAAAAAAAGAAAGAAGAAAATACTGCAACAAAGAAAACAAGCAAAAGTACTTCTTATGGACATCAAAAGAGAAATAGCAGCAGCAGAATCATGTAAAAAGCCCAACAGTCTAGACTAGAACATGACAAGAGATTTTCAAAGGGATTTTTTTAGTGTGGAAAAAGTCATATGCAAAAATAAGCCACTGAATTATCAAGTGAAACTGTCTAGTTTTTCATTTATTAAAAGCATTTTTTTTTGAGACAAGGTTTCTCTGTAGCTTTGGTGCCTGTCCCGGAACTAGCGCTTGTAGACCAGGCTGGCCTCGAACTCCCAGAGATCCGCCTGCCTCTGCCTCCCGAGTGCTGGAATTAATAAAAGCATTTTTAAAAACCTCACTGAACATAATTATACTTGTCAAATAATTCTAGTAGGCAGTTCACCTTGAGTCTAGCATTTGCTCAGGCCATTTCCCTTGACACAATAGCAATTCGCAGGCTTATTTTTATGCTAAGTTTTCGGCTGATCCTGGCATTGTAAATGTTAGACCTTAAATTCTGAATTTTGTCCTATTACTCTCAAAAGACTGGATTTGTTCTAGCTGGCAACTCCATGACACTCCAGTTGGTACTTGTCTTCTGTGTTTGACCACTGAGATCTCAGTTTGGCTGCTTTGTATCTGGCCCACACACATACTTGTCCTCAAGTCAAGTGACGGTGGAAGAATAGATTTAGACTCAAAATTTCAGATTCTTCTTCTCTGGTTCATTTTTGGGGTTCCCGTCTCACTTTTCAGCAGCCTTGTTTGCACTAGGTATCTGTCATAGGTTTAGCTGGTCAGAAGACTGACAGCTGGATTTTGTTTGTTTTTGCCAGAGATTTGATCTAAATTCTGCCCAACTTTAAAATATCTTAGTAAATACTAATGAAGACCTTGTAATTATCTAAATCTAGCATCTTCCTCTTTTTCACAAACACCAAGTATTAAAATTGCTATGCTCAACACAAAGGCAGTTTAGTAATTCCAATTAGATTCAAACAATATGAATCAATCAGTGTCCTAAATTATAGACAACAGAAACGGATCCTTGTTTACATAAGGAATTTATTTAGACGTTATTTGGAAGTTTGCAATGCTAATAAAAGAATCAGAACTAAGCAAAAAAAAAATTCTTGCAGATACTGCACTACCTATGGCATCTGTACGGCAGGGCTGTTCACCTTCTGGGCAAAGGTATCATTGCTAGCACTGCTTCTGCTAGAAACTAGATGCTAACATTCCAGCACATTCTGGAGAAGTCCCTATGACTGCTGCTTCTCTGTGTGGGTTATGTATGTGTTCCTGTACATGTGTGTATGGGAACAAAGGCGACTGTCTGGTATCATCCTTCATCACTCACTATCCTCTGCTTGTTTGTTTGTCTAAAGACAGAGTCTCTTGCTGAACCTGGATTTCATCGATTTAGCCAATAAACTCCAAGGAATTTGCCCCATCATGCTCCACTCACTTAGAACTGGGATTAAAGATGTGCATCAACATGCCTGGCTTTTTTTATGTAGGTACTAAGGATCCAAACTCAGGTCTTCTTGCACATACAGCAGACATTTTAGTGACAGCTAAATCTTCCAGCCTTCCATCTCTGGTTCTATTTAATAGTGTTCCAGGATTAAAAGTATAATGAGGAGGCAAGGGGGAGAGAAAGTCTGTGTGTGGTGGTGGTGGTCGTGGAGACGATGGAGGACAACACAACATAAAGCAGTCTAAATTGCTAATTCTTAAGCCCATATGCTATTTGGGGAAGTAACCATAGAGATATGGTGTGTTAAGAGAGAAAAAGTATCTAGCCTTTATAGATTATATGTGGGAGACATTCTACTCAATCAGAGTATCTCCGAAGGAGGACAGCTTATTTTTACAATAAAAAGGCACTAGCTTTCAATATTATTTACTTTACACCTTGATCAAATAAAAGAGAAATGAAAATATACTTGAGAGTAGAATCAATGGTTTAATCAGCTGAAAGACCTGTTCATGCAGTAAGCAAGATGAAACTTATGTACTTAAAAATAAATGATTCCAGGTATTTGTCTAACCCGAAGATGACTGAATTTAGCTGACATGACTTCTCACAGAATATGTAAAATTACTGTCACCGTGCAGCCTAACACCAACGAGGGCAGAGGTGTTAAAGAAAGCCAACTGGCTATATTCAGAGCCTAGTATAGGTACCATGGTCTTGGGAAAGTCCCCACAGTCCAGGGAATAAAAACTATGCTCTTCAAATATAGAAACGACATGATATCAGTGTCAGTGTCGCATGTACAGAGACTAAGACTGACCAACCACACACCTAAGAAATTTTTGAATATGCATTATTATTAATTAAAAGATTTAGTGAGAAACAAAATAGATATTTCAATTCTGTGGTAAACTTGTCCCTTTTTAATAATTCTATACAGAAAAAAATCAAATGATCGTATAAATCAAAATAAGAAGTTAGAAGACCTTATTTCAATGACTAGTAGCACCAAACATAATTGTTTTCTACCTTACCTTTTAAACACTGGAACCCTGTTCACTTGGGTCTTAATTCTAACATATTTAAAAAAAAAAAAAAACCTGTGTGTATGAGGAAAGAACAGTTCTATTAGCTCCCACCAACTGGCTCTGAGGAGGCTTTCACAAAGTGAGGTGACCCAAGGATAACTATGAAAGCAGCCCAACACAAAATTTAAGCTTACTTAAAACACCAAGATTTTCAGTGGGTGTTATTATTATTATTGTTATTTTGCTGACAGGGGCATTGTGGTTCTCTTCAGCCAGCAATGTATCACAAAATCAAACGATAGGGTGTTGGCTGGGTCTCATCATTTTTGCCTGAACTTGCCAATGATCTGCTTTTTCATATATTTATGCTTCTCTTTGGAACCTACTGCCAGATGTTTTTTTTTTTTTTTTTTATTTTCCCTCTGTGCTAGGGGCTCACACTTTCGGCCACGCTGGCCTTGAACTAATGGTAATCCTACTGTCTCAGCCTCCCAAGTGCTGGCATGGTTTCATGAACTACACCTAAACTTAACACATGAACTACATGTGGCAAGCTAGTTTTCATTTACCAATTACCAAGTTTTAACTCAGACTTTCTTAGAACAGTTAGTTAATATTCATGCATAAAACATTCCCCTGACATATTAATTTCTAGCCTTCTAAGATCAAGGTATGTTAATCTTAGATAAGTTACATAAATTCTCAATTCTCTATTGATGAAAAGGAGGAAAATAATATACTCATCTTACTGAAAGGATTAAATATGATAAAACATATTTTGTATATACAATTGGAAAATGATTTACGGCTCAGTGAAAGCATTCAAACATATATAAATATAAAACATCTATATGTACACACTTGAAAACTATTTTTTTCAATGGAAAAAGAGAATCAGGTTTTTTTTGTTTTTCTTTTCCTTTTCTTTAATTAATTTATTTATTTATTAAAGATTTCTGTCTCTTCCCCACTGCTGCCTCCCCTTTCCCTCCCCCTCCCCCAATCAAGTCCCCCTCCCTCGTCAGCCCAAAAAGCAATCAGGGTTCTCTGCCCTGTGGGAAGTCCAAGGACCACCCACCTCCATCCAGGTCTAGTAAGGTGAGCATCCACGAAACTGCCTAGGCTCCCACGAAACCAATAGGTCTAGTAGAATCAAAAACCCATTGCCATTGTTCTTGAGGTCTCAGTAGTCCTCCTTGTCCGCTATGTTCAGCGAGACCAGTTTTGACCCAGGCTTTTTCAGACCCAGGCCAGCTGGCCTTGGTGAGTTCCTGATAGAACATCCCCATTGTCTCAGTGTATGGGTGCACCCCTTGTGGTCCTGAGTTCTTTGCTTGTGCTCTCTCTCCTTCTGCTCCTGATTTGGACCTTGAGATTTCAGTCCGGTGCTCCAATGTGGGTCTCTGTCTGTCTCCTTTCATCGCCTGATGAAGTTTAATATTCAGGAGGATGCCTATATGATTTTCTTTGGGTTCTCCTTCTTATTTAGCTTCTCTAAGAACCCGAATTATAGGTTCAATGTCCTTTATTTATGGCTAGAAACCAAATATGAGTGAGAACATCCCATGTTCCTCTTTTTGGGTCTGGCTTACCTCACTCAGGATGGTGTTTTCTATTTCCATCCATTTGCCTGCAAACTTCAAGAAGTCCTTGTTTTTTACTGCTGAGTAGTACTCTAATATGTATATATTCCATACTTTCTTCATCCATTCTTCAATTGAAGGGCATCTAGGTTGTTTCCAGGTTCTGGTTATTACAAACAATGCTGCTATAAACATAGTAGAGCATATACTTTTGTTGTGTGATAAGGCCTCTCTTGGGTATATTCCCAAGAGTGGTATTGCTGGGTCCATGGGTAGGTTGATCCCAAATTTCCTGAGAAACCTCCACACTGCTTTCCAGAGTGGTTGCACAAGTTTGCATTCCCACCAGCAATGGATGAGTGTACCCCTTTCTTCACAACCTCTCCAGCAAAGGCTATCATTGGTGTTTTTGATTTTCGCCATTCTGACAGGTATAAGATGGTATCTTAAAGTTGTCTTGATTTGCATTTCCCTGATCGCTAAGGAAGTTGAGCATGACCTTAGGTGTCTTTTGGCCATTTGAACTTCTTCTGTTGAGAGATCTCTGTTCAACTCAGTGCCCCATTTTATAATTGGGTTGATTAGCCTTTTACGGTCTAGTTTCTTGAGTTCTTTATATATTTTGGAGATCAGACCTTTGTCAGTTGTGGGGTTGGTGAAGATCTTCTCCCAGTCAGTGGGTTGCCTTTCTGTCTTAGCAACAGTGTCCTTTGCTTTACAGAAGCTTCTCAGTCTCAGGAGGTCCCATTTATTCAATGAGGCCCTTACTGTCTGTGCTGCTGGGGTTATACGTAGGAAGTGGTCTCCTGTGCCCACGTGTTGTAGAGTACTTCCCACTTTCTCTTCAATCAGGTTCAGTGTGTTTGGACTGATATTGAGGTCTTTCACCCACTTGGACTTGAGTTTTGTGCATGTTGATAGATATGGGTCTATTTTCATTCTTCTACAGATTGACATCCAGTTTTGCCAGCACAATTTGTTGAATTGTTTTTTTTTAAAAAAAAACTCTTACTTTAGTCTTCCTTAAAACAGTACACTCATTATCTAAAGCATCTACCTAAATCCATCTATGTGGATTAAAAATATATCTTAAAAACACTAATACATGTAGAAAAATGAAATTTATTTTAGGTATTTGGTACTCATTTTTATAGTTGTATGTGTATTGAATGGAACACAGAGACAGTGTTCACCTGATTACATGTTTTAACACAAGAGTTCGGAAAATTGTATCTCAACATTACTCAAACAAAAAATCTTGATTTTGCCTTCTTCACTGTATATTCACTACCCATATAATCACATATATTTAATTTAGTATACCTAACAGAATGAGTATTAAAAGGAAAATCATGTCATTCTTTTATTGAGCCCTATAACTCTCTGACCCATTTCACCAGCCTTTTTATTTGCTCTTTCCAGAACAGTGCCTTCCAGATATAGACACTGTCTGCCGCTGCTGCTTCCCAAAGGTCTCCACTCAAGTGCGTCCTCCTTTGCCATCTACAGTGGTGAACTCTCCCTCTAATAGAACCTCTTCCAAGACACATCCCACTTGAAAATAAAGAATGAGAGTAAAGACAATTAAGTGATCAAGATGACAGTCTACCAACTATACTAATCCTATTAAGGATTCTAGATCATTACATTACCTTTCCTAAACAATGCTGGGGGGGGGGGGATAATGAAGTCTTTTATTCTCTGTTTTACATTAGTAACACCTTTTCCTTAGAAGCACAACTGATGTCTTGTCCAGTGTCATTATAGGGTATATTACAACCAAAAACAGCAGAGAAAAATATTTTATGCAATACAATGAAGCAGAATATTCAGGGTCACCCTATTTTAGTTCTAAGTGTCCTAAACAGACAATACCTCAAACCTTTCCTGCAACAACTGACTCATTCACAATGATTTTATCAGGGGCTGAAGAGGTGATCACTGGTGAAGACCAGGCACACACACAGTGCACAACACCACAACTAAAACACCCATACACACAAAGAAAATTTTCAAAAATCACGTAAGATTTGTGGATAAATAAGCAGACTGAATTATTCTCACTTCTATTTATTTACCAAAATCCTCTTAAAATGAGGAGAAAGGAAGAGGCAAGAAGACAGTCAGTAGACACGGGAACACAAGTGAGCATATCAGTATGTTCCAGGCCATTGGGGGAAACTGAGCAGTGCACTGGAGGTGAAGCCAGAATGGGCTGATGGGCAAAAAGGCATTTACCTGTGCAGAAAACCATGAAAGGGTAAAAAGAATCAGCTCCAACAGTGTAAAGAACTACTTAATGACACACCAATAAAAATAAAATAATAATAAAAAAATAGAACTACTTAAAAGTAGGAGAAAAAAGAAAGAAGAAAGGAAAGAAAAAATATTAATGTAGTAACCAATTTGTATACCAAGATACCATTTCTGGGAATTTCTTGCAGGAAAAGACTAAAGATTTTTCATTTGGATATGCTAAACTAAAGGAACCTCTTAAAGTAACGGTCATCATCAGAAGTTGAGGAAAGGACATACAACAGAAAAAGGAAGATAGTCCTCCTGAATTTGAGAGTTCCCACCCATATCCCAATCTATCTATATCCTCCATTCTCTTCTAAAGCCACCAAGGCTGACTGGTACTGAGGCAAGAAAAATGGACCTTGGGAAACTAACCTTGAGCCTAAAAGAAACTAAGTAGGAAAAAAAGTGTTAAAGAAAAGGAAAAGTGGTGGGGGTAGGGCTATAGGCCAGTGGTATATTGATTATCAAGTATGTATAAAGTTCCGAGTTTAGTCTCTAGGACATAAGAAATAAATGCATACCAGTTATGGAGGCATAAGAAGGCATCATGGACTAAGTGTGGAAAGGCTTCTAATAGCCAAATCTAAGACAATTTCTCATCAAAATCTATACAGTAGTGGCTATAACACATAGAAAATAGCAGGAATAGGTAAGTCATACTTTTAAATAAGCCACAGGAAGAATTAAAAAAAAAGAATCCTGGCTGATAAATGTAGAGGGAATGTGCAGAGTTGGAAATAATCATTTTGCTTACGTTCTACTCTCAAGGAGAAAGAGTGACTGACCACACAGTAGATCTGGACAAACCCTTGGCTCTCTGGCTGCATGAGAACATTAAACACAAATAGGAGGAAGACAAATGTGTGTCTCTGATGTGACATCCTGAGGATACTATAAAACTTTAATATTATCAAGATGCATGGCATGAATCTAAAAGTAAGAAACATCAGACAAATATCATGTGAGGATATTAAACCAGCTAGCTTGCGATACCAGGCAAAACAGGGCACCATGTTTTTTCTCACACATGGAAACTAATAGAAAAAAAGATGACTTGACCATCATAACCTAAGTCTTTCACTCACTTATGCGTCTGTGAAACCAACCAACTGACCACATATTTAAAAACACCTATGATTTACCATTATTTAAGACACTGAAGATACAACAATGAGGAAAGTTCTGAGCTTCAAACACAAAATAATGATGGCAATTATAAAAAAAAAAAAAGAAAGGAAACAATGTTGAAAAACTTTTAAAAAGGGAGTCTAACTAAAGTGTATAATAAACATATATAATTATGCTCTCACATGTAAAAGCAAGAGGGGAAAGAAAAGGTGGTCATTAGAGACAAGAAATGGCAAGGGGATGATGGAAAGGTTAAGGGGCATCAAAACACAAAGAGGTGAAAATAGCATATTAAGGTAGCAGTTAAAACAATCTATGATAAATTTCAAATAGCAAGAAAAAAACCTATCAAATCCTAACACATTAAAAATTAATGGTAAAGAAAGGGAAATATTAATTACTTTGATTTGGTTGTTACATATTTTAAACACGCAACAAATTACCATAATATACCCCACAAAAATGTACAAAATTATTTGTCAATCAAAATAAGCAAAGAAAAACTGACATAACCTGTGAGAGAATCTGGAGAAGGTTTTCAACAAATTAATACCTGAATGAAGAGCAGAAGGACGAAATGGAATGAGTAACTAGAGAAGGAAAACGTTAACAGAAATCTTGCGGCAGTAAAGAGCAACCCTAACAAGAAGCCTGAAAAAAACAGCATGACAAGGAGTTTTATCCTGAGAGGAAGACGGTGCTCAAAAGAGGTAAGACCTGCCAGCATTGGGAAGCCTGGAGTTGGAAGGAGAGACATCAACATCTTTGTTCATTCACTGGCCCTGACAATTTACTTATAAAATTCAGAGAGCAACTCTACCATCTTAAATTATTTGAAGACGTTAATAGTTTCAAATAAAACAAAGTTCTAGGGCTACATAAATATTCTAAACCATTGGTTCTCAACCTGTAGATCACAACCACTTTGGTAGCAAAATTACAGTTATGAAGCAGCAATGAAAATAACTTTATGGCTGAGGGTCACCACAACATGAGAACTGTATTAAAGTGTCGCAGCTTTAGGAAGGCGGAAACCACTGCCCTAGACAGTCCTTTGTGATGTAAGGGTTCCTACACACCAGTGCAAATCTGATGCAATCATCAGGCTCCTTTTCAGATCAATGTTATCAAAGTATAAAACTAAACATGTAAGATTATAAGAACACTATTACCTAAAACTTCTAACAAAAAAGTTTTAACAAGATGCAATAGATACACTTTTTTTTTTGTTTTTTCGAGACAGAGTTTCTTTGTAGTTTTGGTAGATACACTATTCTATATGAATATGTTAATATATAGTGGCTAGTAAAAAGAGATAACTGCAGTATGTGAAATGTCATGCGATAAGATTGTGATTGGTGAAAGGATCAGAGATACTTTTTATAATATTGACTTAAATTTCTACCTATATTAATAATAAAATATGAAATTTCATTTCAAAGTTAGAAATGCACTATACTTTTTCCATCATGTTTGCAAATTATGTGTGTGGAACTTATCACATTTGAGGATAGTTTATGTTGACCTATTCAAGTAAAAAAAAAAGCCACTCATAAACAGTAATCTGCTATACCAAAGCATATGCCTTCTTATGAAAAAATTTTAGCAAGGAAATTAATATAAACACACATCTTTGATATGCTTTATTTTGCCTAACACTTTTGTTGGCCAAAAATAACTATTCAGCATCTACCACTTTGCTAAGTAATTTTAAATAAGATCTGCTACTTCTTAAAATCAAATCCATAAAAGAAATATAACAGTTTTGGCTACTATTATTCAACTTGAAGCAAAATGCTAGGCATTGTGGTCAGATATGACACCCCTTATATTACAATCAGTAAAGGTTACATTTAAAATATGACTGAAGAGTCCTTAAGGTAAGCTTTGCAACAATAAGGCTACTGTAATAATAAAGAACTTGTCAAAACTTATGTGGTAATAATTACTTGATCACAGATATTTTGATGATATTAACTAAATCTCCAAAACAAATTTTCTCTCTCTCTCCCCCTCCCTCCTTCCCTCTTATTCATTTAGTTACTTTGGTTTTTTGAGACAGGGTTTATCCATGTAACAGCCCTAACTGCCCTGGAACTAACTTCTTGTAGACCAGGCTGGCCTCGAACTCACAGAGATTCGCCTGCCTCTGCCTTCCAAGTGCTGGGATTAAAGGTGTGTGCCACTACCATCCAACTCTAAAACAAATTCTTTCCAAACTAGTTTTCTAAATATAAAAAGCAACTTAACTTTAAATTATTTATCATTCAAAAATGATTTACTTGACTTTTTTTTCAGTCTTATGTATGAGTGTTTTGTGTGCCTGATGTCCACAGAAGTTACAAGAGGACATCAGATGAGTTGGAACTGGAGTTACAGAGGTGTGAGACACCTGTGGGTGATGAAAATTAAACTCAGGTACTCCAGAAGAGCAGCCAGGTTTGCACTGTCTCTCAAATCCATATTTAAAATTTACTATTTTTTTTAAGTTTAAATTAGTTTACAAAGTAGCAGGTTTCTTTGTGGTATTTTCATAATACTTAGTTTTGATTACCTCCCCCAAGACCCTGCCGTTTGTTACTGATTAAACCTTCCTGCCCCCAGTGTTTCCCTCCTACTCTTACAGTCCATGTGTTCCATTAGCCTTCCTCCCATAATTCCATTTCTGAGGGTTCTCCCCACTTTCTAGTTTTCTGTTTTCTACACATACTCCTACAGAAATAAAAATTTTTATAAAAATCACAAATTAAGATCTGCACATGAGCGATGCCATGTAATGTTCATCCTGAGTCTGGGTTAATCTCATGTAAAATTTTCCAGTTCCATTAAAATTTTTGCAAATTTCCTATTTCATTTTCCTTTACAGTTCAATAAAGTTTCGTTCTGTATATGTACATTTTCATTACCCATTCCTTTACTGACAGACATAGAGGTTGATTTCATTTCCTTGCTTTTATGAACAAAATAGCAGTAACCATTGATGAGTACGTGTCTCTATAGGAAATGGAGTCCTTAGAACATATTAACAAACTGAAAGTGGTGTAGCTGGGTCATTCCCAATATGGAAATTCGGTTTTTGGCTTTTTGAGAAACTTAAACACTGATCCATAGTGGCCACAGTAGTTTTCATTCCTACCAACAGTGAATAATGGCTCTCCTTTCCCTATACCCTCACCTGTGTGTTTCTTATTGTTTTCTTCCAGTAGCTACTCTGAGATGAGATAAAAATCCTAAAGTGATTTTATTTATTTATCATTTCCCTAATAGATAAGGATGTTGGACATAAAATACTTACTGGTTGGTCATTTGTTTGTCTGGAGAAGCCCGATTTTAGGTTTTAAGTCTTTAAGCCTTTTTTGGAGGGGATTAGAGTATTTTCTCTTCCTCTTCAAGTTCTCTGTTCTAGATATAAATACTGCTACATGTACAGTATTCTGTACATTCTTCTTCCATCCTGTAGGCTGCTGTTCACATGGCTAACTGCTTCATTCACTGTGAGAGAAGCCTTTTAACTCCACGAACTGTCACTTTTGAATGACTGGAGTCCTAGTCAACAACTTTCAAGTGGTTTACTTTCTCATCTGCACACTCTGAGTTTCAGGTCTTATGCTAAGGTCTTTGGTCGTATGTAGTAAACTTTTGTGCAGATCTAATTTCATAGACAGATCTAATTTCCTATATAAGCAGCTTTCACAGCGTCATTTATTAGGGAGCTGTTTTTCCTCTAGTGAGTACTTTTGATATCTTTGTTAAACACCAGGGGGCTGTAGCTGTATGGGTTTCTGTCTGAATCTTTTTTTATTCTGTTCCATTGATCTACGTTGTTTTGTGTGTGCCAATATCATGTTGTGTTTTTGTTACTATGGCTCTGTAATATAACATGAATCAGATATGATAATACAGCCAACTATTTTATTTTCTTTCTCAGGATTGCTTCTGCTTTGAGATCTTTTGAGCTTCCAACTGAGTTTTAAGATTGTTTTACTCCTTTTGCTTTTATATTTCTCCTTTATGGCTGACGGTCATAGGAATTTTCACTTTCAAATCTAATCATTTTGTTAGCAATAGGCCTCTGAGTTCACTATGTTGAGTGAATTACTTTTCTGTCACTAGGATGTGAACTTATGGTTTCAAGTTATGGTTTCTGTTCATGTTGGACTGCTCTCTGACGTCTATGCAAAGACCACACCTTCAACAAGACACAGATGGTGCTGGGGTAATTTCTCCAAGCTATCTAGCAGGTCCTTTCAAAGTAAGTCTTTCCTCACTCCTTCAAAGTTTTCCTGGACTATATTTTTTTCCTTCAAAGAGTCTAAGAACAGGACTATTATTCTTTCTTTATCTGCCTTTATTTATTAAATTAATAAAGTTTAATAATAATTTTATTATCCTTAGCTTACTATCATTTTCTCGGCTGTTTTCCAGTCCTTGAAAGTCCTTACTAATTTCCATATCCTCAATGAGTATGCTTATTTCTACTGGAAATACAGACTACTAGTTTTTGTGTGTGTGTGTGTGTGTCTTATTTTTGTAGTCTTATAGATCCTGTCCAAGGAGTCTATTTATTTTTTGGTTCTAAAAAGGTTTATAATTAGAAAGCTATCTCTTTAAATTACATTTACCATCTTAACAAAATCAATCTATTTATATTGTTCTCTGGCCCTTAAAGAGGCTTATAGTTCGAAAACTTCCCCTTAATTATATTATGATCTACCTGGTAACTTTGTTGGGGGATATATTTCGATGATGAATAAATACAGTTTTTCTGATAAAGTTTCCAACTCTCCCTTTAGTAGTGTTCCTTCTATTTCAGAGACACATCATGACTAATTTTGCTCACAAGTCCCTATAGCAGTGGGAAGGAAGCCTGTAGGAGTCTGTTACTATATTAAAATATATATGTATATATATATATATATATATAGCTGGAAACAATTATTTTCAGCTATCCAGAGGCTCATACACAAAATTTAAGTACTAAAATGTTTTTATTTAATAATAAAATAGTACTACTCTTTCACCTGCCCATAAAAATAATCATTTTTTTCTTTTACTTAGCAATTTGTAAAATAGCACATTGTTAAGCATATTAACCATCTGGTTTTTTTTTTTTAAATCTTATACTAAAAATGCACACACGTGCGCGTGCACATACAGAGTGAGCAGACTACCTAGTGTGGTTCAACTGAAAAGTTATGGCTTAGGAGGAGACTGGAGAGGGGAAAGGCATTCCAGATAATGAGGAACTGAATGAACAAAGACAGTAAAGAATGTCAAAGTGCCATCAGAAAGCAGGTTAGCAGAGGAGATATTCTGTTCATTTACTCTGAACAATCATTGTAATTAATATTTTCCTTTAGACTGAACATTTTACAACTATTGTTCATTCAGATTGAAGTTAATAGCACAGCTAACAGCTTTTTGTGCAGAGTAAACGGTGAGGCAGGTGTGCTGGTAAAGAGCCTGCTATGCAGCTTTGAGGACCTCAGCTTCCCAGATACCAAGTAAAGCCAAGTATGTAAACCTCAGCTTCCCAGAACCCAAGTAAAGCCAAGTATGCAGACATCTACCTATAAGTGAAAACAGGTGGGTCCCTGAAGCTCACTGACTAGGTAGCCTAGCCAAATCATTGGGCTTCTGGCTCAGTGAGAGTCTGTCTCCAAGTGTGCTGACTAGTTTAATGACAGCTTGACAAAACCTAGCGTCATCAGAGAGGAGAGACCTTCAATTGAGAAAATTCCTCCATAAGATTTGGCTGTAGGCAAGCATACAGGGTATTTTCTTAAACAGTGATTGATGAAGGAGGGAGGCCCAGTGTTACAATTGGCATCCAATGTTTGGGATATGAATTCATGAAAAAGTCATTGCCAGTGGCCTTTTAGCCACCGGCAGAGGCCAGAGATGCACGTGGGCCTCCCACTGGATCTGAACAAAGGGCTCCAATCCAACCCATCTAGGCTTTTTCTTTTTTCCCCAAGCCTATGAGAGAGTTCGGTATTTTCATGTTGTAGACTTCCTAAAACAGTCTCCAGATGCCACCCAAACTCCAGAAGCACCTGGGCTCAAATGCCACAGGACTCACTGGCCCTAGACTGGAAGCCATCAGCCACACATGCTTTGCTGACACCCAGTTCTCTCTCCCCTCCCCCCCAATCCCCCATGGGTTGAGGTTTTTCCCTGAGCCCCCTTCTCAGGCTGCTGCCAAACTAGGTAGCTGCCTTGAAATCCAGTCAGACTACTGTTCTACGGAGCAGCAATAAGTCTCATATTCACCAACATTGTCAGTCGATTTGGTAAGACAATTGTGAATTCTTAAAGGGAGAAGTTAGTTAAAAGAGACAATTATTTTCCCCACATTAAAAAATGAGAAAAACCATTACAGTGGAGGGATTTGAGTCTCTGTATGATAATACGCTAGACACTTTGAAAACAGAATGATTAAAAGAGAGGACATCTAATTGAGATGGGATTTATATAATGACAATTATAAACATTATCAGCTTTAACATTTTTGTCTTATTGCTAAAAAGTTGGTTAATTTGAGTGCTAAGCTACAGATCTTAGAACAATCTAATAAAACAGATCACTGAGACATTGAAATCCAGACAATGGACATTAATGGAGAAAAAATTTCAACCTTTCATTATAAGAATAGAGAAGAACAGCCAAGGTTTTCAAACAACCAACCTTAATATATCCAGTAACCTTACAGGAAAAGCCAAATGGCAGAGACTGTTACAGCTAACTGGACTTCTGTGCCAATGATAGATTTAAGGAAATTCAAGGCAGCAACAGTCTCCATGGCATGCATTCCCCTTTTGTGAAGCAAATGTTAAACTTCTGGTCAGTTTGTCATAGTTTTATCCCTAAAGACTGGATGAAATTGGTTACAGGTGTTTTAGAGCCTGGTTCAGAGAAGAGGCCAGAATTATTGAACAAAGGAATAAAGCTAGAGGAAGGAAATCTCCCAAGATTAAATCCCTAGAGAAGGAGATTATGTTACCATAGAAAGGCAAGCTGTGTATGATGACCACACCTTGGATTTATGCCACACAGCAGCTTTAAATGCTTGGGACAGAACTGGAGAAATAGAAAAGAAAATTGAGTCTTTTGTTAAAGTTATACATGGCCCAAAGAAGCCTTTATGGATTTCTTACCAAGATTGACTTTTGCTGTGGGAGCTCCTTCCACTCCTTCAGCCAATAGCCTTTAAGATACCAGCCCACTTGGGCGTGGTCTCTTTTGCTTTAAAAAAGCAGTGGTAGCCATGAGCTCACTCTCTTGCTCCGGCTCCACTTCCGCTACTAGACTCCTTTCCAGGTTGTGCAGAGGGCTGTTGTCTAGGACAGTGATTTGTAAGTTTTTCCCTTTAAATAAATAACCCAGACTGAAACAGCATGGGATAAAACCGGACTCTCTGGTCATGGCGAACAATGAGGACTGATGAGAAGCCAAGGTCAATGGCAAGGGGTTTTGATCCTACTTCATGTTCTGGCTTGGTGGGAGCCTAGCCAGTTTGGACTTTCACCTTCCTAGACATGGACGGAGGGGGGAGGACCTTGGACTTTCCACAGGGCAGGGAACCATGACTGCTCTTTGGATAGGAGAGGGAGGGTGAGAGGAGTGGGGGGAGGGGGAGGAGAGAGGCGGGAGGGGGAGAAGAGAGGGGGGGGGGGGAGNACTTTTTTTTCTTATTTTCAATAAAAAATAAATAAATAAATAAATAACCCAAACTGGTGTGGGATTTTTTTTTTTTTTTTGTGACTTATGCCTTCATCTGGAGCCTCATGTTGGGCCTGGACAACTGCATCCACATAAAGCCTGAGACAGCTTGGGAAGTGATTCTAGAACAAAATGGTTTCTTGGTAGCAGTAATTTCTCGGGTCTGCTCTGCTTGCTAGAAGCAAGCAAGCGCTCTCATTTAAAGAGGCTTCCCGACTTAACTTTAGCTACATAAAACCTTGCAGTTCTTTTAAGAGGTCCTGCCACAAAACACTTAAATGGTGTTGATGAAAAGCTGACCGTTTGCTTTTTGGTTTTCAGTCATAGCAGGAAAAAAGTCATGCTGTTTTAAAATACCTGCTTTCTGAGCTGTCCTGCCAGGGCAAACTCTGACTCTTTCAGGACTCTTCCAGGCAGGCAGTCCAACTATGGAGCATTTGAGTGTGGTTTGTAAGCACACTGCTGCAGCTTGCTTGCTGGCAGGAATCTTGAAAAGCAAGAGTTGTGGCAATAAACATGGCTCTGGCCGGTACCACTGTCATGAGGCTGGAAAGCTAAGGAATGGCTGGATCCAGCCATCAAAGCCACGACTTTAATACTACCCATATTGCTTGGTAAATTAAAGACTCATGTGGTCAGAAAAAGAGAGATTCAAAGATAACCTCTAAATGGTTTACAGTGTGTTAAAAATATATGCAGGCTTGACAAAAAATAAGGTTAAAATCCTTAAAATAAAAAATGAAAGAGAGTAGTTGGGTGTAGTGGTACACACCTTTAATACCAGCACTGGGGAGACAGAGGTAGACTGAACTCTGTGACTTCAAGGTGTGGTAGCACACACCTTTAATCCCAGCACTGGGGAGGCAGAGATGGGAGGATCTCTGTGAGTTCAAGGACATCCTGGTCTACAGAGGGAGTTCCAGGACAGCCAAGATACACAGAGAACCTGTCTCAAAAAGCCAAAAATTGAAAGTAAAAATAAAAGAAATAGAGGTTAAAATAAAGCCATGTAAAGATGAAAAATACACAGATAATCTTGATACTGTATGTTATTATGCTCTCTTTGAATTGTCTGAATGAATGTTGAGGAAGGAGTAACAGCTGCTAAAAGATATTTGCTTATAAATGCTGCTGAATTAATCCAAGGTAAGTATTTTAAAAATACCTTGACTTCAAAATTGAAGTCAAAAGGTATGTTACTTTGGAGAAAAGATTTTGCTTTTGTTTCCACAGGAAATGAGAAGCTGTGGATTCATTCTGAGTTAAGAAAAATCAGGTTTCATCAAGGAAGACCACCTGAAAAATCTCCGGTAGGAACAGAAGGATGGGATGTCTGAGATCTAAATCCAGAACAGATTAAAGATTGCTGCCTGAGATGATCAAGACTCACAGGATACTCCAGTCAGGACTTGATCATAATTCTAAATTTTCTTTAGGTCCCCATAAGATTATCAGCACCCCCAGCCAGCAGGAAGTAGCCCAGAATACTACGTCCACACTCCCAAAATATGTACTATGGATATTTTCCTTTCTTAAAAAAAAAAAAGAAGGGGAAGTGGTATGGGACAATTCTGTATTCTGTCAATTATGTTTTAAATAAATGCTGATTGATGAGTAGCCAGGCAGAAAGTATAGGCGGGACAACCAGACAGAAAGTAGAGGCAGGGCAAGAAGAACAGGAGGTTTCTTGCAAGGAGGAAGCCCAATCTCCAGCACCCCTGGCCAGACCATGGAAGAAGCAAGATATATCCTGCCCTGCCGAAAAAGGTACTGAGCCATATGGCTAACATAAATAAGAATAATGGATTAATATAAGTGAGAAGAGCTAATAAGAAGCCTGAGCTAATGGGCCAATCAGTTTATAGCCTAATGCAGACTCTCCATGTGATTTTCTTTGGGGGCTTACCGGCTGTTGGAACTGGGCAGGACATAAATCTCAAGCAGCCCAGCCCTCATGTTACAGAATGGCGCCCAACATGGGGCCTTCATGTTACAGACTTTTATCAGTAAATAGAATGATACCAAATTCAGAAGCTAGACAAATAACAATTGAATCTCTGACTTTTGAAAATGCCAATTCTCCAAGCAAAAGGATAATTAGGCCATTAAAGGCAAGGTCAGAACCGTTGGAAGAACAGATTCAAGATGCAATTAATATTGAATCTCATCACCATGATGATATATAGATAGGAGAGGTGATTTCCAGAGGTTTGAGGAAAAACTGAAAAGTTAAATGTTATAATTGTGGCAAATAAAGTCACTTTAAAAGGGAATGAAGACAGCGCACTTCTAGAAACAATGGTTTTTTTTTTCTAAAAATAATCCATTCAAAATGTGCCCCCCCTTCTGGATTATGTGGAAGACGTTGTAAAGGCAGGCATTAAACTAATGAAGGTAGGTCAACAAGGTATAAACAAGGGAATCCTTTTCCGTAGGGAAACTCCATGAGGAGTCTCTCACAGGCCCCTATGCCAAATCCAGTTCAGTTGTTTCTTGCCATCATAGAGGAAACTCCTTCCTAGAGCAATTAAACAAACTAATGCCTATTGTAAGAAACTATACTGATCTGGAGATAGAACAGCTATAGAAGAGAGAACAAAAAATTTAGGAGAATCCATAAACTGGGTATTTTGGCAAACTTCTATAAATGAACAAAGACCAAAACTAAAAATATGAATAATAAATGATGTTGTCATTTAAGTTCTGATAGACTGGTATGGATGTAATAACAAGTTGGTTTGAATGTATAGGGCAGAAGGACAGAGAGGACATTAAAACCATATGTGGTTAACACAGCAATGAATTTGTACAGATGTAATTTGTTACAGAAATGGAATACTCAGATTAACATTCCCCTGATCTTAGAAACAAACCAAAAATTAATTTATGTTTCTGGGGAAAATATTACAAGATATTATAAAGAACAGTCACTGACCACTCAGATTATACAAGAATAGGGTAGAAGAGCTGCTGATATTTCAAAGGCAACAACAGTCCTGCCTTTAAAATGGCTGACAGACAAACTTATATGGGTTAAGCAATGGCCTTTAACAACAGAGAAATTGCAGGCTTTAGAACAGCTGGTATAGGAGCAACTAGATGCTCAGCATATTGAAGAATCAACCACCCCTTGAACTTTCCTCTATTTGTTGTTAAAAAGAAATCTCGATAATGAAGAATGGTAACAGAGCTATGAGCTGTTAATAAGGTAATTCAGCCAATGGGCTCTCTACAGTCTGGAATTCCTTTGCCTTCCCTTTTCCCTAAAGGATGGCCTCTTATGGTTATTGATTTAAAAGATGGCTTCTTCATTACAGATTTACAATAAAAGGACAGAGAAAATTTTGCTCTCACAGTGCCTACTTATAATAATTCTCAGCCTTCCAAGAGATATCAATGGAAGGTTCTCCACAGGGAATGTTAAATAGCCCCAATCCGTGCCAATATTTTGTCAGTCAGCCATTGGAAATGATAAGTAAGCAATCTCCTGAATCTATAGTTTACCATTACATGGACAACATTTTGCTACCTGATTCAAATCTAGATACTTTAGAAAAAATGTTTGAAGTAGAAAGTTTTGCCTTAAGAAAGAAAAAAAGAAAGTTTTGCCTTATTAGGGATTACAAATTGCTTCTCAAAAAATACAAAGGAGAGTCTATTAATTATTTAGGCTATAAAATAAATTTAGAAAAGATTAGATGCTAAAATGTGCAAATTAAAAGGGATCAATTATAGACTCTTAATGTCTTTCAAAAAGTGCTAGGAAACATTTCCCATTTATGGCCCACTATTGGGATAAAACCTTATTAACTGATTAATTTAAAACCTTAGATTGTGACAAGGACTTAAATAGTCCCAGGGAGTTATCAGCTGAAGCTGAGAGAGAATTGGCTTTTATTGCAGAGAAATTACAGAAGGAGCATGTGAATTGTGTGGATTCGAATCTTTTTTTTCTGTACCAATCTTTATTTATTCACACATTCTGATAAAGTCACAGTTAGGAGCAAACTTATTATTATGACACAGTAACTGTACAGAGTCAAATCACCATTAAATCAGAACAAAGAGCAACTATAACTGCTTAATATTTGCATAAGCACACTCACATGCATTCAACTACTGGTGCTAAATTCAGATAAAAGGTTTCTGTCAGGTCCTGGGGAGAAGGGATAAATGCTCACTGAAAGACACTGGGACTGATCAATGTATCTCCCTGCTCCACCAACAACAGAGAATACGTGAAACATTGGGGGAGTTAGTTGTTTCCTTGGCACAGAACTGAGTAGGCAACAAGATAAAATTTTTAAGAAGGGTTAAGTTCTCCATGGGTTTAGTTTCAACACCACAATAGGATAGCAAGCAGGAAAAAAAGAAAAGAAAAATTCTGCTATATAAACTCTAACAAAAAAAAAAAGTGGGGAAGAGGGGGAGAGAGGAAGATTTAAAACATGATCTCTATTCACCATAAAGAAACCAGAATGGCCAGGCCTATATCATGTGCTTGTGATCTTATGCAAACTCTGTCTTTTTTCTATGTAAGATCTGGAAAGAAATGTTTTACGGATCAAGAGAGTCACAAAAGCCACATCCCGACCATACTGGTACTGGGCAAGACTTCACCTGCTGACTCACATATCAGCTTACAGTTCTGAAAGTTCTGAGGAAATGGTACAACCACAACCCACTACCTTTAGCCCTCCAGCAAGGCCTAGTCAATCTGTAGTGGGAAAATAGTGCCAAACAAGTAAGACTATGAAGGAGTTGTACTCAAAACCACAACTCCATTTTGCTACAAGGGTTAAAAAGAAATTCAGTTATTTTTTAAGTGAGATGTTTTGTGTGCACTTCCAATGACTCTATCGAAACACTGACGGCATCAATCCAGAGAGCACAGCCCATGAACACAGAAAGGCCAGTTAAGATAACAACTGCTTTGAGTCAGATGAGTCAGTGTCATGGTATTTTGCAGGGAGGAAGGATCCCCTGGTACAAACTTCGAGTCTCTAATGATAAAGCAAGGTGAGGACGGGGCACTTAGATCAGCCAGTGCTCACATTATCACAGGATTGTTACCAAGAGCACTCCTAAAGACCCCTTAGGAGAACCCAGGGCCAACCAGCCTCCAAGTGACCTACAGAACTGAAGGGTAGTCCAAATCTTAACTACAGTCTGATCATATTACCCTACAAACATTCCCCTACAGGAATTTTAATGCAGAGGGATGATATTATCTTAGAATGGATCTTTTTTTCCCTGAGGCAGGGTTTCTCTGTAGCTTTGGAGCCTATTCTGTACCTAGCTCTTGTAGACCAGGCTGGCCTTGAACTCACAGAGGTCTATCTGCCTCTGCCTTCCAAATGCTGGGATTAAAGGTGTGTGCCACCACCCAGTTAGAATGGATCTTCTTACTATACAAATCAAAGGAAATTAAAAAATGTGGAAAAGGTCTCTGAGTTAATTCTAAAAGGAAAATTGAACTTCATCAATTATCAAGAATAGACATAGCAGAAATTATAGTATTTTTTAATAATGATGATATTGTCAAATTATGGGGGAAGTGAACCCTGATAAAGAGTTTGTACTAATTTTTTTTGAAGAAATTAACAACTATCCCAAAAGCAAGAGAATTCAACTTATAAGGAGAACTAACTGAATCTTTCCTCACATTGTACAGGACATGCCAATAACTGGAGCCTCTACATTCTATACTGATATAAATAAATCAGGAAAGGTGAGTTACAAATTACAAAACTTATACAAATAAATCAGAAAATGCAAGTTACAAATCAGAAAATTTAAGTGGATCAAAGTCCTTATGATTCTGCCCAAAAGGCAGAATTATATGCTATTCTCATGGTACTAAGGGATTTTAAAGAACTTTTCCACATAGTTACAGATTCGCAATACGCAGAAAGAATTGCTTTGCATAATGAAACTGCCAAATTTATACCAGATGACACAAAATTGACTTTATTATTTATTCAATTACAAGATATAATCAGGAAAAGGAATCATCCCATATACATAACACATCTGATCCCAAACAGGTCTGCCAGATCTTTTAGCACAAGGTAGAAATTGATCAATTATTGATTACAAATATGTTGAAGGCCTCAGAATTTCATTTAAAAAAATCATGTCAATAGCAAAGATTTAAAATAAAAAGACTTTGCCATCACATGGCAACAAGCCAAAGATATTATAAGGAAATGTCCTACTTTTCTTTATACACCTGTACACCACTACCTGCAGGAAGTAACCCAAACGGTACTCAAAGGAATGAAAACTGGATGTATTCCATTTTATAGAATTTGGAAAATTAAAATATGTACACCACATAATTGATACCTCCTATTCAGGTTTACAATGGGCAACTGCTTTGAGTTTGAAAAAGGCTGATTCAGTAATCACACATTTGTTAGAAGTTATGGCCATTATGGGTATACCTGCACAAATAAAGACAGACAGTGCTGCAGCATATGTCTATAAAAAAATGAAATAGTCTTTTGCTCCTTATAATATAAAATACATTACCTGTATTCTATACAATCCTATAGGGCAGGCAGTTATAGAAAGATCAAATTGAACTCTAAAGGATACACTAACAGAAAAAAATGATAAATACCCCCAGAAAAAGACAGCATAATGCTTTATTAACTTTGAATTTTCTAAATGCTAATGAGAAAGGAACAACAGCTGTGGAGAGACACTGGATAGTAGAAAAAAACTACAGATTAAACCAGCCAATATACTTTAAAGATGTGGCTGACCTCAGAATAAAAACCAGGATATGTGTTACATTGGGCAAAGAATGAACATTCAAAAAAAGAGTTGATGAGCTGGAGGGATGGCTCAGAGGTTAAGACCACTGACTGCTCTTGCAGAGGTGCTGAGTTCAATTTCCAGCACCCACATGGTAGCTCACAACCACTTGTAATGAGATCTGGTGCCTTCTTTTGGCTTGCAGGCATACATGCAGGAGGAGCACTGTATACATAGTAAACAAATAAATCTTTAGAAAAGAAAAAGAGTTGATAACCCATTCAAAACAGAGAAGTTGAGCTGGTACCTACCTATAGTCTTCACCCCTACTGACTAGTGTTCATGGTACTGGAAGGTACTCTGCATGCTGAAGAACCCAGCTACAAAGCCTTTGATTTATAATGGTGACCTGCCTGCAGGATACACTGGTGCAATAGTGGCACAAAAGTGGTGGGAATAACAACTACCTAATTGGATTTAAGCTCACTCTAGGAGGTAGGCATTAGATGTAAGAAAAAAACAAAACAAACAAACCAAAAACTACTGTTCTGCCAAAGCAATGTAGCAATAAAATGGCTCTTAACATTCTGCTACATTCTTAGATCAGTGTCTCATTCAACTATCATCAGAGAGGCTTTCTTCTTCAGTAGATGTGAACAAATAGAGACCCACACCTGACCTTGGAACACAGTTCTAAATGGGATGTCTCTATCAAATCCCTCCCTTCTCAGGGCTCAGGAAACCCAGATGAAGAGAAGAAATGATCCTAAGAGTCAGAGAGGATGGAGAAACACCAAGGAAACAGTGCCTTCTAGATACAACAGGACTGATGCACACATAAACTCCCAGAGACAGTGGCAGCCTGCCCAGGGCCTGCAAATGTCTAAGACAGACTAGGTTCAAGCACTGAGAAGGACAAGTACATATCCTAAACCCAGAAGTTATCTCCAAATGAAAAATTACTTTTCTCCAATAAGTCTTACTGGGTATAAGAACCACACCTAAGGTTAGGTGCCGTGTTCAGCAGCAGATGGCCAACACAAAACAAACCCAGGGATGGTTTTAGATGGGTTTTTTATTTTCCATAATGATTTGTCTGGGCATATTTTTACTGTATAGAACTTTTGCTTACATAGTATTGTTACCGATTTTTGTTTGTATATAGGATTTCTGGGTGTATCTCTGTGTTTTTTTATGCTTTTCCTTTGACTACTTAGTTGTGGGATTTTTTTATATCTTTGTTTTTATCTTATTTAATTTTATTTATTCATCTATTTTAGATACTTTTGTTTTCTGGTGAAAAAGAGAAAGAAAGGGTGATGGGTGAGGGTCTGGGAAGAGCTGGAGGAGGGAAAACTGTAATCATAATTCAGTGCACAGAAAATAATCTATTTTCAAACAAAAACAAAACAAAAAAGGAAAAAGAAAAAAATGAGATCAACCTACTCTAACTGTAGTACTTTTAAAGTTATTTTCCTGGTTCTCAATTTTTCAGCATTTACTTTCCTTGTTTTATCTTTTTAAATATCTTCATCAGCCTGTTCAATTTTCAAATTAGAAAAACTTGCAACTTTACTAATTTGCATGTAGGCATATATGTCAGGGTATGATATGGAGGTCAGAGGACTACTATGTGAAGCTAGGTTTTCTACTTCCACATTTACTTGGGTTCTAGGGAGCAAAAATGACTCAGGTCATTAGACTTTTGAAGTCAACGCCTTTACTCCTTTACCTGCTGAGCCGTCTTGCTGGCCCTGACCTCTTTAATTTTGCCCAAATCTTTCAACTTCTCTTATAATTCCTACTGAACTGAGAGCTACTTGGCTTTAATGTTATTTTTATTTCCAGCAGCAAGCAATTTCACTACCTCTCAGGTTTCTTTCTGAAAAACAAACAAACAAAAAAAAAAACATGGAATTACTGAATATGTGTTCTTATAACCAATCTCTGATTTTTTTAAAAAAAGAAATCCCATTCACTTGGTAATTTAAAGTTCTAAAGGTTATTTAGTACATAAGTGAAATGTGTAAAATGAGACCTAAAATTACAAATATACTAGTTCTTAAGGTATTTATTATTGGCTTAATCACATTAAGAATCTCTGTATTTTACAAAACATCTTCTAATTTTAGTAAATACAACAAAAACTCCTAAAAGAATGAATAACTCCTCACATCTTTCCTCTTCACAAACATTATTAGCAGTTTAAGGAGTTAGTAACCATTACCAAAGTAATTTTAAATATGATAAAAAGAAGGCTTAGACATGCCAAATGTACATAAGAGAATAAAAAAATTGAAAAACAGTTTATAATATGTACTAAAACTACCAATTTCAAGGCAAAATGTAGTAATGGTATTAAAATGCATGGTAGGTTAACTGAGAAAATAATAAGCTACATTTCCTGTCTTTCTTGAATATAAAATAATTTCAACCAGTAGTCAAAATTCAAATATCAAATCTACATGAAAATGAAGCTACCCACATAGCAAGATATAAAATAAGAGCACCTAGTGCAAAAGTATAAAATTTATAGAAGATTTTTTTTTTTTTTTGGTTTTTCGAGACAGGGTTTCTCTGTGGCTTTGGAGCCTGTGCTGGCACTAGCTCTGTAGACCAGGCTGGTCTCGAACTCACAGAGATCCGCCTGCCTCTGCCTCCCGAGTGCTGGGATTAAAGGCGTGCGCCACCATCGCCCGGCTTTTATAGAAGATTTTTAAAAGGCTATAAAAGAAGCAACATGAAGAAAATATTCCCAACAAGTAAAACAAACATCTGGTTATACAGAACTTTTATAAGTCAGCAGTGGGTGGGGGTAGCGGCGGGGAAGATGTATAAGAAACTGTAAGAAGCCAGAGAGATGGCTAGTGGTCAAGAGCACCAACTGCTCTTGCAGGCGACCCAGGTCCAGTTTCCTGCACCCACATACATAGTGGCTCACAACTGTAATTCAAAAGCAGGGGATGCTACACCTTCTTGTCTCCACAGGCACCAGGTACATATGTGGTGTAGACAAAATTCTCATACATAAAAAATAAAATATTATAGAAAAGAAATTCAAAGAATATAAATGATTTAGAAGATAGAAGGCCATAAAACCTAATGAATAAAATAAGAAATTTACAATAATAAGTCACCTTTTTCATCTAAAAGTTTGACAAGTATTTTAACATTTTCCCAAACCTAACTTCTTTGATACTTAGTATAAAAGCAACACTCCATTTTTTTTTAAACTCTTGGCGTGTTTTGTTTTGTTTTTGAGACTTGTTTTGAGCCTCGGCTAGCCTGGAACTCTTCATTAGTCTAGACAAGCCTCAAATTCAGTGATATTCCTCCCTTAGTCAAGCTTCCACAATGACAGCAATGCTTTCTTGAAAGAGTACCACAGGAAGCAGTAGACTCTTTTGCATTAAGAGAAAACAAGAGCATTACAAATACATGCTAAAAGACTATGAAGCCAGAAACTAAAAGTCAAAACCAATCACAGAATAAATGCGTTTTTTCCTGTATCTACTCACTATATCTAAAGATCAGCTTTACTAATTTCTACCTTTTTTACTATTGCTTAGCCCACATCTAAATCTCTTATTCGAGTATTCAAACTGCTTTAGTTTCCTACCAACTCCTTTGATTATGTACATACTGAAAGTTTTGTATACAAATACAACTGTAACAAAAATATCTGCAGTGAACTATGTTTCCCTCCCACCAGAAAAAATAAACGTGTTTATTAAAATTCCTTACCCAAATTACCAAAATGTAGAGTTAGTAGAGTCTATAGGTCAAAACAGGATAACTACATTTAAATCCACCATGGAAATACTATTACTTAGGAAACAACACAGATAAAATATAAATCTTCCCTATTTTTAATAATCAATACAGCAATTAATTTGCAAAAGAAGGGGAGCAGAAAAAGGTTATAGAGAGAGGATCTTCAAGATTATAAAGAACATTTCCATTCACCATTCTGTCCATATAAACAATGACAAAAGGAAGACACAGTGTCAAAACTTATTTACCACATAACAATCAAAATAAACTGAGACTTTAATTCAAGATATTTCCTTAAAATTGTCTCTAGAAGGCATTGGTAGTTTTATATTAATACTTACGAACAATTCATGTTTTACTAATTTGATGTTCAATTAAGAGTCTATTTTCTAACTTGAATACACAAGAGGGTAATGTGTGTAACATACAAAAAAGATGAAAAAAATACAGCAAGATTTGTCTTATATGCAGAACATAAACAATATGTAAGTCAAATGTAGATAGTAACAGTAATTCCAAGAATACCTTTTACTTTTATAAGTAATTTTATCATAAGAAAATTTGACTTTCGAGTAGATCAATAAAATGAGAATTGCTTTTGTCTTAGCATATCTGTTTTTAGATTTTAAACTACTGACTCCCTTAGCTAATTTCCATTTAACTATCCTGCCTTAGCAAATATGTTTCTTTTTTTAGCTTTTGATTAAGTATGTCTATGGCATGCTGACTGCACTCAACCAATAAGCCTTTTAATGTGTTATAATAACACACTTTGATTCCAATAATTGAGTTAGATGCTTAAAAAGACAATTGTTGGTTTCTAAACCTGTCTATACCAATTTACTTATTCTTACATAATGTAATTTATGTACTGTAATGTTAATTTATATTAACATTATTTAAGTCATGGACTACATACAGTAGAAAAAGAGAGTTGTGTCTATGCAAACATAGGATGGCTAAACAAAAGTGAAGTACTGTTTCAAAATTAAATGAAGGCGACACAGTTCAAATATATTCTAGGAAACCTGAAAATTCAGAAAGAGCTTATACCTAGTGTTTTTTAAGTATTTTCAAAAGTGCTTATTCCAGTCAGCAGCGGTGGCAAAAATGCCTTTAGTTCCAGCACTCAGGAGGCAGATGCAAGAGGATCTTTGTGAGTTTGAGGCCAACCTGGTCTACAGACTGAATTCCAGAACAGCCAGGACTACACAAAGAAGCCCTGTCTCGAAATACAAAAACAAACAAAAAAGTATTTATTCCACTTTAGGGCAATTGAACTGCAGACCACACATTATATAAAAAGTTAACAAAACAGAACTCTCAACTTCATAAGAAAATAATGGTATAAGATCTGTATGAAAAAAATAATAAATAAATATATTTTTGTTTTGATAAATAATTTAAGTAAGGATAGTTATTTTCCCAATTAAACTTTTTAAATAACCTATGGATTGTCCCAATCTCACCAGTTATGAAATAACCTGTCACCTCTTTTTTCCTGAAACACTTAAATTGGTTTGAAAAGACAGCTGAGTAAAACCTTCATGCTTATAGTATGCAGTAGTACACTCCTGGGCAAAGGGCAAGGATTTCACAGCTCTGTAACATGCACTGAGAGCAGTTCTGATTAGCTATTGAGTAGGGAAAGGTACTTACTGTGATTACAGCCTTGCTAAGACAGATGGATCCCCTGCAGCCATATTCTGTCTCATCTTCAGATTTGTAGTAACTCAGGGTATTATTTTTCAAAACTACCCAACGATCTTGCCACCCATGAATATAGTTTGTCCACTAGGGATGAGAAGAAGAAAAAGAAAAGGTTAAAAAAAAAATAAAGTCAGTATTTTAGAAATTGAGGCATTCCAAAATTTTAACACAAAACTTTGAAAAGCTCTAAAAATTACAATAAACAGTAAAAAAGATTAAGTGATAAAAAATCGAGATGCTTCTTGTATATAATGATATTCAGTAATTTTAGCTTAATAGGTAAGAAATAAAAAATAAAACATTTTCTTCTACATTTATAAAATTCTGTCATGATCTTTGCATACTTTTAGCTTCCCTTCTTCATCATCATTTTTTAAAGATTTATTTTTTGTGTATACAGTGCTCCGCCTGCATGTATCCCTGCAGGCCAGAAGACAGCATCAAATCTCATTATAGATGGTTGTGAGCCACTATGTGGTGCTGGGAATTGAACTCAGGTCCTCTATCAGAGCAGTCAATGCTCTTAACCTCTGCATCACCTCTCCAACCCCTCTTCATCATCTTTATGACATTTAAACTGTTTGATTACTACATAAGGTAACATGCTCAACAAATCAGTTACATGGTCTCTCTCTCCTACACTAAATACTGCATGGGCTTCTGAAGAACTATAAAACCAATCACCAGCAAAATGCTACTCTGTACATTAGTCTCATGTGAAAATCGTATGATGGTCATAATTCCATCAAAGAAAAATCTACATCATTAATCTTTATTAAGTTCACAGTAGTTTTAGCTTTTCCCCTAGAGAACTGATGACCGTATATTTAAAATGATTAAATAATTTACAAGTTTCCCTCAAATTATATTTTTCTGAGAAGCACTAATACAAATATAAAGTTGGATCATTTAGATCGTCCATCATGATTTCTGTGTTGCTAAGGTCCTGACAGAGTAAAGTTCCCAATCAAGAAACTGCATAGGTAGATATCTAATTGATAGGAATACTTGATTTTTCATGTTATTTAATGTCCGGTGTTTTAACATAACTATTCTAAAAACAATTTAAACTGGATTGTTACTCATGCATTAGCTCAGGTTCTTTACTCACTGAGAAATCTTTACTGTTTCTATTTCCTGATTAAGCACATTTGAGACTGGTTCTGCTTTGAAGTCTAATCTTCAGTATTGTAAGCCATCTCTGGGAGCTCACCCATGCTGACGGTTTAACTCACTCTTTTAAGAGGTCTCTGGGCACTATCTCCTTATTTCTAACAGCTTCTGACTCAACCAGCACTTAGAAATTCACTTGAAACAAACAACAGTCCAAACAAAACTGAAATCACCTTCCCTATAAGGTATATTTCCTCCCTCCCTATGTTCCTGTTTTCTTGGTTGTATTACTACATCCGCAGTCATGGGGACTGAAGCTGGCTTAACACCAGATACATGAACAGAAGAGTAGAAATAGGACTGAACAGACCCAATTTTGGTACCTGTGCTGGGAGAGCTTGAACAGGTTACTTAACTTTTGTTTCTTTGTATGTTGTTTGAATGGTTGAATAAAACAGTGAAAATGACTGGCACAGTTACACAGGACACTCAATACCTGACTGTTTCTTTCCCCATAGCGTATTACCGTACCTTTCCCTGATATCAACTTTTAAATTTGCCCTGTCTTCCCAATTTTCAATGATTTCCATCCAATAATCAGTTTAATAGATTCTTAAGAAGTCTTACCCCTCTTAACCTACTTTTAAGAATAATCTTGAGTATACTTGTTAACTTATGAAGCGTATTAATGAGACTCCAGCCTTGAAACTTACATCAACAATTTCATATTCACTATCACATTAAAGGGACAACTTAGCATTTTAAAACCTCTATAGATTAATCTTACCTTGATGCCCATTATTATCCTTTATTAGATGTAACTGTGGCTATGTTGCTCTCTATGTGTTTCTTTATCAATCAAGTGTCTCTCTTAGAGTTATGATTACATAAACAAGGATTAGAACAATGCCTGGCTTGTCCTATTAACTCAAGTTTGATGCATAATATGCATAGGTAAAGAAGCTTAAAAATCAACATCTCTCTCTAGATCCTTTCTAAGGTGAAAGAGGACCTCTAGTGAGTGTGTTAATAATTTGTTATTTTCTTATAGTTGAACCAACAAATGGCATAAGCTTTAGGACTCAATAAATGTTTTATTTGCTATTATTAAACCAAGAAAGCAGGGTTTTGCCTTTTCTCTGCCCCTTCATTTTTTTCCACTTATCTATTTAACACAGGCAATGTTGCATATTAGATATTATTTAAAAAAGTAAGATTCCGCCGGGCGGTGGTGGCGCACGCCTTTAATTCCAGCACTTGGGAGGCAGAGGCAGGCGGATCTCTGTGAGTTCGAGACCAGCCTGGTCTACAGAGCTAGTTCCAGGANAAACCCTGTCTTGAAAAACCAAAAAAAAAAAAAAAAAAAAAAAAGTAAGATTCCTTCATGTTGCTATGTTTAGCATTCACAAATTCAACAACAAAAATTAAGAGTCAGAACCAAGTTCCATACAAAATGATACAGGGATTCAAAGAAAAGAAATATTGAATATTTATGTAATCAAAGGCTTTATGGAAAGAATGGCATTTGGGATGGACTTAAAGAGTCAAGTATGCTAGGTCATGCCTATAATCCTAGCATTTGAAAGCTCTGGAAAGTGAGTCATGCGTTAGAGACCAGTGTGGTCAATACAGCAAAGCTCTATCTCAAAAGAAAGAACCAAAGTGGTGGCCTACACCTTAAATACTAACATTCAGAAGACAAGACAAGAGGCAGGGAAATCTCTGTGAGTTTGAGGCTAGCCTGGTCTAAGCAGCAATTTCTAGGCCAGCCAGAGATAAGACAGTGAGGTCTTAAGCGATAAGGTAAGCAGACAGCACGTGCACGGTGTGCACGGTGACGAGAGACCCGGAAAAGTTGGCTAAGACTTCATTTATCCAGGCTCAGCTGCTCTCAAGTACCAAGGTGTGAACCTTCCTCAACGTGTGCCATCCTATTTGTCATAACTACATGGAATCACTACTTAACTAGGTCTTTTGGAACACACATGATTAAGAAATATGTCTCACAGGTATTTCTGATTACTCTTTAAGAGGGAAAACACTTTTGGACTGGCATGTTTTTACTTAAATTTCAATTTCCTAAATTCCAGACCCATCCCATTTTATGAAACAAGAAAGAAAATGGAAAACTATTTGGACTTATCTACATAACTAAACAGGAGGAAAAGAACAGATGTTGAAAACTAACTCTTGTTTAAATTATCAGGTAAATTACGAAGGGTTCAAATTACAAAAGACACATACTTTAAAAAACATGCGTGATCCATAGTGTGAATGTATGTATTCAGTATAAAGTTCCTTTGATGAGGCTACAGTAGAACACTTACCTAGCATGCATGATGCCACTGGGTTTGCTCTCTAGTAATGTCCAAAAGTAAACAAAGCACTTTGTAGAAAACATAAGCTAGCCATATGGCTCAGACTGTGAAGTGCTTGTTATACATGCATGAAGACCTGAGTTTGATCCCTAACACCCAAATAAGAATGCCAGGCACAGTGGTGGCATATTCCTAGGGCCAGAGAAGTGGAGACAAGAGGATCTTTGGGGCTTGCTGACCAACAAGTCTAGCTAAATTGCAAGCTCTGGGTTTACTTTGACACCCTGTCTAAAAAAACAGGGTGGAGAAGGATTGAGAAAGACACCAATTTACATCTCTGGCCTCCAGGCAGGTGTACTCATATGTACACACAAACACATATGTAAATAAAAGTTCCCATAAAACATATATATATAACTATATATGTATATATGTGTATATATTTGTTAACCATACACACACATATATAACTATATATATATATTTTTTTTTTCAAGACAGGGTCTTACTATGCAGCTCTGTCTGTCCTAGAACTCATGGTATAGATCAGGCTGGCCTGGAATTCACAGCTATCCACGGGCCTCTGCCTCCCAAGTGCTAGGATTAAAGGTGTGGACCACTACACTGAATAATCATATAACCATACATTCTTAAACTTCCAGAAAATTTTCTTTAGAGCTGTTAATAGAATTTTTACTCACACATTGATAGTATATACACAGAACAATCAAAATGAAAACAATTCCCTTTTAATGGACATAATCAATATATTCCTATACATTTAAATGCAAGAGAGTTCTCCTTAAAAAATGATTCTGGGAGACAGGGCCTTGCTATTAAGGTAAGTTAGTTGGCCTGGAACTTGCAATCCTCCTGCTCTGCCTCCTGGGTGCTAGAATTACATGAATATACAATTGTGCCTGCCTTCCAGGTTCAGATTCACATTATACTTCAGATGCTAATCTGAATAAAATAGATCACAAAGCATGAGCTCTTTTTTCATCTGTCATTCCAATCTCTCACTCTGCAAAAAGTGATGATCAAGAAGTCAAAAGTAAGACGGGCGATAGTGGTGGCACTAGCCTTTAATCCCAGCATTAAGGAGGCAGAGGCAGGAGGATCTCTGTGAGTTCATGGCCAATCTGGTCTATAGAGTGAGTTCCAGGACAGCCAGCGCTACACAAAGAAATTCTGTCTCAAACAAACAAACAAATCAAAAGTATAGGTTGTTTCATAAAACACTTGAACCACACACTGATATAGCGGTCTGCTTCTCATCTAATGGCAAGTAACGAAACTCTCAGAATCAGGAGAGACAACCCATTTTACAACCATTTGAAAATGCAAACTTATTATACAACGTGTTCACTACAGATTCTTAAATTATAAAGATACATTAATCTCAATAAACACTGGGGAGCTTCACTCAACTGCAAGCATTATATTAAAATTTCAAGAATGATCACAGCATCAAACACAACATAATTTTCTACTATGTAAATAAAACTTAACACTTGGAAGCTTTGTATCTGACATACTGAAGTCTGGCCCAGGCCTTCTCTCTCCAGCTAAAGACACTGTAATAGCCTAATCTCAAACAATTCCAGAAATGATGTTCAAGAACACTGGCAGCAGAGTGATTTCTTAATGGCCAATAGCACATGACTTGGTATCTTATGACCAGCTTGTTAAGGGACCAGCCCCAACTCTCCCCCTGGAAACACTGCTAGCTCTAAGCATTTCTTAAAGTTTAACAGGAAAGGACAGGGAAGTCAAAAGGGCTGAGTCTTTCCACAACAAAAATGTAAAACACAAAATCCCTCATTTACAGCCCTACAAATGCTATCTGGGCTTTTAAAAAAACGTGAAAAGAAGCTTTTAAAAGTACAGGGGGTGCGAGTGTGTGTGTGTGTGTGTGTGTGTGTGTGTGTCTGTGTGACAAAAATGTCCTTCCTTAGTGCACAAATACTGTATTATTAAATAATGCTCCTTTTCCTTAACTTTATAAAGGTCGGTCTTCACTATGACACGTTCCAACTTACTATTAATATTTCTTATCCAAGCGTGACAATTCAATAGCTCTTTTCTGAACTTGGGTAAGGAGGGGTAAAGTACAAAAGTGCTGCACACGCTTTCTACACTCAAGATCACTCACACTTCAAAGTTTACTATCTCAGATTTTAAGGCCAAACCCAGGCTTGCCTAAACCCGCTAGAGCTGCACACCAACCCACCCCGCCCCAAGATATTCTGGTGGGGACCTCTGAAACAATATAGTTTGAAAGGTCCATGTAACCGCTCTCGCGTCCAGGACTTCAGACACCACGGTTGCCCAACCCAGATTCCTACACTCCAGACAGCTGCCTCCTTGGCTTCCAAGTAACCAGATGCACCTTGCCTTCCAAACCGGATCGCAGATTGTACACGCTTTCCAAGGTCCTCGGTCCTTGGAAAAGCTGACAAGTTCCTGGGGACTGGGAGTATTGAGGTGGGGGGGGGGGGCAGTTCCAAACGTCTCCTATCCCACCGCTGGTCAAACACTCATTCCAGGCGGACCTTTCGGCCCCGCACCCCAGCACATTCCGCAGCCCCCGCCCCGGGACAGTGGGTGCCTCCAGTCCAGCCCCACCCCAGGTCCAGAGCGGCTCCCCTCGCCTCGCGGCAGGTGAGTCCCGGCAGCGGGTCCCCGGCCCCCCGCAGGCTGCTCACCTTGCTGAGGACCCCGCAGCGCTCTATAGGCGGCCCAGACTCCGTCTCCGGATCCTCCTCCGAGCCCGACGAGTTCCAGCTCTGGTTATCCGACATGGAGGCGCGACAGGCGAGCAGGAGACCGGCCCCCGCTCCGCGAGCTGCGCCAGTGCAGGCGCCCAGTCCCTGGAGTGAAGGGTCGGGGGATGGCACAGCCAAGAGTACCCGCTCCGGGGCGTGCAGGAACAGGAAGAGGGACGGAGCGCGCCCGCTGCGCCGCCGCCGCCGCGCCTGACACCGAGCGGACCAGGGAAGGAGGACGAGCGGCGAAGAAAGCCTGCCCTTCCAGCCGTCAGCCGCCGTGGCCGTGACCCCTGCGCTGCACCCGGCGCCGCCACCTGAACTCGGCCCCCTAGGTGCCAACCTCAGTCAGGGAGGGAGGAGGGAAGAAAGACGGGAAGAGCCAAGCCAACGGCAGAGACCCAGGTCCGCTCACACCTCCGCTACCGCCGCCATCTTCCTGCCGGGCCCACTATTTACCCTCCCTCCCCTCGCCGCTCCCTCCCCTCCGTCCTCCCATCCTCCCTCCACCCCGCCCCGAGCCCCTCCCGGCGGCTCACGACGCTCCCTACCTCCGGCCCTCCCGGGTGACGACGGGTAGGGAAGGAGGCGGAGCGGGGAGAGGGGAGAGCTTGACAGGGAAGCCGCTGCGCTGCATTCTGGGAAGGCGGCCGCTCGGTCCGCCGCGCAGCCTCCTGGGAGTTGTAGTCGCAATCCTAGGCAACTGGTGGGTGTCCCGGGCGCGCGGAAGGCTGGTTTCCTGGGGGAACCTTCTGAGGGCCAGTGGTCTTCTTTTGACAGTTGTGTGGCCCTTCCGTCCAGCCGGGCTTCTGATTCCGCCTTGCTTGTTTATGACGATCCCTCGATCCCTACTAACCAGGACGTGAGAACCCTAAGGTGAGGTTGTCGGGTTGTGCGCAGCTGCTTTCCGGAAAGCCCGGGAACATCTTTGCGACTTGCCTGGGCAAGGATGTCAGGGGTTCAGCCACTTCACTATGGGCTGGAGGTTGTGACATCTCCAGTCACAAACTGAAGGTTTTTCCTCAGTGCCACGGCTAATCCCGAAGCACTGCTGTCTATCTCGTTAGTAATTAGACTTAATACTTGAGGCTTACTGCTGTTGAGGGAAGAATTCCTTCAGACTGTTTTCATAAGCGTTTCACATTGTTAAATTTATAGAATTTAGCCGGGCGGTGGTGGCGCACGCCTTTAATCCCAGCACTCGGGAGGCAGAGACAGGCTGATATCTGTGAGTTCGAGGCCCGCCTGGTCTACAAGAGCTAGTTCCAGGACAGACAGAGCTACACAGGGAAACCCTGTCTCGAAAAATGTAACAAATAAACAAAAAATTATAGAATTTTTATATTGTGGAAAGTAATGTTGAGGTTGTCAGAGAACAAATAACGTTGAAAAAGGTTTTTATAAAAAGTGAAATAAATCAGATTATATCCTTAAATTTTCTCTTAGGTGTGAACAGCGTCTTTCCGAAACTCACGTCAAGGTCTGTTTTCCTCCCCTAATACAGGAAAGGCTTTTCTATCATAAAGGTTGAAACGCAAGTTTTATTGACCGAGAAGGAATTAGACAATAGGTGGCTATCAATTTCCTGATAACTCCTAACTTTGAAATTCCTTATTAAAGTGTAGAAAGAATTTCTGTTTGCTACCCATTTGGGAAGGTAAGAGGACATTTGAGTGTGGGGATTAAGGCACAATGGCAAGGAGGAGACTCTGCCTACTGACAGGAAGTGGCTCTGAGAAGTACTTGCGACCATCTTCATTTCTGTAGATTGGGGCCAAATACAGTAGATTCTAAATCAGTTTCCTTTGTAAAAATAATGGCAGTGCACCATTAAAAGACATTCAAACGAATAAAATTTTAAGAGATAAAGCTTTTAAGAATGCCTTGTCAGCCGCACGGTGGTGGCGCACGCCTTTAATCCCAGTACGTGGGATGCGGAGGCAGGAGGATCTCTGTGAGTTCGTAGGCCAGCTTGATCTACAAAGAGAGTTCCAGGACAGCCAAGGCTGTTACACAGAGAAACTCCTGTCTCAAAAACAGAAAGAGAAAATTTAAATAAATAAAGAAAGAAAACCTTGTCAAGCTGTTAAAACATAATCCAAGGTTATCGTTCAACACACACAGAGCTACTTTGTGAATTGCCAAGAGTATGCATTTAGAATGGTTTGCTTTGCTTCGTGAATCTAATGTGGTTGAGACTTTCTAATTCTTGTACTAGACTTTAGAATCATTGCTCTTAAGTAAAATGGTTGTGAATATTGAGAAAGTCGCTTCATAATGCAATTTAGAACCCTAGAAATAGTGTTACATTTAATTCTGGAATTGAACCTTCTATTGTATTTTCAGCCTCACCTAGGTTTGAATAATTGTGACCACCAACACCCAGCTCCCACTTACTCAGTTGAAAATTGCTTCATTATATTTAGTATTAATATATGAGACATTGCCTTGCTACATTGGTCCATTGTACTAAAGGCTAAAGTAGTTTAAGTACAGAAGATTTTTGTATACCGACTAGAGTGACACCTTAGAGATTTGTGATTTCCATTATTACAGTTGGAGGAAGGAAATAGCGGTTCAAAGATGACGTACTTTATTTATTTCATAATAAATATAGATGATAGCTTCGTAGTTGTGTGTCTTACAGAGGGCTTCTCTAATCCTTGTGTAGTATTCTTTATTTTAATTGGCTTCATTTTTAGACCCGTATACCATGGAATTTATTTTAAAATACAGAATAGGGTAGGAAATTAATTATTGTTGGGTTTTGTTTGTTTGTTTTGCAAATGGGCATTTATTTGGGCCCAGCATGTTATTGAACAGTCTATTCTTACTCTGATACAAATATGCTACTTTTATGGTATATAAAAATCCCCATATATAGTCCTGCTACTGGACAGCATTCTTTTTCATTGATATATTTATATCTATACCAGTATTTTACTGACTTAATTAACTGTTTAGTTTTCATATACAATTAATAAATTTTTATGATATTCTTTTTCATTTGGATGCTTTTCATATCTTCTCTTCCAAATGAATATGAGGGTAGCTTGTTGAAATGTTTAAAAAAAATGTGGTTTGATTTGGGACTAGGAAGATGGCTCAGTCAGTGAAGTTCCTGATGTTTAAGCATGAAGTTTTGAGTTCAGATCCCTAATATCCTCGTAAAAGCCAGGCAAGGCAGTACACATAGTAATTCCAGAGCCATCTAACTAGAGACATATAGAACCCAAGAGCTTACTAGCCTGCCAGCCCAGCTGAAATAATGGGTTCCCAGGATCTGAAAGAGACCGTCCTTGTCCTAAAACAAGGTGGAAAGCCATTAAAGAAAATACTCAAAGTTAACCCCTAGCTTACACATTCTCTCTCTCTCTCTCTCTCTCTCTCTCTCTCTCTCTCTCTCTCTCTCTCTCGTGCGCACACACGTACATATACATGAAATAACGAAGTATGAAGATTTGAATTATAAAGCAATTACGTCCTTACAGTATTATTTATATTAGCCAGACACCTTAAGTATGTGATCTGACTTTTATCTTAAAAGTCTTGTAAGTGGAGCATTGCTGGTCCTATTGTCCCATAAAGAATGAACTTAAGCACGGGGAGGCTGAGTCACTTACCCAATGTTTCATGGCTACTAAGTGGCAGAGTTAAGATTAGAACCCAAGACTCATTCACTTCCAAGCACCTTTTTCTGTGCTTTTTAATGTATCACTGGGAGACAATGGATAAAAAAATGTATTCTATAGATAAGTGCATCCAAGCCACTATATGAAAATGTGTTCTGTAGATTAGAAATCCAAGCCACTATATGTGTGTGTTCTATAGATAAGACAGCAAAGCTGCAATATATAAAAACAATGTTTTGTAGATAATAATCCAACCCTTATAGATGAAGCACTATATAGTTCTATAAATAAAGCACTCAAGCCACTATATAAGAAATGTGTTCTATAAATAAGGCATCCAAGCCAATATATATATAATGTTCTATAGATAAGACCATACAAGCCATATATTTAAAAAAGTTCTGTAAATGAGACATTTAAACCACTATATTAAAAAGTGTGTTCTATAGATGAGACCATACAAGCCATATATTTAAAAATGTGCTCTATAGATGAAGCATTCAAGCCACTATATTTTTTAAAAATAATGTTCTATAGATAAGGTATCCAAGCCACTCTATAAACAAAATGTGTTCTATAGATAAGGCATCTAAGCCACTATTTTAAAAATGTGTTCTATAGATAAGACATCCTAGCCACTATAAAAATATATGTTCTATAGATAAGGCATCCAAGCCACTATATAAAAAGATGTGATCTATAGATAAGAATACAAGCCACTCTATAAAAAAGTGTGTTCTAAAGATAAGGTATCCAAGCCACTATATATATTTTTTTAAAGATGTGTTCTATAGATAAGATATCCAAGTCACTATATTCTTTTTAAAAAATGTGTTCTGTAGATAAGGTATCCAAGCCGCTATGCTTTTAATTCAGCCAGCGACTCTTAGCATTTCCCGATTGTGTCCTCTGCTGTCTTATTTGCCTAACATCTGTTCTGTAGATTTCATTATTCCCTTCTATTTCTAATATTTGAGATGAATGACTTAATCGCAGAAAAGTTAAATAATTTCCCATAAGTCATAGTAAAGATGTGTTTGGGGTTTGAGCCCAAAATACAGATTTCAGAGTTCCTTCTTAACCCACTTGAGTTTTCCCTCAATTCCCTCTGCTAATTCTTCCACCTCAACTCCCTCTAGTATAAAGTACCACCACCAAAAACTATGACCAGCTAAAAGTGGAGGGATTTTGTAAGAGCCATGATTTTGCAATCTTCAAAATAAAGGTGTTAATTTGTGAAATAGAGGTGCTAATCTATGAACCATGGCAGTCTAAAAAATCAAGCTGCATGGAGCCCTAATCCTGCTTTCCAATTGGCTGTTTGGAGGATTGTTAGTTAGAGGCCAAGCCTAGGCTACATGCCAAGACCCTGTCTCACAAAACCAAACAAACAAATCTAGAGAAGAGGTGAACTAAATATAGCATATTAATAGTATAGCTATATTGGTAACCCTATTTTCATGACTGGAATAATTATCTAGGTGGTGGTAGTAGCAATCATTCAAGCTTTCTTCTGTATTATTTTATATGGAAAACACCCCCAAATATATGCATGGTTATGAGTGTGGGTGTATGTTTATACTAGTTAAAGTGTCCTGGCACCTCTTCAAACCCAGTCCTGTAAATTAACTTTCAACTTACGGTTATTTGTCTTTTTAATCCCTGCCCCAAGTATTTTCTTCTCCATGGCTGAGAGAAATAATGATCGTAGCAGATCTTTCCTCACCCTGTTGATGTCTGTTTTTTCATTTTGTAGGGGAGACAAGTGCTTTACTTAACCCAAGCTAGCCTAAGCATGTTGCTAATTCTCCTGCATCAGTCTCACAAATGCTGGGATTACGAGTGTGAGCCACGGTGTCCACCTCTTCATTCTTCATGTTACGATGCATAGTGATTAAATCACACCTGCTGTCTACCAAGAAAGGACTTTGTGACACATCCCCATTGAGAAGCACTAATGTAATATTGTTGTTCATTTGGTTTGGTTTGGTTTGGTTTGGTTTGTTGCAATTGTCTGAATCTCTTTGGGGATAGATTTCTACTGGGATTCTGAGTTTACCGTGTATTAGATTACACTCCGTCATACTGTGTCTTGAGTTCCCCGTCCTTGCTTCAAGGGTTTCCAGTAGAGAGACAACAGTAGAGTAGGACCTGAACAAGCGATTGTAAGGAGGTGGTGGACAGTTATGGTTTCAGAATGAGTCACAGGGGGACAGCAATTTAATTATTTATTATGGTTGACCAGTTGGGTACTGAAATTGCTTTTCTTGAAGGTTCTGTTGACTAGCAGAGGCAGAAATAAATTCAAATTATTTCCAATATGAGAAAATTTCAGAGATCTCAACTGGTTTTGTATATATTGAAAACTTAAAATAAGGTGTTAGTGTTTTTCTATCCACCTAGGGCTTCCTGGTATGTTTTATCTGAATTTTTGTGGTCTCATTAGCTTTCTATTCTCAACTTGCAAAGAGAAACAGATAGTTGTCTGGCAAATGGTATAATCAGTTTTTTCCCAAAAGTATGGTATTCAAGGCTGCTCTCTCTCTCTGGTTTGTTGACAGTGGGACTTTGACTAGAAGCAATCAGCAGCATATCTAGTACATATTACTTTCATTATAGTCTGTTTTTAACTATATTTTAACTATATGAGGTGGGAGGCATGGAAAAACATAATTTAGTACATATGAAAACCCATCGATATGCCCCACCCAGAAACTGATTCTTTTTTAAAATCATACTAGCATATGATAAAAACTTAAATGTACAAATTAGACAACATGTTGCATTCTCCCACTAGAATTTGAGTTCCATTGATGGACACATTTTAAGCCATTCTTATAATTTTAATATTAATAACAGTGCTGAGCACATAGAAGGCATTCAAAATAATTAATGTGTAAACAGTTTCAAATAATTTAAAAAGTATACACATAGAAGGTATTATGTTGACTACTATGGGAATTTGAGTATAGTAGGTTAAAAAAAGCAAATGGGTAGGAGTTGGACTTCCTATTCTCAAGGAGATTATAACAGAAAACAAGTAGATTAAAAGGTGCATATTCAAATATAATTATTAAACTGGTGTTTTATAAGTTACAGACAGCAAATTCTTCTACTATCTGATAGAGATAACCGAGTTCTTTAACCCTCTTATCTAATCTTCCTACTGGCTCTCTCAAGGCCATTCGTTCCAAGCTGTCTGAGTTAGAGCTGTTCATTAGGTATTTTTTAAGAAAAGATGATTCATGTTTCCTGGTCTTATTCCACCATACAGTAGAATGAAATCACTGTACTGTAAACTTACGGATCTCAATGACTTCTTCAATATGACATGTAGATAAAATTCTGGAAAAAGTAATTTTCCCAGGCTGTTCTATTATGTAGCCCTGGCTGGCCTCAAACTTGTAGAAATCTTCCTGCCTCTGCCTCTGACAGCTGGGGTTAAAAGCATAACTCCCATGGCCAACATGAAGTTTGGAAACATTTAAGATTTACAGAACTCCCACTCCAGGTTTCTCTGACTTTCCAACTTAACCTGTACTGTTTTGTATCTTTTTCCTTTTCTCTGTTCTGATAAGAGGTCACCGTAGCCTCTGCCAGCGTTCCTCTCTGGCCCATTAAAAAATCATGAAAGTCCTGGGTATAGTGGTGCACTCCTTTAATCCCAACACTTGGGAGGCAGAGTCAGGTGGATCTTTCTGAGTTCAAGGACATCCTGGTCTACTAAGTGAATTCTAGGACAGCCAGACCTATTAAACAGAGAAACCCCGTCTTGAAGAAAACAAAACAAAACAAAAACAAACAAACAAAAATATCACGAAAGCGTCTGCTATTATAGTAATTCATTCTAGGTTCCCAGTAAGTAAATGGTCTTGGGAATTAATCCTAACTGGCTTAATCTGTAGTAACTATAACTTTGGATGTGTATTTAATATATAAACAATTGCTTAATAGTATTATTACTATAATCATTTTTCTTCTCTCTGTATATATCCTAGTTGTCCTGTTATATGCACAATTTATGTATAAATGTACCCAAGTAGATATTCATTTATATAAAATGTACCAAATCCAAATCCATCTATGTTGGCAGAGGCTGCTCAGACCTGAAATAATCACACTGAAACTGTTAATTACAATACTGCTTGACTAATAGCTTAGACGTCTTTCTACTAGCTCTTATATCTTAAATTAACCCATTTCTATCATTTTATATTTTACCATGAGGCTCATGGTTTACAGGTACCAGTGCGCAGAGTCTTTCTCCTCTAGCAGCTTCATGGTGTCTTTTTGACTCCGCCTACTCTCTCTATAAATCTCTGTTTGGATTTCCCATCTGGCTTTACTCTAATAAGTAAGTCATTGGCTGAAAGCAGCTTTTTTATTAACCAATGGCAATTAAACATATTCACAACATACAGAGGGGAATCCCACATCATCTCCCCTTTTCTGTCTAAATAAAAAAGAAGGTTTTAACTTTAACATAGTAAAATTACATATAACAAAACAGGTATCAAGCAAGAATTACAGTTACAATATTTCTATCTATTTTATCTTTTATTATAACTAAGGAAAACTATATTTATAACTTTTTATTCTTTAACTCCATCAAAGACCTTAGTTAACAGAAAGTACATTGTAAGCAACTCCCAAAACTCTAGAATTGACAGAGACATCTTGCTGCCTGGATAATCACCCAAAGTTCTTCTGTAACATTGGGGAATCCAATCTTCAGCCTATATGCCCATGCAGATTTTTCCATGAAGAAGGAAATTTCAAAGACAGTTCTGTCTGTATTGGCAGTTTGTTTGTCACTTTCTTCTGTGTTCTGCAGAATGTCTTGCAGACTCTTTCATGAAGCAGGAACCCTGAAGGACTGTCTCACCTTTAGACAACTTCAGCAGTCATTTTTCTGTGGGTCCTGCATATCCAGTTTATGCAGCATACCATCAAGTAGTCCAAAGAAGAACAGTTTCTTGCCCAAAGGGCTAATAAACTCCATAAGGAGCCTCTTTGATGCCCATCATCCTTCCAGGTAGATTGGTGCTTCCAGGAGCACATATGTCTCATTGTCATGAAAAGTCATAAGTTTTTAAACATTTTATGTGCCATATTCTGTTAGTCTTTGAAATATTTGAAGAATAACTATCCATATGAAATATATCTCTATACATCTAGAAAACCAAACATGACTACAAACTTGATTAGTATAGATGACTATCTATTAATCTGTATTTCTTAATTATACATTTTTAAATAAGCTGAACAAACATAATGCTTTAATCAAGAACAGAACTATACATATGACAAAATTAACCTTAAATTTGTATTAATAAACCAAGATCCATACCAATGCAAAGTATTCATCTTTATGTCATTTCCCCCTTTAAATGAAAACAAATGCTTATAAACTATATTTGGGAATTCAGTCAGTAGAGCATGAGACTCTTAATCTCAGGGTTGTGGGTTTGAGCCCCACATTGGGCACCAATCTGTTGGCAGAAACTGTTCATTTGTTTCCCAGCCACCCAGATCTGAAATAATCACACAGAAACTGTATTAATTACAATACTGCTTGGCCAATAGCTTGGGGTCCTTTCTAGCTAATTCTTATATCTTAAATTAACCCATTTCTATTATTTTATCTTTTACCATGAAGCCCATGGTTTATCAGTACTGACACATGGGCATCTTTCTCCTCTGGCAGCTACATGGAGTCTCTCTAACTCCACCTACTCTCTTTACATCTCTGTTTGGATTTCCAGCCTAGCTTTACTCTGTTAAGCCATTGGCTGAAAGCAGCTTCTATATTAACCAGTGGCAATAAAACATATTCACAGCACACAGAGGGAATCCCACATCACCTCTACCTACATTTTTTTTTTTTTGAGACAGGGTTCTCTGTGTATCTCTGACTGTCCTGGAACTCATTCTGTAAGCAGACTGGCCTTGAGCTCACTGCCTCTGCCTCCCTGAGTGCTGGGATTAAAGACGCGCACCACCACTGCCCAGCTCTACCTACATTTCTAATGATGGAAGCTGTAGTTTCAGAAATATAAAGGACTTTCAAGAAACTTGCATGTAACTTATCTTTAGTATTGATAACATTGCAAAGAATAAAATACTTTTGTAAATATACTCACATATAGGGAGGTTCATAGTCAGCTTAAGCAACCCTGGTTTAGTAATCTATAATGAATTTTAAAGGGCTTATAAAGGTTTTTAAGTGGTAAACAAACTTTTCCAGTAACTAGAACAGCAAATGCAGAACATAAAATTTATCTGATTGAAAGTAGCGTTTTATAATTGATGTTTGATCAATTTATGGTCGCTAATCTTTGCATGAGAATAATCCCACAGCCAAACAGCTGCAGAATTTCTTTTTGCTTATGCTGATATTTCTTTCTCATCATTCCTTTTCCCATGCATGCTGTTGTTTATGGTTATTGTATATTATCCATTACTATTTCCTCTCTTTTGGTGCTCCTGTACATGCCAGTGACAGTATTGGTGGGAAAATTATAATAAGAAGACATGAGAATTACTAAGTAACTAACTTCTATAACCTGTCATGCTGTTTAAGTGACTAGAGAAGAGAAGCATACCTATTGGGTGGTATTTATTGTTTTGGTATTTATTGTTGTGTTTTGTACTGGGAATGGAACTCAGAGCCTTGTGTGTACAAGGCAGATACTATAATATGGGGCTACATCCCCATCCCCATGTCTCTTCTAAATTCTCATTTCAATCCTGGTCCCCGCTTCAGTATTCCAAGAGCCCTGAATCCCTTTTCCAGTTTCCCAAGCCCTTTGATGACTCCTAGCCTTGTGTGGTAGTTTGAATATAATTGCCCCCCCAATCTCATAGGGAGTGTTACTATTAGGAAGTGTGGCTTTGTTGGAGTGGGTATGGCCTCACTGAAGGGAGTGTTGCTGTAGAGGTGGGTTTTGAGGTTTCCTATGCTCAGGATATTTCCCAGTGTCTCAGTTGACTTCCTGTTGCCTGAAAGATGTAGCACTCTCTGCCCCAGGACCACATCTGCCAGTATCCCTCCATTCTCCCCATCATGATAATGAACGGAACCTTTGAATCGCTAAGCCAGCCCCAATTAAATTTTTTCTTTATAAGAGTTGTGTGGTCCTGGTGTCTCTTCACAGCAATGAAAACCTAAGACTCCTTTTCCTCAATCTAGTGAACATACCCTTACCCCAAATATCAGTGTCATATTTCTATTTCCTAAGATAAATTATGATACTAAATAGTAATATTGAGATACTTACAGAGATGGGCATTTTAAATAGACATTTCCTATATTTAACTTGCTTGCTTTTTCTTTATCTAACCATCCACAATCCATTTAGATTGACAGATACCTTATTAACATCTATTACTAGTATTGTTATTATTATCATCATCATAATCATCATTATATGTTGATTATATTGCCATGTGTTATTCTGTTGTTCTGGACTGTTTATATTGTTTACAAAAACAGTCAAACTTTTTTGGTTTTGAGAGTCTTACTGTGTAGCCCAGGCTCGCTTTGAACCTGCCTTCTCTCTGCTCGGTCTCCCAGGTGTTGGGATTATAGGAGCATACCACCAGTCCTTGCACGTTGCTTTAATCATTTTCTGGTTCCTTTTTTTTTTTTTTTTTTTTGAGACAGGGTTTCTCTGTGGACAAGGCTGACCTTGAACTCACAGAGATCCACCTGCCTCTGCCTTCCAAGTGCTGGGGTAAAGCATGCACCACCACAGCCTGACTAGTTGCTTTCATCTTTAAGGTGACTTTCTATCTGTTTTGGACTTCTTCTGTGTTGATTTTTGTGAAAGTGACTTTCTGAGAGAGCTGTACTTGAAAGTAGTTGGGGAAAATGGTTGACATGGGTGCTTATTCCTACCATACAGCATTGCATACAATTTGTCCCCAGAGAAAATGCTGACATCGATTACAGATGAGCAGTGATAGGCAGAGGACAAGTTTTGAAAGTCACTTCTTCCACGGTGGCATTCAGGGGTCAAACTCAAATCATCAGGCTAGTATACAAGTACTTTTACCCCCTGAACCATCTCACTGGCTCCGTCCACACATTTCTAGGGAATTTGGAGGCTGAAAGGAATGAAGGTCATGGGGGTAGGCAGAATGGAGTGCCGTGGAAACCCCCTGGAAGTGGGGGAAGGGAAACTGCAATCAGATATAATGTATGAGAGAATAAAAATAATAATTAAAAAAAAGAAAGGGCAGTCACTAAGAGCCGTCTGTTCTCTGCTGTTAGTGTAGAACTTGCGTGAAGTTAAAGGAGAGCTGCACTTTAGTGAGACCAGAGGACACTCAGGAGCTGTGTCTATGACTTCATTTGAAAAGTGTTATGTTGTTACTGCGTTTGACACCTCTGCCATTTGCTGATAGCAATACAGGACAACTTAGAAATTAACAGTAGAGAACCAGAATCAATGTCAAGGTTAGACTGAAAGTAGCCTCAGAGCTCTCTGCAAGAGGGAATGGTGAAAGGGACAGGAAAATAAGCTTGTGTCTGCAATTCGGTAGGTTCTTTTCAATTCAGTAGGTTTACATGGAGTGTAACCTAACAACTTGGTTTCTCATTAACAACATGACCCTGTCCCATGATCCAGTCTTTATTTGTAATTTTATATTTGAATAGTAATTTTACAGATTGTAAAAATAAATATTGTAGCAACACAGTATCAGAAAAGGTACTATAGGAGAACATTTTTTATCCTTGCCTAAGGACATACGTACACGTCCCTTAAAATATGTGTACCTTACTATATATCTCAAATAAAATAGAATGTATCCACTCAGCATTTCTTTTTTATGGACAGATTTTATTTTTTTAATTTAATTATTTTATTATCTATCTATGTAGAGTGTGTGTGTGTGTGTGTGTGTGTGTTTCTAAGCAGGGTCTCCCTGTATAGTAGCTCTGACTATCCTAGAACCTACTCTATAGACTAAGCTGGCCTTGATCTCAGAGGTCCACCTGCCTCTGCCTCCCAAGTGCTGGGATTACAAGTATCTGCCTCCACCACCCAGGTGAACAGATATTTTTGCTGCCGTGATCTAGTAGCCAAGAACTTGTCAGCCTCTCTCCTCCTGCCTACAGTGAACAATCAGAAACAGTGAACTTCTGTAAAATACAAATTTACTGACTGGAGAGAGAGCTCATTCAGTAAATTGAGTTTGATCCTAAGAATCAGTGTTTAAAAACAAAATAGCCAGCATCACACACTTTTAATACTAGCAGTGGAGAGTGAAAATCGGAGATCCCTGGAGATCCCTGGCTAGCCACCCTATCCTACTTGGTGAGTTCCAGGCCATTGAGAGACCTGGTCTCAAAAGAAAGGTAGATAAGGCGTGGGAGATGGCTCAGTCGGTAAAATGTTTCCTTAACAAACACAAGAACCTGAGTTCATATCCCAGAACCTATGTGAACAGCCAAGCACAGTGATCTATCTGTTCCTGTAATCCAGTGATAATGAGATGAAATTCCTAGAAGCTTGGTAGCCAGTGAGTCTTACCTACTTGGCTGTCATTTAGGCCAGCCAGAAATCCTTTCTAAGCAAATGTTGGAAGGTGCCTGAGGAGAGATGGTTCTCAGACCTCTACATAGACAACCACATCCACACAAAGGTGGGTGGTGCCTGAGGAAAGACACCTGAGGTAGTCTTTGCCTCCGCATGCTCATGCATATACATCTGTACATACAAACGTGTACACACACACATATACACTATAGCTTTAACTTTTCATAGTTTTAAATTCTCCTGAGTTTACTTCTGAGTTAAACATTTTCATTGTTACAGAGCCCAGAAACCTTTGCAAAGCATGCAGCTCCTCAGCAAAATAGAAATGCATGAGCTGGGCCTGGGAGTTTATTTTGGATTGACACTTTATTTGATTGCTTCAGAGTATTTCTCATTGTATATTAAGGAATATAGATTTCACGGACTCAGGGACACATCTGTAATCTCAGCACTCAGGAAGGAGGATCCTAAATTGAAGGACAGCATGGCCTGCATTATGGTGAGATGGAAGGGAAGATGGTGTCAGTTGTATCTCAGTAGGGGAAAGTAGGTAGAGTGGATGGATATTTTAGCAGGCGTCTATCCCGTTCCTCCTCACTGGGACAGACGAATGAATAGGCTAAGGGCAATCAGAGAGTGTGTGAGTCATGTGTGGGGTGCTGCACAGCTGTAATCCCACCCGCCACAAGTAAAGGGCTGTTTAGGCTGCATAGCAAGAAAACAGCATTTAATTGGGAGCTTGCATTCAGTTTCCGGGGGTTAAGTCAATATCATCGTGGTGAGGAGCACGGGAAGGTTAGTCAGTGGTCATGGAGAGAAGCATGGCAGGAGACAGGCAGGCACGTCTGCTGGAGCAGTAGCTGAGGACTCACATCTGATCTGCAAGCTGCAGACAGAGAGAGGGGGAGATTGAGAAAGAGAGCGAGAGAGACTGGGCCTGATAGAAGCTTTTAAAACCTCAAAACCCATCCCCAGTGACACACCTCCTCCAGAAAGGTCACACAACCTAATTCTTCCTAAACAGTCAGACACACTTGAGAGCCTGACATTCAAATGTATCAGCCCATGTGGGCCATTCTCATTTAAACCACAGCAGTCCCCAAAAAGCAGGCTTCCGCCTGTGGTGAAAACTTGAGTTTTCTTTTGATGCATACTCTTAGTTTAGAAACTACAGGGCCGCGTTATTTGTGTCAGTTACAAGGATTTAAAAAATGAACTCAGAATGCCAAGTTTTTTGCATTTGAACACACAGTGTTGCATCTGTGTTTTCATCCCCATTATATAAAAACTGTGGCCATATAGTTCTATTTATAAATGTGTAAAATAGTTTGAGAGAAACATGGAAAAATAGTAATCTGCTAATATCTTGGGGTTGTGACTTATAATAATCTTTAAAATTTAAAATATAATTTACAATAAGTAAAAATGAAAATGGAATTTTAAAATCAGTCCTGTATGATTATTAATAATTATCAATTATTTGTTAATTTGAAGACTTAAATTTAGAATAATCTTCATTGTGTTTTAAATTAGAAGGTAAAAAGAATAATTACAGTCTAAAATTTTGTGCTAGATATTTAATCTGTTGATGAAAACATGAAATATTTGAGCATTTGAGAGTTGTAAAAATAATAGTCTAACATGAGTTAAGGTTTTCTCCGTATGGGTTTGATTCTTCACAGTACACTGAACAGGAGAACAAGCTCCACACCGGAGCCTCCTGTAGCTCCTCTTTCCCTTCCTATCTCTGTCCTCTGTCCCTTCCTGCTCTCTGCCCCTGTGGTTAGGGTATTCTTCCTGCTTGCCAGTATGTTCATTCCAGATTCCTTTGGTCAGTATGCTAGTACTCATGATATTGTTTGCTTTGGCACGCCTTTTAGAAGAAGCCCCCATCCTAAAACCCTTTTGCTAGAATTCCTTTGAAAAATTGCCAGTTTCCATCCTTATTACCGCCAAAACGCAGGGGTCGCTTTGTGTTTTTAAGTGGTGGTGCAGATAGTCAGCAGTAGAATCAGACTGGGAAGAATTTGAAGATTTTCAGAGAAAATGCTTTTAAGTCACTGGACCAAACCACAGGAACCAGGAAGTCTTTCCTTTGAGCCGTGCATCTCTTCCGTGTCTGTTTTAAAAGTAAAGCAGGTTGTACTTTAATTAGCACACTGAGCATTGTGCATTTCTTATTGGCTTCTTGATGGACCAAACTATTCTGTAATTTCAGGCTATAAAAATGTTGACCATTTTTCTTTTCAATGTTGCAGTTATATCCATTCATCTGGTTTATTTTATCTGTAATGATGCTTAGTATTATAGTACAAATTCTAATTTGAGTATAAACAAAATCCATCTATGTAACCCCAACTGGCCTGGCACCTTTAATTCTCCTGCTTCAGCCTCCCAAGTGGTGGGATTATAGGCCTGCATCAGTGTATCGAGTCCTTACCCCTGCAATGGAGCTGCCATCAGAAGTCAGAGTATTAAAAAATTCTATTTGAAATAATGAAAGTAATTTTTATTCTTTGCTAGCACGCAAGATGAAAGCAACATTGTTGTGAAAGGCTTTAAATTATATACATAAGTTACTGTCACTGTTGTGGGTACCTGACTGCTGTCCACCTAGCCATTTGTTTGCAGCATAAGTGAACCCCAATTTAGAGCTAACTGTGATGGCAAGGAAGCTTCATTAGAGTTGAATAAGGAGACTTGGATGCCATCCTAATTCTTCAACTTACCAGCAGAGTTATGATGAATAATTCACTTAATTTTGTTTAATTTTTTTAATATTTGAATTTTTGTAGCTTTTCTTCTTAATATATAACCAGAGAGAATAACTAAATTTGTTGTGTATGTTGTTGCATAGTTTGTGTGTATATATTTTTGAATAAAACTTTAAACAATGTATTATGTGTATGTGTGTGTCTGTATGAGAGAGAAAGTGTGTGTGTGTGAGCGCGTGCGCGCATGTGTGCGCATGTATATGTAAAACTGGTGCAGACATGCCACAGGGTGTGTGGAGATAAAAGAACAACTTTGGTTCTCTGCCTTCACTGTGGGAACTGGGGACTGCACTTGGTTGTCAGGTTACATGACGAGCATTTTACCCACTGAGCTGCACTGCCAGCTCTTGAGTATGGCTTTTGTACAGACAGGTCTTTGTTGCTGGGCTCAAGTGGTCCTCCTGTCTGAACCTTGTGAGGGTTTTCTTAGTTTAAAAGGTGGTGTAACATTGTGCAATGTAGTCATTTCCTGGGGGTGAATAGATTTTTCCCCCATATTTTTGCTTCCTGTATTGAGCTCTATTATATAGTCAGTAGAATTGCAACTGAACTTGGCATGTATAATAGAGAGGTGTTATTTTATATTTGTTCTCTATGCAATAGATAAAATTACAAGGTTTAACAAGAGCACTGAAGTTCATAAAAGAAACACTACTACAGCTAAAATCACATACTGAACCTCACCTAGTGAGATGACTTCAAAACCTCGCTCTCACTAATAAACAGGTCATCCAGACAAAAATTAAACAGAGAAATGCTGGAGTTAATAACTTCATGAATCAAACAGACCTAGCAGATATTTACAGAATATTTCACAAAAACAAAATGAATATTCTTTCTTCTAAGAAGCTCGTGGAACTTTCTCCAAAACTATATACTGGTAAACAAAACAGATCTCAACAAATATAAGAAAATGGAAATAACATCCTGTACCCTATCTGACCACCATGGAGTAAAGCTGGATTTCAACAACAGAACGCTTACAAACTCACAGACACTAGGCTACTCACTATTGAATGAAAAATGGGTCAAGACAGAAATCAAGAAGGAAATTAAAAACTTTTTAGAATTGAATGAAAACGAAAACACAATACCCTGTCCTATGGGACACAATAAAGGCAGTTCTGGGAGACAAGTCGATAGCACTCAGTGTCTACATCAAAAAATTGGACAGATCGAATATTAGTAACTTAGCAGCACTCCTGAAAGCTCTAGGGGATATAAAAGGAAGAAATAAATAACCAAGAGAAGAAATAATTAAACTAAGGATGAAATCAATGAAATGGAAGCAAAAAAAAAAAAAGACAACAACAACAACAACAATACAGAGTCTCAATGGAAGGAAGAGTTGGTTCTTTGAGAATTAGTAAGATTGACAAACCCTTAGTCAAATTAACTAACAAATGGAAAGAGAAGATTCAAATTAATATAATTAGAGACAGAAAGGGGGATATGACAACAAACACTGATGAAATCCAGAAAATAATGACATACTTTAAAAATCTGTAATCTACTAAACTGGGAAGCCTATAAGAAATGGATGAATTTCTTTAGATAGATAGATAGATAGATAGATAGATAGATAGATAGATAGATAGAGATATATAGATATATAACCTACCAAAATTAAATCAAGATCAGATAAGCAATTTAAACAGACCCATAACCCCTGGTGAAAGAGAAGCAGTAATTAAAAGTCTTCTGACCCGAAAAGCTCAGAGTCAGAAGGATTCTTTGCAGAATTCTACTAGACTTTCAAAGAAGAATTAGCACCAATATTCCTCAAATTATTCCACAAAATACAAATGGAAGGAATATGAGGCGACACTTATCCCAAAACCTAAGCTATACAAAGACCCAACAAAGAAAGAGAATTGCAAACCAATATCCCTTATGAACACAGGTCTAAAAATTATCAACAAAATACTTACAAGCCAAATCCAAAAACACATCAGAAATTATCTGCTATGATCAACTTGGCTTCAATCCCAGGGAGGCAGGGATAGTTCAAGACATATAAATCAATAAATGTAATGCACCACATAGGGTAAAAAACAAAAACCACATCATCATTTCATTAGATGCAGAAAGATGGATTTTTGACAAAAATCCATCATCGCTTTATGATAAAAAGGCCTGGAGAAACTAGGGATACAAGGGACATGCCTCAACATAATAAAGGCAATTTACAGCAATTCCACAGCCAATGCCAACCTAAGCAGAAGAAGCATTTGCACTGAAATCAGGAACATGACAAGACTCCACTCTTTGCATACCTAGTCAGTATAGTATTTGACATTTTAGCTAGAGCAATAAGACAACTGAAGGAGGCCAAGGGGATACAAATAGACAAAGAAGTCAGTGTTTTATTTGCAGATGATGCCCTAAAAACTCCATTAAGAACCTTCCATGCTGATAAACACACAAAAACACATTGAGGAAATAGATTAGATATCAGAAGAAGATTTCTCATGCTCTTGGGGTAGTATTAATATAGTGACAATGGCCATCCTACCCAAGGCAATCTGCAGATTTAACACAGTCCCCATCAAAATTCTGGTTTCTTCACAGAAATTGAAAGAGCAATTTTCAGTTTCATATAAGCTCAGAAAAATACAGGATAGCTAAAATAATACAACAATTAATAAGAGATTAATAAAAGAACTTCTGGAAATAATCACATCCCCGATCTCAAATAGCAATACAGAGCTATACTAATAGAAACATCATGGCATTGGCACAAATACAGACATTTTGATCAATGGAACTGAATTAAAGACTCAGACTAAGTCCACACACACTTATGAATACCTGCTTGATTTTTTTTTTATAAAAACAAGCCAGGAATGCACACTAGAAAAAAAGACAGCCAACAAACGGTGCTGGTCAAAGTAGAAGGCTGCATGTAGAAGAATACAAATAGATCCACATTTGTCACCCTGAACAAAACAACTCAAAATGGATTAAGGACCTTGGCATAAGGCCCTAATTCTCATGTGAGAGGTGGGGAATAGTGTTGAACTCATTGGCAAAGGAAAACACTTTCTTAACAGGCACTAATACCAACAATAAATGGGACATCATAAAACTTAGAAGCTTTTGTATGACCAAGGACACCATCAATTAGGCAATTATATATCTCAGTGTGTGTGTGTATGAATGTATATATATATATACATTTATATATGTGCATATATATCACAATTTTTTTAAAAATGGGCACAGAACTAAACATAGATCTCAAAAGATGAAAACAAATGGTTGAGAAACACTTAAAGAAATGTTCAATATCCTAAGTCATCAGAGAAATGCAAATCAAAACTAATTTGAGATTTCATCTTACACCAGTTACAGTGGCCAAGATCGATAAAACAAATGACAGCTTATGCTAGTGAAGGTGTGGGGAAAGGAGAACCCTTATTCATTGCTGGTGGGAGTGCAAACCTGTACAGCCACTATGGAAATCAGTGTGGTGGTTCCTCAGGAAGATGGGGATAATTCTACTTCAAGAGCCAGCTATACTACTCTTGGGCAGATACCCAAAGGACCTCTGCATCCTACTACAGAGATACTTGCTCATTGCTGCTCTAGTCATAAAAACCCAAAATTTACAATAACTTAGCTGTCCATCAACTGATAAATGGGTAATGAAATGTAGTACATTTATATGATTGCCTATCATTCAGCTGTTTAAAAAGTTATTAAATTTGCATATAAATGGATGAAACTAGAACCCAGAATATTATTATTATATTATATAAGAGAAAATATACAATATGTGGTTGTTAGCTTTTAAGTTTTCATATGTGTTCTACAGTCTATATAGCCACAGAGATTAGGCACCTAGTGAGGCTCTCCCAAGGAAGAGCATGTAGGAGATATTGTTTTGAAGAGACAGTGGTGAGACTGGAGTGGGAGGACTAAATGGGGAGAGGAAAGAAGAGAGGGGTGAGGGAGAGAATGTGGGGAAGGATAGCTAACACTTTGAGCCATTTGAAGGGCTATATGGAAATCTACCACTATAGAAGCTTCTTTAAATATATACATATATGAAAGAAATATAAATGGAATTGTCAAATAATGGAGAGACAGTGCCCCAACTAGATATCTTATGAACACCAGGTAAAATCTCCAGTGCCAGGAATGTGTTGTATCTATTTGAGTCTTTGGCCAAAGTGGCACCAAGGAAATTCCCAAACATCTCAGACTATTACCAAAGCTATTGGTTGCTCTCCAAAAACTAATAATAAGGCCCCATTGCTGATACAGCACTTATATAATTCGTCAAACATGGAGAAGTAGAACTGGTGCCTAACTAGAGGTTTCACCCCTAAAGACTGTATTCATGGTACTGGAAAATACTCTTAAATGCCACCAGAGGAGAAAGGTAACTATCGACACAGCTGCTAACCCTGCAATCTGCAACAGTGATCTTTCAGCAAGATGTGCTGGTGCAATAGTAGCACAAACATTGTAGGAGTAACCAACCACTCTGATCGGATTTAAGCACATTCGATGAGATAAAGCCCGTATCTGACACTGCTGTGGTGCTGAGAACCCTAGAGTAGAAAGGCCATGGGAAAATCTAATACTATTATTCTTCTAAAGCAGTGGTTATCAACCGTCCTAATGAGGCCCTTTAAAACAGTTCCTCATGTTGTGGTGATCCCCCAACCAAAAAATTATTTTTTGTTTCTACTTCATAACTGTAATTTTGCTACTATTATGAGCCGTAAATATCTGTGTTTTCCAATAGTTTTACATGACCCATATGAAAGGGTCATTTAACCCCTAAAGGGCTTATGATCCAAAGATTGAGAATCACTGTTCTAAAAGAACCATAGCAATAGAACATCTCTTAATAAGATTCTGCTCTACCTATAAGTCAGTCCCTGATTCAGCCATCATCCAAGGAACAACTTCTTGCAGTGGGTAGGAACTTACACCTAAACACCTAGAATTATAGCTGGACAAATGCAGAGAGTGAGAGATTTTGGAATACTCTTTCCTATATGATGTCTTCATCAGACCATCCCCTCAGGGCTTAGGGAACTATGTGGAGGCAAAAGCAGAAAGACTGTAAGAGCTAGAGAGGATGGGTGACTTAAAGCAAACAGTACCCTCCAAATAGGACAGAGTCACATGTAATTCACAGAGCTGTGGCAGCAAGCACAGTGCTAGCACAGGTCCAAGGCAGAGGCAGTCCAACTGCTGAGAAGGGGAAGTGAACATGAACTCCCAACCCTAGCCAAGAAGCTATCTGTATTTGAATTCTGCTTGCAACTGAAAATTTATTTTTCTCCAATGAAGCCTCACTGCATCTATTAACTATACTTCAGGGCAGGTTCCATACCCAGCGGTAGGTATGTAACCCAAAATGAACTCAATAGGATTTTTATAGATTTTCTGTCTTAAATTGCTGTGGTTGGTATTTTTTGTCTTATTGGTTTTTCTCTCGTATAGTTTGGTTTCCATTTGTATGGGTGTGTGTGTGTGTGTGCATGTATGTGTTTCCTAGTCTTTTGTTCATAGTTTATTTTTTGTTTGCTTGTTTGTTTTTTAAAGAAAGAATGAAAGAGTGTAGATTTAAGTGGGTGGAGAGGATATGAAAAAATTCAATAGGAAAAAAAATACCCATGAGGTTTGGACTTGGATATGTTTTTAACAAATGTGTAGCTATTGTCTAACAAATGTAAGTTAGCAGATATGTCCTGAGACTCAAGCTTCTCTTTTTATATTTGGAGTAGTAACATCCATCTTTTATGGGTATTTAGCATGTGTATGTAGGGCGGCAAACATACTAACTGGCATGAAATATGCAGGAAAGGTTCATTCCTTTTGTCTCCAGAAAGATAGTAAGCTTAGGACAATATTGGAAAAAATTTGAGTAGTAATTTTTCTTTTATTTCTTTTTTTCTTATTATTTTGGGGGTTTTTTGTTTGTTTGGTTGGTTGGTTGGTTTGGTTTGGTTTTAGTTTTCGGTTTTTCAAGACCGGAATTCTCTGTGTAGCCCTGGGTGTTCTGGAACTTGCTCCGTAGAACAGGCTGACCTCAAAATCACAGAGATCCACCTGCCTTTGCCTCCTGAGTACTGGGATTAAAGATGTGTGCTACCACTGCCCAGCTGAGTAGCAGTATTTCAAGATCCAAGAAATGTTTTTGTTTGTTTGTGTTTTCAGACAAGGTTGCATATAACCCAAACCAGCCTCAAATTCATTGTATAGCTGGAGATGCCCTTGAACTTCTGCTCCTTCTTGCCTGCCTCCCCAGTGGTGCAGCGCTGGGAGGATCAAGCCTATGTTGTGCAAGCACTCTAGTAACAGTTATTTCTAGCCCTTCTGTGGTCACTTAAAAACACTGCTTATGTTCTATGCCTTTGCAGCTAATACAGAAGAAGTCGCCTTGTTTACATCATGGATAACACAAAGGAAAAGAATAATTACAAAGATGATCTTCTGCTAAGGATGGGACTAAATGATAATAAAGCAGGGATGGAAGGACTGGATAAAGAGAAAATTAACAAAATTATAATGGATGCCACAAAGGTATGTTCTTGCTTCTTTCAGTATCTGTGATTTATTTTTTTAAAGATTTATTTATTTATGTACTTTATGTATATGGGTCTGTTGTCTGCCTGTACATTTGCAAACCAGGAGAGAGCTTTGGATTCCATGGGACTGTAGTTATAAGTGGTTGTGAGCCACCATGTGGGTTCTGGAAATTGAACTCAGAACCTCTGAGCCAGTGCTCTTAACCTCTAATTGATCCCCAGCACCCAGTATCTATGATTTAGTCAGTATTAAAAGAAAATTACTAGTTTTGGTTTACTATCATTTTTATTAATTAAAATGTTTTAATATACCATTAAGCTATGAAATATATAAATGCTTTTCAAATCTGTTTTGCTTGTTACGAAGCTTTCTACTTTGAATTTATATAAAAGTTATAAATTAAAATAAAATTCAATAAAATTTTATGCATATAAAAGCAAAAGAATGCACATGTTTTATCTTTTTACCTCTTGTAAATGAATATTAATAATTGGATGGAGATTTATACTTGCATATGTGGATATAGTTTATTGATCTAATCAGAATTGTTACTGATTGATATCTAAGCCATTCCTAATCTTTTATTTTATTATGTTGTTTATGTATTTATTTTGAGGCAGGGTCTCACTATATAGTCCTGGCTGTCCTGGTACTCATTACGTAAACTAGGTTGGCCTTGAATTGATGGAGATCTGCCTGCCTATGCTGGATTTAAAGTTCTGCTTACATTTACTAATCTTTATTTTAATGATTTTTCCAAACAGGGTTTCTCTGTGTTGTCCTTGCTGTCCTGAAAGTCACTTTGTAGACCAGGCTAGTCTTTAACTCAGATATCCAGTTACCTCTGCCTTCTGAGTGCTGGGATTAAAGGCGTGTTTCACCACCATCTGGCTACATTTACTAATCTTATGTGTGACAACTATAAAAGAGATATCTAGAAGTGGAATTGCTCTACAAAATACAGAATATATATATATATATATAGTGAGTTGCTAAAGTCCCCCCCATAGCCACTTTGTCAATTTCTATCGCTTCCTCTATTTTATGAGCTTATTTATTACCATGTCAAAACTGCACCAAAAGACTGTGTTCCTGAATGTTTTGATTCGCCAAGTTGAGGTAACTGTGTAGTACTAACAACTCAATCAAAAAATGGTCAGAAGATATGAATAGGCTGTTGTAGAATATTATTTGAAGATATGTTGCATTTGTTTATGATGTGGAATATTTGTTTAATGATGCAGAGATGTGTTGCATTTGTTTAACTCTGTGAAGCTGTGTTACTTTGCCTATTTAAAACACCTGATTGGTCTAATAAAGAGCTGAATGGCCATTAGCAAGGCAGGAGAAAGGAAAGGCGGCGCTGACAGGCAGAGAGAATAAATGGAAGGAGAAATCAGGGAGGAGCAAGAGAAGTTTGAGGAGCAAAAAAAGAGAGACTCCAAAGGTCAGCTACCCAGCTACACAGCAAGCCACAGAATAAGAAGTAAAGAAAGGTGTACAGAAATAGAGAAAGATAAAAGCTCAGAGGCAAAAGATTGATGGGAAATTTAAGTTAAGAAAAGCTGACTAGAAACAAGGCAAGCTAAGGCCGGGTAATAAGAATAAGACTCTGGGTGTATTTGTTTGGTAGCTGGGTGGTGCCCCCCTCCACATCCACGAAGAACCAAAGAACCAAAAAATAAAAAAAACAACCAACAACAGTAGGCATTTAAGTGAAGAAGATGTGCATATGTCAAACATGAAAAGATACTCAGCATTATTAGTCACTTAGGAAATACAACTTAAAAAAACCAGGAATATGTCATCTACATTATTATTGGCCAGAATAGCTATAATAAATAATATAATCAAGAGCATTGGTAGAGATATGGGGAAGTTGGAGCCTTCATATGCAGCAACAGAGTCATGGTTCAGTCAGTTACTCCAAGGGTTAGGCATGTATTACCATAGATCCAAAAATACCCTCATAAATGCATATGTATAGGAATGGCGGTGTATGTTCATGCTAAACTGTGTATAAATCTCTGTAGCAGCATTTTTCATGAGAGCCACGTGTAGAACTAACTTAATGCCCATGTCCTGATAATTGATCGCCACTGTGTTCTGTAGTGTAATAACAGATGGTTCAGTGTCTTTAATGACTTCCTGCTAACGTTATGAAGGAGACCCGTAAGGGAGATAACCAAGGAACTAGCTGGCAGAGCTTGGATGTGCCCCATGGGCCCTCCACAAATGACATTTTTTTTATTGTTTTCGTTTTGAATCCAAATCTTAACTCAATTTTTTTTCTTTGTAGTATTGTCTCACAAGAATTATATGGTTTAGGTGTATGTGTTGTGTGTGTGTGTGTGTGTGTACATACATGCGTGCGCATGATGTTAGTGGTGAATCTAGGGCCTCGTGCATGCTAGGGAAGCCCTCTTTACAGATAAGGAAACTGACCCAGAAGAGTGAAGTTGCTTTCAGATGGCAGTATGACTTCAGCGTCCCCCTCTTGGCCATGAAGTCACTGCAGTGGCCCTTTCCTTCTGACACTTCCCTTCTGCTTCATTTTCTCTGTAGGGGTCCAGATTTTATGGAAATGAGCTCAAGAAGGAAAAGCAAGTCAATCAACGGATTGCCAATATGATGCAACAAAAAGCTCAGATTACCAACCAGCAACTAAGGAAAGCACAGTTAGAGGTATTTATTGAGTTGCCGGGGTGAGGCTGGTAGAATGGGGTTGACAACAGCTGCAGGCAGGGGAGAGGGAAGTGTTGGTTGTGTGACTAGGCGTGCATAGTCAGCAGGCACTCATGCACTGCTAAGCCTCACTCTACACCTTTCCCTGCGTAGAGTCAGCGCTGTCCTAGTTAACTTGTCTGGCTTCAGAGGATATAGTTAGCAGGATTAGGATTTGACCCATAGCTTATGCTGTTGTATTATTTATGTGCTTTGCACCAGACAAAGCTCTTAAACAAATAGGGCTAATTTGCCACGGTGGATCTGAGTGGGGGGGTTAATTCTTTAAATGAGAGTAACCATGTTTTAGTAAAATAAAAAGTTATACTACAAGTGAAATACCAAATGAACATAAAATTTTTGAAGGAAACAATATTTCTAAAAACCTAGAGGTTTTTGTGCTCTCCGGAACTTGGAGGGAATAAATAATTTGAAGTTCTCAAAGCTACTAGAAGTTATTTCCGTAGAAAAGTTTGGAAAGAACCAAGGTTTGTGACACCCGTGGAAGATTGACAGCTCCAGGTAGACATGTTTCTCCTGGTCAGACTAAAGCTATAGACAGATGAGTATTTTCTCTTAAAATCTGACCCAATTTTCACGAAGCACTGAACATAGGGAAGCACTCTCTACTGACAAGGAAATTGACACAGGAAGGTGAAGTAATTTTCAGATTACTCAGAGCTGAGCATAGTAATAAAATTGCAGTATCAATCTGACATGCTGCAAAATCTTTATCTTACAGTGGAGTTCAGAGATCATGAAGTTCCTTTACTGAACCATATCATTTTTTCATAAACACTTTTCCAAATATTATTTTAACTTGATTTTTATTGTTGGTATAGTTATTTTCATAAAACATTATATTAGTTTACATTTTCAATATATGTGTTACTTTCTTCAAATGCTTGCTGTAAACTAGACTTCCTTAATTTTGTTACATTTTTCAGTTTTGCTGTGTATATAATCTCTCCAGCAGATTTCACGGATGTTCTAATTTACCTTCTATTGTATCAGAGAAGAAACTCCTCTCACACAGCACTCATCCTCTCATTATGGGAATATGTTCTTTTATTCTGTTTGTTATGATACAGGTTAAGTAGGCGGCATAAGAAAACCAAAATAATAGTTTCTTTCTTATAATAAAAAGTAATCACTTATTACATACTTTTCCTATGGAGATAGGAACAAACATATATTTATCCAAGATAGGCACTGATGTCAGACCAAATAACAATCCCATAAAAGTCTTGTTAGTGAACAAGTAAGTTTATTGGACTTACTTACAGGGAGAATGTGTGAACTACTTATAGGAAGATGAATAACTCAAAACCAGCTTATCACTAAAACGTCACAGCCCAGCATGGGTGATGATCCTAAGATCTGCATGGATGGAGTCCCTCCTGCAGCTGACCTTCTACCTCCTATGTGCTATCACCTCTCATGACCACAGGTAGAGGGACAGGAGTGTGTGCAGAGGGGAACCGGATGCACAGGAAGGAGTGAATGATTGTAATCTCAGATGAGGTCCAGTCACCCTTGCCCCACTCTTCCTAGGAGGGAAGGTCAGTAAGCTGGGTCTTGTGAGGATCTCTCGCCTGAAGTCACAGTTGTTCTGACTTCAGGGTAATGCTGGCCAGGCCAGGCCTGGAGTTCCACAGCATCCCTGGCTCTGATTACCGTAGTAATTTCAGACATAGATTTTTCTTAAATCATACTATTCCATCATCTCCTGGTATTAGAATTACTGATCTGACAAAAGTATCCCATGTTCCATTTCCTGGTGAGGAAGAAGTAGTGTTGGGTAGATTAAAAGCAAATAATTCACTGTTAAACAAGTAAGAAAGAAGTTGCAAACAGTATTTAAACTCACATTCTTTTGGCAGCAACTCTAGTTACAGGGCCACACATATGCTCTCTAGCTGGGTGGTCATCTGCCCAGCCTTTCTGTTTAACAGAAAGAAGTGGGAATATGTTTGGAGGTTCAGCTAGCAGTCTAATGCTGTTCTCTTACGCAGTTCTGGAGTTTATTTCTCTCCGTTTATGAGATCTTATGTATTAAGGATTTTTTCTCACTATATGTCCTGTTTGTATTTCCAATATATCTTTTAATTTTTTAGTTTGACCACATATTTTCAAGCTTATATAGTCAAATTCAGTATTGTTCCTTGTAAGACTTAGTTTTTAGAGCTGTTTCAGGTTTATAGCAAAACTGAACAAAAAGTTAAGATTCCCCTGCCCTCACACAGGCGAACCTCTAGCCAAGCATTGTCTCCCACAAGTGACTACATTTGTTGCTATGGCATGGTATTATCATGCAAAATCAATAAGTCAGTACTGATTTCTTATGCTTATAGGTGTAGACAAGTTTATGATAGTATATATTCACCATTACAGTATCACACAGAGTGTGAGTTATTGCCGTAAAAACCTTTGTGATCTATTTAGTCATCCTTCCCTCCCTACTAATCCCTGGCAAGCACTGATCTTTTCACTCTGTCCCAAGTTCCACCCTTGCCAGAAGGCCATGGAATTGGAATCATACAGTGTGTAGCCTTTTCGGGCTGGCTTCTGTCACTTAGTAATATGCACTTAGATTACTTTAAGTCTGTTCGTGGCTTGATAGCTCCTTGCTTTCATGTGCTGCCTGTTATTCTCTGTCTGAATGTATAACAGTTTACCTCCTGAAGGACATGGAGCTTGCTTCCAAATCTGGCAACTATGAATAAACTGCTATAGATACCTATGCGTCAATTTATGTGTGAACTAAGTTTTCAATTCCGCTTAACTGTCAGACTCTCTTCCAAGATGACCATCCCGTTTGGCTTTCTCATCAAAATGGATGAAGGGCCCGGTTGCTGTTCCTTCTAAGCAATCTTTGGAGCCATCAGTTTTCTCAGTTTGGGCCTTCCTGAGATGTTGAGGATAATGGAATCACATCATTTTATTCCACATTACTCATTGCCATAGACTGGGGAACCTCTTTTCACTTGCCGTGTATACATCTTTGTTGCGGTATCTGCTCAGGCCTTATGCTTGGTTTTAAATCAAACTAGCTTTTTTAAAATTGAATTTGAAGAATCCTTTATATATTTTGGGTATCAACCACATATTGGCCTGATTTTGCGAATGTCTTCTTTTAGCTTATCTTTTGACTCTTGATAGTTTCTTTCACTGAGCAGAAATATAAAATATGTTTCAGTTAAATTCTGAAGGATTTGATTTTCCAAGTTTAAAAAATTGTGTTCTGTCCAAAACAATGCTGTCTTTAAATTGACCTTCTTCCTTAAACAATTTTCTTTCTAGACTTGTTGGGTTTTATTGATCTGTAATCTACTAACATCTTTAATAAAAGTTTTACAAATAGAGAAGAACATAGCTGGTGCATTGTACTGACTTTGGGGATTTCACACTAATTTTTCAGATTAACCTTCTGTTAACGTGAAGGAATAGAAAATGCCTTCTATTGCACAGTAGAATTTCAGGTTTTGTTCAGTCTTAGACAGCTGTTTGATGGGAGCCTCTCTGGCATCTTCCAGAACAGGAATGGCAGGAAATGTGTCTTATGTTGATTGTTGAATTGTTTCATTTGTTGAGCTTCCTCTAGAAGAAGCTGTGTACACGGGAGGAGGCTGAGGAAGTCCCAAGGAGTCCAGAAGGTTTCAGAAAACAGATTTTTCATGGAAAGTGTTTCTATTTTAGACTCACATTTTCCACAAGCTACATTTTATTACAGTGATATGCTAGGATAGTGTAAATTCCTTAGGTCAGGCTGAGGTAGTCTCCAGGCATAAGCCAGGCTGTTCATTTTGAACCCCTTTGATTTTCCTCACTGTATTCTACCCTCATCAGACTTCTTTAAAACACAGGGTTATTATTGTCACCTTATAAAGTATCTTCTAATGAGCTCCTGGATCGACTAAACAAGCATCCATGTTGTGTTAAGTGGAAGCCGCATAGCAAATCAGTGCGTTTTGACCATTTCAGCAAGTGCCTTCACTAACTTGGATTAGCTCAGCAGCATTTATGAAAATACTAAGTCAAGAAAATAAAAAGCATTCTTTCCACACATTTTTCTAAATGTAATAGAAATTGAGAGTTTTAAAAGGAAATTATGTTAATATACAGTATGGGTATAAACTATATAGTTGATCTGAACTTTTTTGGTGTTAAAGACTATTCAAAGTCTGTGTTATCCACGCCTCTGATCCCAGCACTTGGGAGGCAGAGGCAGGTGGGTTTCTGTGAGTTCTAGGCCAGCCTGGTCTACAGAGCAAGTTCCAGGACAGCCAGAACTAACAGAGGGTCTCCAAAACAAAAAGCAACAGCAGAAAAAACAAAAGCCAATATCTGTGATAGAGAGGCGTCATAAGATGATGAAAGTAAACAAACTTCGGAGTAACCTGCTTTTCAAGTCCAGCCCTCCCATTTGCCAGCCCTGAGACTTGGAGCAAATGACTTAATCTTTATAATCTTTCATTTTTCTCATCTATAAGAGTTATAATTGTTATGTCAGAATTGTTCTGACTGTAAATGAATTTATGTGGGAGACACTTAGTATATTACATGATCTACTCGGTAACTGTCAAGTCTACCTTAAAGTGAGCGGCACTGCCCCCAAGCCCTTGCCACACCCCTCTCTGAGAACACTTTATATGAGTATCTCTTCAGTCCTTCAGACGTTTTGCTGTGAGTTTCCTTCTGCTTGACAAATAAGGGACGAAATGACTAATTTAACCAGTGTCAAGTAACTGATGAGCGGCAACACTGAGACTCAAAAGAAAGTCCCTATTTTTAACCCTAGTGACCCACGAGCTCACAGAAGTAACAGACGGAGAAGGTAGATGTTATGGCCTCAGATCAGATCGGGATGTAAAAGCCATTCGGAAGGAAACCGGGATAAGTGGAACCCTGAGTGAGCCCTAAAGCAGAAGAAAGGTCCCGAGCAGTGGTGCTGTGCTCTGGGAGCAGCAGAGCAGGCTCAGACCAGGAGAGTGACTAACAGAGATAGGAAAGGAAAGTGGAATGTGTGAGTCACCCTGGGAGGTTTCCTCTGGCAGCTGCACGCTCGCCTTAGTCCAAGAGAGAATAGATTGCTAAGGAGGCTGCCACAGCGTTCATTTATGGGTGTGAGGGGAGTTTTCCCACTTGATTTGCTTTCTATTTATCTATGCCTTTCTACATTATCCCAGCCCAAAATACTTCAGATGCCACTCCCTTATTCTTACTTCATCCATATTTTAGGCATATTGTTATTGTTATAGATTAGATTTCCGTTTTTATTAATCTCCATGGTTTGTCATCCGCAGTCAGGGCCATATGACCTTATTCAAATTAGAAGTGTTAGAAAAAGCAGTTTGAAATCAGGATAAAACCTGAGTGAAGATGAAAAGTTCAATTTGTTCAGGACAGTATAGTGAAACACTTACCTCTAGAGTTTTCTGATACTGCTTTAGATAAAACTAACTTTAATATATTGGGATCAATATATTTATTTTTTCTATCTGCCTCCCTATCTTTCTTGAGGGGAAAAATTTAAGGCAGCTAAGGTCGTTCTCATGGTGAAAACAAGTAAGAGAAGTTTAATTCTCTGGCACAGAAGAGAAAGAACCAGCTGACTTTCATGGGGATGTTTGAGTTGATTCTTGAAAGCTTGCAGCAGAGCTCAGAGAGGCTTCTACAGAGCCCAGCCGGTGCAGAGCCGCTCCGGCTGGGGACTCACAGGAGTAGACCTGCAGACATTCAGCCTCTGCTACAGACAAATGTGGCCTGGGGCGTTGTTTCTAAGAGAGGAATTGCAGCTTTAGTCCCATGCTAGAGGACAGCTAATGTGTCCCTTCTAAGGAAGAGCTTGGAACAGGTATTCTGTAGAGCGAGGCCCAGACTGAAGAGCAGCGTGGGGGTGGAGGGGGCACATTATATCTTTGTGGCTCTCCACATGAGGCAGGTTGCTTTCATTGAGGAGACAGCTTGTTTCTTTGGGCTGTTTTCCTCCCTTTGGGTTACTATGTTATGCCGCCATTGATCCTTTCAGTAGTAGATTTCATTCATTGAACGGGGGTGCCATGTACCAGACATTGTTCTGTGTTCCATGTGGACTGTATTTGTTTTATTTCTGTTTTGTGATTTGCCTTCATAGTCTAGGCAGCTTCCTTATGTGTTGATAAAATTAAAACTGTCACATAGCTGCCCTTTGCAGAGTAAGCTAGGGAAGCACACATATAGCATCAGTAGAGGCCATCCATATGAATAGGTTGCTATATAACCCCTTTTTTCTTTGCCTATTTGATTTCTCTATGTTTATTTCTCTTTTTTTTCTTTTAGTGCAATAACTTATTTTCAAAGAGACCAAAATTTTTTAAGATTATAATTCTGCCTTGTTATATTTGACATATATATTAAAAGTTTATGAAAATACGCTTCACCTTCAGTTTTCAATTGAATATTTGTATAGAATAACAATCTCAGACTTTAGCTCTTGTCCTGGCTAGATTTATGTCAACCCAACACAAGCTAGAATCAGGGAAGAGGGACTGTCTATTAAGAAAATCTCTCTCCATAAGATCAAGCTGTAGTCAAGTCTATTGGGCATTTTTTAAATTCAGGGATTGATATGGGAGGGCCTTGCACATTGTGGGTGCTGCCACTTCTAAGCTAGGATCCTGAGTTCTAAAAACAAAGCAGCCATGAGAAGCAAGCCAGTAAGCAACCCTCCTCCATGCCCTTTGTCAGCTGCTGCCTCCAGGGTCCTGCTCCAGGGTCCTGCCCTGTTAGAGTTCTTGCCCTAACTGCTGTCGATGATGCTGGAAGTGTGAGCGAAATAAATCCTTTCCCCCCAAGTTTCTTTTGCTCGTGGTGTTTCATCACAGCAGTAGAAACCTTCACCAAGGCAGCACCGCAAAAGTAGTTTTACGGAAGGATCATTTACTTTGTGTTTCAGCATGTTCGTGTGCACATTATTATGCAACATTATGTCATGCACCACAGGTATAATCTCTTATTGTGTGTTTCCTTTGTTTCTATCTGAAGACATTAACATTTTGAGTCAAATGGGAATTGTTTAATTTACCTAAATAGAAGCTTTGAGTTATAATAAGTTTTTTCAAATTTGTTCAGCAGTAAGCATGATTTGATGCAGGCAGCTGGGATAGCTCATTTATTCATTAAATGCTTGGTAACTTCCTGCTATATTCCAGGGAGGGCAGAAAGAAGAGTTACTAGGAAATTATACTTTCAAATAGGCTGTCAGTCTGGACAGAGGGCTCAGTGGGTAGAGTATTTGCTGTGGAAGCGTGAGGACCTGAGTCTGGGTCCCCAGCACCCAGGTGTGATGTCTGTAACCCCAGCACTCTGCAGGGAGACAGGTGAGTTCCAGGAGCTCACTGGCCAGCCAACCTAGCTCAAACAGCAAGTCTGAGTTCAATGAGACATCCTGTTTCAGAATATAAGGGGGAGAGCAACAGAAGAGACCCAAGGCACTCCTGCCCAATCACATTGTTCATGGGTAAGCGCGTTCACACTCATACACAAATTCTTAAAATAATAGTAGTAGGTTCTCTGTGTGAAAATAAGGGCAATTACTAACCTTAATCAACAGCAATAAACTGTATACCCATAAATACAAGAAAATATATACCCAATAAGTAAGTAGATTGATAGGTGGATAGATGAGCAGATTGGCAGCCAGAAAGATACCTTCTGAATTAAAATTTATGATGAATGATGTTTTGATATCATATTGTCTAAAAGTACATTAACTTTTTAAAAACTAAGGTTGACCGATTTGCAATGGAATTGGAACGGAACCGGAATTTGAACAATACCATAGTTCATGTTGACATGGATGCTTTCTATGCAGCTGTGGAAATGAGAGACAATCCGGAACTGAAGGATAAACCCATTGCTGTAGGATCAATGAGTATGTTGGTAAGTAGGTGAAGTTCAAAAACAAAAAGGAAATTTCATAAGCTTATTCAATTCAGTTTGCTGAGGACTTTGCTACTTTTCCAGGTGGTTTACACATGCTCAGTTACTGAAACCTTTCAATGTAACTGATCCTACTCATTTCTGTTTCCACTCGAGAAAAAGGGAAAACAAAAATAATTAATAAATTGCCCAGAGATACAAACTCAGGAAAATAGCACATTAGCTTTTGTATTCTCTATTGCAAATTTACTTCTTCAAAAGGGTTCTAGTGAGAGTTGAAAAGAAAAAGCAAAGGAAATGTTATGTTTAGCCAGAGGTTTTTAAACTGGCTTGTGGACCAAGTCTAGCCTGTCATCGTTTTTGTAAAGAAACTTTATTGGAGCCGGGTGGTGGGGGCACACGCCTTTAATCCCAGCACTCGTGAGGCAGGCGGATCTCTGTGAGTTCGAGGCCAGCCTGGTCTACAAAGGGAGTTCCAGGACAGGCTCCAAAGCTACAGAGAAACCCTGTCTCAAAAAANAAAAAAAAAAAAAAAAAAAAAAAAAAAAAAAAAAAAAAAAAAAAAAAAAAAGAAAGAAAGAAAGAAACTTTATTGGAGGAAAGAAGTTATGGCCATTTATTTATTATTGTCACACTAAAAGAACACAATTGGATAGAGTTGCATAGTTGCTAAGAAAACACATCTGCAAAACCTGAAGAGATTATGTATTTTCTAAACTTTTACAGAGAGGATTGCCAACCCCTATTTTTGAATAATGTAGCTTACTAATATGTCTAGAATGCTATTAATTTTCCCATAACTCAGAATCACTTGTTTTTATGATTGCTAAGTTGATTTTTTTTCTGACCTAAATTAAGGTAAAGTAACGGGAGCCATGCCTGTGACTGAACACATAATTAAAAGTAGCAGCCCGTTCACAGCCATACCACCCAAGGCACCACATCTCATCTAAAAGTAGCAGCTAGGATAGAGAGGCATTCGTATTACAGAACACACAAGAGAAACAAGGAGAGTTCCTCCCTGTTGCTGACTTCCCAGTGCCTGAGGTAACTAAAAGCTCTGACCTACCATTATGTTATTATGAATCTCTAATCTATCATGAAATGGAAAGAAAATAATTGTATGTGCGTATGTGCTTTCTTACACACAGATTCTGTGGCCATGTTTGAACTAAACTCACTGGTTTTGGTATTCACGCATTCTTTCTTTCCAACAGTTTCTAACCTAAAAATTAAAACTTCAAGTTTAAGATTATTATTTTCATATTAAACAAAGATTTATGTGCTAAGCTAATGGACCTTTCTGCAGAGAGGTAAAGCTAATTATTTTTTGTTTTAGTAAACATACAGAAAGTTACCTGCAGGGTATTAGGAGGGACACTACATGTTTGACTCTTTCAGTCTGTTACACATAGAATGTTTTTGGTGAATTTGATGAATGTTTGAAATGTTCTAAGTTGGCACTGAGAATCAGGGCTTAGACTCCATGGCAGCATCCATTGCTGTGTAAGCGACCTCTTCTGTTCCTGCAGAAAACTATGTTTTTTCCTTGTAGTTCTTTACTTAATGCAGGTTTCAGTAAGGGCGAGTTGGCTGTATTTTCTGGGATTAGTTAGCATCATCTAACAGGGGAAATTCAAGATGGATTCACTTCTACTGTGGTGATTAAAGTGGCTTCTACCTCTAGCGTCCTCATTTCCTTGTCACGTAGTGTTGTAATATACCTTTTAGTATGCTCTAAATGCTTAGTGGCTGCAGAACCATAAAAATCAAGAGCGTAAGCTGCAGGTTCTTAAGACTAAGGCTTCAGGACTCACAGCATAATTTCCTTTCATTCTTTTAGTTTAAGGAAGTCATAGGCAATGTCACTTGGCCTGAGGAACTAGACTCTACCTTCTGATAAGAGTTAAATGTTGGCCTGGCAGTGGTGGTGCACACCTTTAATCCAGTACTCAGGAGGCAGAGAGAGGCAGATCTCTGTGAGTTCAAGACCAACCTGGTGTACAAGAGCTAGAGAGCTAGTTCCAGAACAGCCAGAGCTACACTGAGAAACCCTGTCTCGAAAAACAAAAAACAGCAACAAAATAAGTGTAAGTGTAGGGGGCAGAAGGGATGACTCAGTGATTAAGAGCACTGGCTGCTCTTCCAGGGGACCCAGGTTCAATTCCCAGCCCCACATGGTAGCTCACAACTGTAAGTCCTGTTCCAGGGGATCTGAGACCTACACACAAGTATATTTAGGCAAAATCACCAGTGCACATGCAGTAAGAATAACTTTTTTAAGAAAAGAGTAAAGTAAAAATAAGTCGCTGAACTAGGCAGTGATGAAACAGCCTTTAATCCCAGCGCTCAGGAGGCAGAGACAAGCCAGTCTCTGAGTTTCAGGCTAGCCTAGTCTACAGGGCAAGTTCAGAACAGCCAGTGCTACACAGAAAAACCAACCCTATCTTGAGAAACAATCTAACAAACAAACTAAATATTAGGTAGGGAGGGAAAGAGAGAGAGAGAGAGAGAGAGAGAGAGAGAGAGAGAGAGAGAGAGAGAGAGAGAGAGAGAGAGANGAAGGAAGGAAGGAAGGAAGGAAGGAAGGAAGGAAGGAAGGAAGGAAGGAAGGAAGGAAGGAAAAGAAAGATGCTACTATTTACAGTGTACTACAAACTCAAAATCTGAGGAACTCACACCTCATAAAACTATTCTATATTATTTACTATTAGTTTCATAGCACATCTACTGTCATCCAGACTTAGATATATATGATATTACAGCATACCTTAAAACCACTGGATTTAAATTCTGGAAATATTTTTTTAATTATTTAAAGCCAGTATTTGTCATGCAGAATAGGCTAACCTTGAACCTCAAACTAGTAGTTCTCCTGCCTTAGTCTCCTGATGCCTAGATATCCACCACCACACCTGTTTAAAAAAAATTATTAGTTCAGTACTACTTATTACTTGGTACCATGTTTTAAATTTAGAAATAACAATGAGACGGGGTCATGGTTTTTTAAGAAAGTCAAGATGTGGTCCAAGACAGTGCTTTTAAAGAAATGCCCTTGAATTGAAAATGCACACCAGTAATGTGTTTCTTATGAATGCACTGATCAATATGTCCATTTAGGGTTGTTTATTTTTCCCTGTGCGGTCCATTTTCTTTCAGGCTACTTCAAATTACCATGCAAGGAGGTTTGGTGTTCGTGCAGCCTTGCCAGGGTTTATTGCTAAGAGACTCTGCCCACAACTTATTATAGTGCCCCCAAACTTTGACAAATACCGAGCTGTGAGTAAGGAGGTAAGTGACTGTCTCACCCCAAACCCTTTTACTGGCTTTCTGTCACCTACTCTCGATTCCAGATGCCTTAGAGTGTCAAGATGTGGTCTTAGCCACAGTGAAGGGTCAGCTGTTTATAGCGTATCCAGACATATCATTCTGTTTCCTGACGCTTTGCCTTCCATGTATTTTCCGTCTACTCTCAATCTCTCAATTCTCTACCATTTCTCAAAACTTTGTAAAGCCTTAATAATTAAAGCATAACGTTAATTTTAAATAATTTTTCTAGAGTAACCTAATATTCCTAATTTATAGAAGCTACTCATTAATTTCAATCTATTCTAAATTAAATTTACATAATCATTTTGTTGTTGATGCTTGATCTGTCTCTGACTGTCCTGGAACCCACTGTGTAGCTCAGGCTGGTCTGGGTCACCAAGCCTGTCTCTACTTTAAACAGAAGCAAAATTCACTTCGTGTGATTAGATTGTCTCATAATCCTACAGAGTTACTTGATCCTGTTTTGCCTATGAGACTTAAAAAAAGAGGGATACTCTCTTGCTTCAAAAAAAAATAAAATAAAATATAATGATTTGTTTACATAATTTTAAATCCTGAACTATCCCTATGAAAAAGTATCATTCCTTTGATTTTCACTAAAATTGATCTGTGGTACAGGGTGGAGACTTAATTCCTTGGTTAAGATCTAGACTGCTGCATGTACATCACTTTTGGACTGCTGTTATACAGTGAAGTGTATCATAGAGTCTGAGCATGACATTTAATTCTTGCACTGTGGAGACAGGAGAATGAGGAGGTCAAGGCCAACGTCAACCACTCAGTAATTTTGAGGTCAGCCTAAGGTATATGAGCATCTATCAGAAAAGAAAGAGAAGAAGACAGCTATCTAAATACTAAAACTATGGTGTACCACTCTTTTATTTTTTCAAGATTTTTTTTGTTAATTTTTAATTGTATGTATGTGTTTATGCCTGTGTGTGGTAGGCACATCTGTGTAGATGCCTATGGGGTCAGTAGATTTCCTGAGTAGACTCGGAGGTAACTGTGAGACGGCTGACATGGGTGCTAGTGGCCAAACTCTGGTCCTCTGGAAGAGCGTGTGTGCTCTTAATTGCTGAGCCAACTCTCTAGTTCTGATACAGGGCTTACAATCACTTAGACATGCAAGTGAGCTTTAAATTCCCTTATTTTTATTCTACCTCACTTTCCCTAGAAATATTGCCACCATACTAAAACAGGTTTATTCATTCAAAAGCAATCTCTTAAATCAATTGTTTTGTTCCTATTTTTGAAAAAGTAATAGGCAAAGAGAACATCTCTTAAATAATTTTTTTGTAAACACAGTTAAAAAATAAATAACAGCATGAGTACAGGGTTTGGTAATTGAAAAATTATGAAAGACTTTGTAAGAAAGACCTTGAATCATACTCTAGCTTAGTAAAAGTTCTGACAATCTGACATGAGAACTAAATTATTTTTAGTTGTCTATCATCTGGTTATTCATGTAAGCTGGAAAAATCTTCAAATTTGAGCAACGTCTTGCTAGTTAAGATAGCAAATGAGTTTTACATGTAAATGCAGTGTTGATGCATTAATGTTTCTAGTCTGGCTAATAAATTTAAGGAGCATCTGTTTTGTTCTGTGGTGGTGTCCCATGGAGAGGAAGAGAGCAGTACGAGGCCGTGCCTCCAGGGAGCACGGCTCAGTCAGAGTCTTAGAGGACTGCCAGGCACAGACTTGCCAGTGTCCTCTTCCCCAGAAAGATAGCATTCGCACCTGTTACAGAACGGCTCCTTCTACAAGAACAGAGCTATTTAAAGCACTCTGAATAAAAGTATGGCAAGTTTTACATCATCATTTTCTAAAATTCCCCTCAGTTGTTCGCGACTATGTGAAGATAGAACAGTTACTTTTTTATAAAACAGAAAGTTCTCTAATGAAGCGAATCAAAGCTTTTAAATGTTAGATGAAGACTAACGATTCAGCAAAGATATTTTCTATTAACTAGGTAATTTTGGCAATCCTTCCCTCTTACTTCAGCTAATTCTTGTGTAGTTAAAAGACAAACAGCAAAGAGACTCCTTCGTGATTATGTAATCAAGTTACCCCATATAAAAGGCTTTGCTGAACTGTATTAGCTGTAATTCTAATCTTTGTGTATTTCCTACATGTCACAAAGAAACTCCAAATTTTCATCTTTTATTTAGTGCAAGCATGCCGTTTTTCTGTAGATTTATCATCTTTTCCAGTCCAGATTCCTATAAATAGTAGAGCTTTATTTTGTGTGATTATTGTTCATATAATGATTAACTGAAATGTACTGCTCTCTAAAACATGGTAGTTCTTTACATTCTTTAAAATAAACAAAAAATCTTCAGAAAAGAGATGAGAGGGAATACTTTTGATTGGCCACTTTGTTCCTACTGGAATATTGTGTGAGATTTATTTGACTTGCTTTGTGTTTCTAGATGTAGGATGCTAGATTCAGGTTGCGGCAGATGAGGCTATTTCACAGTCTTCTGCCTTCATGATCTATTTTAGTGCAAAAGAGAATTTGACAAATATCCACTGGTAGTAAATTATTTATTCCTTAAATCCGTGAGCTATTGATTGCAGGATCATTACTATAGTTGCAAAGTAAGAATATTAGTGCTTTCTATCAGATATATAAGACAGCAGGTTTTGCTGTGGCAGCAGAATTTAAACTTTTGTTGTGGTTGTTCCTTTTGAAGGTGAAGGAGATTCTTGCTGAATATGATCCCAACTTTATGGCCGTGAGTCTGGATGAAGCCTACTTGAATATAACACAGCACTTAGAGGAAAGGCAAGATTGGCCTGAGGACAAAAGAAGATATTTCAGCAAAACAGGAAATTCTGTAAAAATTGGTAAACAATTTATTAGAACTACCAACTAAATAGTAGCAGAAATCAGCCTTTGAATCGCTCCTATTAATTCAGTTGTGTAAATAGGATAGGATGAGATCTGTCTTTATAAACATGTAAAATCAGAAATGTGAACTATAAGTATTGCAGTGTCTTTAAAGTCAGATGACAATGTTGGTTCTCCAGAATTTGAGGATCTGCAGAGTTTTTCTCTGGGGTAGTTGCAGAGCAGTTATTTTCTTAATATCAAAGGGTTTAGATTACATAGAAGTGGAGGAAGTTCCTGTTTAAAGTGGCCTTTTTGTTGTTGTTGTTATTATTGTTGATAGAAATCAGATTTAAAAAAAAGATTAGCCTCAAACACACTAAAATATTTGTTGATTTTGTTTTTCATTGTTTCTCAGGTTTTCTATAATCTAGTTGTAATACGATAATGTGACTGTTTTCAATCCTGCAAAGATTTATGACCTCACTCTCCCTTCTTCCCCATACACCTTACTGAGACCTTACTATAACTCAGGAGTTGGAGGCAGTAGTGGACTCAGTGCTCCGCTCCCACTCGAAGGTGGAGACCTTATTTATTTATTTTTATTTTCTGAGTCAAGGTCTCTTTCTGAATCTAGAGCTGACTGATTTTCTGGTAAGCTCTGGGGTTTTGTTGTCATTGTGTTCCATCACTCCTGACCCCTGGGTGCCCCCTTCCCCACCAGGCTTTTATGCAGGTACTGCAGAGCCCAACACAGGTCTTCAAGCTTGGTTAGCAAGCGCTTGATCCACGAAGGCATCGCCCCAGGCCCTCCATGACTCTTCTCTACAATTGAAAATTTTAGGACTGCCCTGTCTTGACTCCATGAACAAAGTTCACCCAGCTGAGAAGGTGCCCTAAAGGGATTCTCGTTCACACATCGCAGCCCCATTTCACGTGTGTAACTCATTCACAGCACCAAAGGGGTGGGCAGTGTGGAGAAACATGTTAGTAACGCTCCTTGAACAAAATGGTAGTTGTATAATGGCATCCATTATTTTCTCTTCTTCCTCTCCCTCCCCACCCCCCATCTCTGCCTCTCTTGTTGTTGTTGTTTGTTTGTTTGTTTGTTTGTTTTGTTTGGGGGTTTTGTTGTTGTTGCTATTCTTGTTATTCTTTAGAGATGGCTTTTTCTACATAACCCTTAGCTGAGCGCTGGCTGTCCTGAACTTCACTCTGTAGACTAAACAGGCCTGGAACTCACAGAGATCCTCCTGCCTCTGCCTCCCCAGTGCTAGCATTAAAGGCATGTGCCACCATGTACTGGCAGCATCAAATTCTAAGCCTTACATTGTTAGGGGATCACTCTGTTTGCAGCAAGGTCAATATAGACATCAAGTCGAAGCCTCATTACCTTATTTCCTAGGAGGTAGGTCTCTCTTTTTCTTTGATGGAAAGATATAT